>NW_024080671.1:4743323-5244970 GCF_003009895.1 Hyaena hyaena | reverse complement strand
CCCCCCCCCCCCCCCACCGGCAGCTGAAGCTTCAGCCTCCGCCACCTCCACCTCGTCGCAGGGAAGCTGGAGAAGGGATCTTTGGTCCCTCCCGCCCCTCCTTCCCTCCCCGTCTCCGGTCTCCACCAGGGCATCCCAACAGGCGGTCTCCCTTGGGGGCCCAGAGCAGCGTGGGGGTGTCGACTCTGAGACAGTGGAAGACACCCTGTGTACTCCTCCTTCCCACAGAGGACCCGCCCCCCCCCGGGGTGGCCTTATGACCTCACGGGGCTTTGTCACCCTCTGTCTCTTTTGGGGCCCCAAGGCAGAGGCCCCCCAGGACTCAGATGGCTCTTTTCTATCCCACTCATCATCCAAACAGCCCCTACATTCCCTGATCCCCCAAACCCAGGCCAGGTCACCAGGTTAGTGTCGCGGACACGCTCTGGCTCCGGCTGGCGCGCGTCCTGCGAGCACGTGAGCCCGCCCGCCCGCGTCCTGCGCAGGTGAGGCAGCGTGCGCAGGTGAGGCAGCGTGCGCAGGTGAGGCAGCGTGCGCAGGTGAGGCAGCGTGCCCACGCAGCCGTGCAGCCCCCCGCGCTCCCAGAGAGGCCGGCCCGAAGCTTCGTGGTGTTACAAGTCCTACCAACTAAACTGGTGGCCGCGTTTCCAAAAGCAATCACCGGAGCGCTGCGACGCCTCCCAAGATTACAGGGAGAGCTCAAGGCTGCAGCGCGGCTGGTAGCGCGGCTCCAGGGGTCCGCGGGCTGCCCGTGTCTGAGGCACCACGTGCATGAGGGCCTGTACCTGCCTTTGGGCACCTGAGCTCCTAGAGAGCATGAGAGTCCCCCAGGGGAAGCTCATGGGGGAGGGGGACACCAGAGTTGCAGCCGTGGAGGCCATGGAGTGGCCTGCAGTTGGGGAGGGAACTGCATCACTGTTCTCACGTCCTTCCTGGATCCTTCACCGCCGTGTGAGAGCAGGAAAGACCAATCTGTGCAAACCTAGACTCGATCCCAAGGGTTCAGGGAAGCGGCACGTGTGTGAGCTGGCAGGAGTCCCCATGGTGAGAAATCTTTGCCCCTGTCCCCCCCCCAGAGGCTCCCTGCATCCGCACCACTTCCTGTGGCCCGGACTGCAGCATCTTTGGAGGAGGAAGGATGAGGCAGAAGGGGCCCCGACCAGCCTCCTACCTGGTTGAAACTCTGGGAAGGAGGCTCTCCAGGGGACATGGCTGTTCCTCACAGTCCACACCTCCTGCGATGGCTGCTTCCTCCCTTCTCCCCCCCATCCCCACCCCTCAACATGGCTGTTCCTTCCTTCTGTCATCCCTCTCCTTAGTCGTGGCCTCTGGAAAGAGGCAGCCTCAGGGGCTGAGGGATGGGAGGCAACAGAAGGTGGGGTGGAGGTGGAGGGCAGGCTGGAGGCTGGCTGGTCATGCCCCGGCTCCTGTCCACTTCTTTCCTACCTTCCTGTTCAGAATTTCCTTCTCGGCCCCTGCCCGACAGGCCGATCTCCTGTTAATGAAGCAAGGCAGGTGCAGTTGGCTTGTTCATCACAGCAGCTGAAGTCTTCAGCCCAGACCTCCAAGGAAAAGGTCAGAGTGGTCACAGTCCGTGGTCAACGTGGCCCAACCCTTGGACTGAACCTTCTAACAGCAGGGCCCTGGGTGGGATTGGAAGAGCCCTAGTGTATGTGTGGTTGACTGGAGTCACATCAGACCTGGAGAGGAAGCCTGGTGGGAGACCCATGAGGAGCCCTCACTGTGGCTTTGACTGACCAGGCGACAAATGCCACCTCTGTGTTGACTGCCTACTATGTGTCAGGGGCCATACCAGCTGGCCCATGAATATCGTCTCCTGGAATCCTTATGACAATGCTCAGTGAGGCAAGATTCCAACCCGATTTTATGATGAAGCACAGAGAGGTTAAGCTACGCGCCCAAGGTCACATAGCTGGTAATTAGAGGGCCAAAGGATGCCTCATTACTTGGGCATGGAATGTTCTCTCATTGAAAGCCTTTTGCCTCCCTGTCCCGGGACCACCTGGGTTACAGGTGGCTGAAAACTGTGAGACAATTCATTTAATCAGCAAATATTTACTGAGTACCTCGTCTGTGCTGGGACTGGGAGACTAGAATGCTCAGACATGCTTTTTGTCCTCATGGTGCTGGCCCCCCAGCCTGGAAGATGGCCTCTCTGCCCTTTGCCCTTCTCAGAGCCGGCCCTACAGCCTCTGCTGAGGAGGTGGGCGTGGCTGTGCCCTGCCCCCCCTGACCCGTGTAACTGCGCCCATGGCCTCAGGGGATTGTACTAAACCGGGACAATCCTGGCTTTGGAACCAGAACCTGTAGACTCTAGTCGGAGATGGATTGATCTGGAATCTCATGCAAATGAATCTGCAAAAGGGCACTTCTTTGTGGGGAAACCATGTGGGTACGTGTGAGCAGAAGTCAGAGGCAGGATAGGTACGGAGGAAGAGAGGCTGTTGGACAGCTTCCTAGTGCAGCAGAACTTTCTGCCTGGGGTGCTGTGAGGTCCCCTCCCCACAATTCTACCTTTTTGCACCACTGGTTTGAATTGGTTTCCATTTTTGGAAGCTGAATGGTCCTTAAAAAAAATTTTTTTTAATGTTCATTTTTGAGAGAGAGACAGAGAATGAGTGGGGGAGAGAGACAGAGAACAAGCAGCGGGGGCGGGGGTGGGTAGAGGGAGACATAGAATCCAAAGCAGGCTCCAGGCTCTGAGCTGTCAGCACAGAGCCTGACTTGGGGCTCGAAATCATGAACTACAAGATCGTGACCTGAGCTGAAGTTGGCTGTGTAACTGACAGAACCATCCCGGAGCCCCAGAAACCAAATGATCCTTAAGGTAGAAGTCCTGGTTGGGGCATGTGATGCCTGTACTGCAGGGACAGAGAAGAGGGGACTGGCCTCCTTCCTGGGGGCCTCAGCAGGCAGAGGAGAGAGGCAGGAAGCTTTCCGGGGAGCAGGAAGAGACCCCAGCAGAGGGAACAGGGCAGACAAAGATGGGGAGAGACGCAAGACATGCTTAGCGACCACGGGGGTATGTGGCAAATGTTTAAAAGCTGGCTTTCTAACAACGACAACAAAATCCTTAATTTGTAGCATTTGCCGATTCCTGTGGTATAAATCCTCCCGCCACGGCCGATTTCAAACTATCTGTGTGATGTCAACTTTTGACTATGCAGCAAGCAGCTTTCACTAGCCGGTGCAAGCTACTTCCAGCAGGGCACATGTCAGGTCCTGTGCCATTGCCTAAATGCAGGGAGCACGTGGGGGGACAGGAGAGGTGAAGGGAGACGCAGTTGGGAAGGGTTTTGAATGCCACATTTGGGAGTTTGAGCTTCTGTAGGGAGTGGCAGAGCCCAGCCCTGATAGGGTGACTTCATGTGTGTGTGAATCAGCAGCTATCTGCTGTTTGTTGTCCCCTGGCCTGGCCTCTCTGGTCCCCTGAACAACCCCAGGGAGCCTGAGCCTGGTCTGAGCCCCGGAAAGGGGTGCACAGAATGTGAGGTGCATTATTTTCTAATAAAGAGGAGCTCTTCTAACTCACCCCCAGCCAGCCGCACCTTGGGGCCATCCCTCATCTTAATGAGCCCATCCAAATCTCGTTTGCTAATGAGCAATTTAATGGTCACAGACTGACAGGCGAGACAGAGAGGAGAGACGGGAAGGTCATTACGAAAATGAGCATGTAGCTAAGTGCCACCCCACTGCCTTCCCACCTGCCCACCCAGGGTGCAAGGGGAGAGGCGGGACTGACTTGACCTCACCTGCAAATGGGCTCCTGGCTGGGCCTGTGGTCAGCACCTCGGGCAGGGGACACAGCTTTGTTCTATTCTACCACCCTCTGGACTGTCTTTTTGCTTCCCTGTTCCAAGACTCAGATGGGAGGTCCCCTCCCTGTGGAAACCTTCCATGCAGTCCCGCACGGCTTAGGGCCCGTGGTGTCTGCATGGCAACCTTTGCACCTTCTCACAGCACCTACGTCAAGATGCTAAAAGGCGACATTTTCTTGGTTGTTTTCCCCGCTGGTTTGTAAGCAACTTGAATACAGGGTGTGTCTTATCCTCTCCATATGCTGAATACTGACCACATGCCCGGCACCGTGCAAGCCGTGGAGAGGATCTATTTGAGAAATGAATGAACGGATGGAGCAGTGAATAAAGGAGTAGAGAGAGGAGCCAGGGAAAGAATGCATGAATACTGTTTGATGAATTGAACAATGGATATAGAATTGTGGCCGGGCTACTGAAAGGGTGGGTAGGGATTTGGATGCAAGAGAAATATCCCATTCCTTAAGTTGCATACACGAGACAGATAGAGAAATTAGAAGAGAGATTTCCAGAAATCCCCGCACCCACTCCCTTCTTCTTCCATCACATAGGCCTATCCAGAATAAAAACTACACATTCCATCATTCTTTGTAGGCATCTGTGACCATGTGACTACCTTGTAGCCAATGGGGTACATGGAGAAGTGATGTGAAGGGAGGAGGCACGCCCTTTTCCTGCTCCTCTCCTTCTGTTCCTCCTTCCTGTTGGTTGAACGATGGGGGTGATGGCTGGAGCTGGAGCAGCCTTCTTAGACTTGGAAGCGAGTCAGCTTGGAGCAACATGTCAGAAGAAGGGTGAGTCTTTTGAGGACTGTGCAGAACCGAGCTTCTAGACCAGCCCTGGGCTGCTAACATCCAGACGGCAATGGGCAAGAGAAATTAACTTCCAACTCTTTCCTGTTATTTTAGGTTTTAATGATTGGCTGAATCTAATCCTAAGTAACATATGCTTAGGCACGGAGGCACGTGAGGAACAGAATGGTGTGGCGATTGTTAGCATGGTGACCGGGCTCCCGAATCCTGGGCCCCTCTTCTCCTCCAGCCTGGAGGACCTGGTTGAATCAGGACCCTGTGCTCAGCATCCTGGGAAGAAGGAAGGTAGCTGGCCAAGGTTACTGGGTCAAGGTAGCCAGGAATCCTTGCCACGGTTTGGGACATGGAGAAGACCAGAGACCAGTGAGTGCGACTCTGGTCTGGAGCCAAGAGCTTGGG
The DNA here is from genome assembly GCF_003009895.1 of Hyaena hyaena. Taxonomy (NCBI): domain Eukaryota; kingdom Metazoa; phylum Chordata; class Mammalia; order Carnivora; family Hyaenidae; genus Hyaena; species Hyaena hyaena. The sequence goes on along the minus strand of NW_024080671.1, from coordinate 5,239,923 downwards.
ACAGGGAGTCAGATTGTGTCAGATCGCTGATTGTCTTCTCTACTTCCTCTCCCATATGGGAAGTCTCTCAGTCAGTCTTAGCTGGCAGCTGGGTTGTTTGTGGGCAGCCCCTCAGGCTGAGACTGGGTGGGGGGTGGCTTGTAGATGTGAGGCTGGCTCAGGACGGGACATGGTCCCATGGCCTGGTTCTGGGAATTGTCTCATGGCTCTGATGGGGGGCGTGGAAGGCAGAATTCTATAATGACTCCATTGACCGCCACCATCGTATAATCCTCTTCCCTAGACTGTGGCTGGGACCTAGAGCTTGCTTCTAACCCACAGAATATGGCAAAGGTGAAGCTATTTTGCAGATGTAATTAAGGTCTCTAAACAGCTAACTTTAAGTTTATTAAAATGGAGATTGTCCTGGGTGGGCCTGACCTAATCAGAGGTGCTCCTTAAGAGCAGACTGAAAATCAGAGGATTTCTTTCCTGCTGGTTTTGAGGAAGAAGCTGCCAGGCTTCTACAGCTGTATGGAAATGAATTGTGCCAAGAACTAGATGTTCTGAAAGAGGACTCAGCCTCAGGGGAGATCCCAGTCCTAGCCAACACGAGTACAGCCTGGTGAGATCCCGAGCTAAACCACAATCAGACCCTTGACCCACGGAGACTGTGAGATAATGCATGTGTGTTGTTCTAATCTACTAAGTTTGTGGTAATTTTGTAAAACAATCGTAAAAAAATTCATAGAGGGTCAGATACGCCTGAATGGACCCTGCTTTGCTTCGGCTCCATGGCCCGCCCCTCTCTCTCAAGCTGGGAGAAGAGGCCAGAATCACTGCTGGTGGGGACGTGACAATGAGAAAGAAAATTAAAATCCAAGAAGGAGCGATTCACAAACCGTAATCTCGGTGAACAGTGGCACTTAGATTTCCCGTTATTGATCTCCTCCGCGGATATTCTCCAATCTCGTAATTACAGAAGGACTTTTTCAATTTGGGCTGAATCGCCTCCCCTCCCCCCCACCCCCCCTCCTTGATGTCTTTAAACTCACCGTGAAGCACTGGTAGACTGTGTGCACAGTAGATTGTATGTGGAGTCTAAATAAACGGTGCTAATCATGGTAATTGAAATCCGATCCCAGCAGCAGGAAAGGCTTCTCACAGTGGCCGGCTGCGTCTTATCTCCCTGGAGCAGGAAGAAAATCCTGCCTTTGGTTTGCTGCCAGCTCTGGGACATTTGCTTCCAGGGCTGACCCCCTGCAAATTCCCGGGTGCCCCGTGGTTGCTGGGAGATGCAGACCAGTTCTGGGACCCCCTGAGCTGAGCTAAGCTGGTTTATCTCTCTGCATCCATCCATCCAGGCACAAACCTCCTGAGAGCTCACACTAGGTCCCTTATTTCCAGCCCTTGCTGGTCACTGGATAGTTCTCCTGTCCTCACCCACACATTCTCAACGAGGAGTGGCTGGCTGTGTCCCCTTCCTCCAGGAGCATTGGGCAAGGACTGCAGACATTTCTGGGCATCCCAACTGGGGAGGGGGGTTTCTACTTGCGTGTAGTGGATAGAACCAGGGATGGTGCTAAACAGCACCCAGGGCTCGGGACAGCTCCCGTCACAAAGAGAGATCCGGCTCAAACTGTCAGTAAGTCTGATGGGGCGGTGGGGGTCGGGGGAGGGGGTGGGGAGGCTGAGGAACCTGAAGTCCTTTTTGAACTCATCTCTTTTTGTAGAATGGAAAGGAGATCACTAACCGGAGGTGAGAGAATTGGAGCCAACAGGAGTGGATGATCACACACACACCCTTTTCTCAAGACTTGGTTCATTACCTCCTCTGGAATCTTCTCCGTGCCATCGGCTGTGTGCTGTGTCCCTCCAGAGTATATATATATGTGTATGGTTTCCATACCCTTCATCATCCCCTACAAAATCTAATAGTTCAGGAAATACTAATGCATGATGACAAAGGTCCAGACAATGGTTACGTTTGGAGAAGGTAGTGACGGGAAAGGTCAAGGAGGGGCTTCTGGGCTCCTGCGGGTTCATAGAGCTGTTTCCTTGGTGAAAACGGGGCATGCTCTGCACTTAGGATCTATGAGTCTTATGTGTGTATTTTATAATTCAATAAAAAGAATAGAAGAATCTGGTTTCTGTTCAGTCTGGCCCACCCTGCTCTTGATTTTAACCTTGTCCAGGGAGAGACTGTGTCTTACTAATCTCTCTGTCTTCTGTATCTTTCATCTGGAATCTTTAATTCCTCTGAGACAGCTCTTTCCTTTGTAAGGGGGTGATAATTATGATGTTTGCTGCATAGGGTTTTGAAATATTTTTTTCTTTTAATTTTTAATGTTTATTTTTGAGAGAGAGAGAGAGAGCATGAGTTGGGGAGAAGAGAGAGAGAGATGCAGAATCTGAAGCAGGCTCCAGGCTCTGAGCTGTCAGCACAGCCTAACACGGGACTCGAACTTATAAACCACGAGATCATGACCTGAGCCGAAGTCGGCGCTTAACTGATTGAGCCACCCAAATGCCCATAAAATATTTTTTCATATTAAATGAAATAATGCCTATAAAATGTTTACTTAGCACTGTGCCTGGCACATAACCTGTGTTATTATTAGCTACTTAGTTAAGGTTTGTTGAATGACTGAATAATCTAACAGGAAGCATTCACATAGCTAAGCGCACCTGACCCTGGCTGCCCCTGTAAGGCCACAAGTCTAAACGTCTAAACCAAACTGACTTCATGACAGGCTTTAAGTTTCCCCTCTGAACTAGAAGGCCTGAGTTTCAGCTTTCCCGAAACTATCAGGCAGTTACACATTGCCCAAGGCAGGAGAAACCACCCTTGCAACACCCAATCAGGAAAGGCCAGCGACCACCCTCCACATTACTAAGGGAGAGGCCTGGAGATAGAAACTATAGATAGGACCCTGTTACCTAATGTTAAATTTAACCCGTTAGTCGCCGAACAAGACCCTAGGCTCGCTCTGTGATTGGTTGAATTTAAAGGTACTCTAAATGTTGTAATCGGATCCCGCCAAAAGTAACGAATACTCTAGACAATGTGTATGGTCAAACCCGCTATCAATGATGTTGAATTATTATGATTGGATCACTGTTCCCATGTCACAACTTCTGTAACTCCCCTTTCTCAAACCCCATTAAAACCCTACTCTGCCCTTGTTTGAGGCTCTCAGCACGGACCCATATGCTGGTGAAGTCTGTGAGCCCGAGCTTAAGCCCGTAATAAAGCCCTTTGCCTTTGCATGCGTGACTCGGTCTCCCTGGTGGTCTCTGGTCGGTGAGGATACTGCGATCTGGGTATAACACCCCAAGCTCTCCCAGGCCATTGTCTTCCTCACTTGGTCCCTATGTGGTCTGACTGGGTCTCCCTCCACTTCCTCAGAGAGGAGCCCTCGGCCCCGGCTTGTTGATTTGGTCTGTCTGTCCAGAGCCCCTCCCTACCTGCCGGCTAAGAGCGTGTTAAGCAGAGCTTGTCCCAAGGAAGTAATTACCGCCACAGGCACTGGGGAGACATTTACCGCTCACTAAAAAATATTTTTCCCTAGCAAGCCCATTAAACCCGGCATTTAACCAGGAACCACAAATCTCAGCCCCAGGGAGACCCTGCCACTCTGTAACCTGGGAATACAGGGAGCCCCTGGTTTTACGGTTTTTTGCTTCTCATTGATCTTTTCTCCAGTTTTCAGCAGGAAAAGGTGACTCCCGGGCTGACTCACTGACCCCTAAGAATCATTGGCTTCCAGGACATCTAACTGGCTGCTGCGGGGCCTCTGGGTTTCTTTCCTTCGTGCACACGACTGGCACTCGGGGTGCTCACTAGCTTGGGTGCGGCCGTACAAAGATGGAAAACTCAGTCCTGACAGATGCTGAAGCACGCCATCCCCTCATGTCCCCCATCGGAAGGGAGGGGCCACAGGGGGTCCCCTCTTCTCTTCAACTGGGCTCTCCATGACTTGGAAGACCTGGCCGTGACTGTTGGGACCCTGGCTCAACAACCAAGCCAAAAGCAACTGTGTAGATGAGACCCAAGGAGGGTCTCTGCCCAGGAGGTAGGGCTTGGTGACACTGCTCTGGAGAAGGGACAGAGTCTGCACTTAGAGACAGTGGTGGAGGCAGCAAGGGTTTGGAGGAGGAAGACCAGACCAAGGGCCTGTAGAGGAGCAGCTGGACCCACGTGAGGGGACCCATTGCTTTAGGCTTCTTCAGCCCCCGCCATTTTCTCGTCTCTTCCCTTCCCCACGTCCTTCCCAAAGATCCTCAATGTGGCTGAGGATGGGTTCCTTGGTGGGCTGACCACACACCCTTATTCGCCCGGGACAGTTCTGTTTGACGCCTAGTGTTCTGGCTTAATAACTGGCGGCTCTTCCTTCCACTCTAAAATATGTCCTGAGGGCGTCTGGGTGGCCCACCTGGTTAAGCATCCAACTCTTGATTTTGGCTCAGGTACATGATCTCATGGTTCATGGGTTTAAGCCCCACATCGAGCTCTGAGATGACATCATGGAGTCTGTTTGGGATTCTCCCTCTCTCCCTCTATCTCTCTGCTCCACCCCCACCCCAAATAAATAAATAAATAAAATATTCTGGCTTAGACCTTAAATTACATGAGGAAGGGCCCACGAAGACACCTGGGGACCGCATGACATGAGACAAGGCTGCAGAAGCCACGAGGGAGGGTGTGGGCTGTGGGCTGTGCAGGTCCCAGAGCTGCTCTTTACCTGTCCTCCACCAAGTAAGTGCAGAAATCAGGGAGCAGCATTTAGAAACTTCCATAGCAATTGACAAGGTAGTTTTATGTCTGTGGATCTAATAGTAACAAAAACTGGGTTTCTTTTTGTGAGGTACTTAAATGTCATTTTGCTAATGATTCATATTTCTATTATTTGTACAGAGTAGAAATGGCACGGCCACTTTGGAAAACGATTTGGCGGTTCCTAAAAAAGTGAAATATATGACCTCTTTGTATAAAGCTCCCATATGATCCAGCAGTGATACACACACACACACACACACACACACACACACACACACACACAGGAACTGAAAATATGCATTGTACATGAGTGTTCATTGCAGCATTATCCACAAGAGCCAAAAACGGGAAGCAACCTAAATGTCCATCAGCTGAGGAACAGATATACAAAATGTGGTCTGTTCATACCACGGAATATTCTCCAGCCATACAAAGGAAGAAACACTGATAGTGGCTGTAACACGGATGAAGCTTGAAGGTATTGTGCTCTGTGAAAGAAGTCAGACCCAAAAAGTGTATGATTCCAGTTTGGTAAAAAGTCCAGAATCGACAAATGTCTAGAGACAGAAAGAAGGTTAGTGGGGGCTGGGAGGGTGACTGCTAATGAGGGCGGGGTTTCTTTCGGGGTGATGAAAACATTCTGGAATTAGGTGGTGGTGCTGCACTACCCTTGTGAAGATACTAAAAACCACTAAGACGCACACCTTGAAAGAGCAAACTTCGTGGTGAATTACAGCTTAAAGTATTTTGTTTTAAAGCACCGATTCACACCTGGTTGGTGACTGATAAACTTCCTTCGCTGCCCGTCACTGAGAGGCACTGAGCTAGTTCACATTCAGATGAGGAAACTGAGTTCCAGCCCAGCAGAGGAGAGGCCCTGATTCACTGCAGTGGAAGTAATGGCGGGGGCCCAGGTCCCCGACTTCCGGCGGTGAGCCCAGCATTGGGGTCATCAGCTGATCAGTGTCTGCTCTGCTCTGACATGGGCGGGTCTGGGTATCATCAGCTCCTGAGCAATGGGTACGAGGGTGTCCTCGCAACTCTGGAAACCTGTCCTTTACACCTGCCCTCAATCTGAACAAGGCTTTTTAAGAAAAGTTTTTTGTTGTTTTTTTTTTTCCCTGGGGAGGGTGGGAGTGGACTGGCTTTCCTGGCCTTGTCTCTCCTGCCTCTTCTGCTGGGAGTGCACGAGAAGGTGTGGGCAGCGCCCACTCTCAGGGCTGCCTGCCCGCTCAGCACCTGGTCTGCTGGTCCCTGAGCAGAACGGAAGCAGTCTGGAGCCAGGGTGAATAATGACAGCAGTAACTGATGGCTGCTGGACTTACAGGGACCCACTTCAGGCCGTCTTAACTACCCCCAGCCTCTGGCTGGGTGCTACTGTCCCTAGGGTACTGATGAGGAAACCCCGTCTTTGAGGGAAGCTAAGTGGCCCATGCGACATTGTGGCAGACCCTTGGATGCAGGGCTGCTCGCCACATATCTGCACATTGTGCCCTCTCCTGTGCCCGCACGCAGGGTGGACAGCTGGCGACCTATGGAGGGGAGCAACTTTGCAGAAGGGATCAGGCAGGAAGAGCCCCCTGAATATGTGTGGTGGGGTTCCCATGCCTGTGGAGGGTCACCCACATTTTACCTGCCACAGCCACACCTGGGTTGATCTATGGGAGCCAAACTGCCGCTGGTGCCGAACAAGCCCAGGACCCAACTGGGAGGGAGGCAGGGGGTGGACCAGATGACACTTCGGTTCCTCCAGACTCATGAGTCTGTGTGTGGCTGGCACAGAGGAAGTTCTGGGGGCATCTGTGGCTTCTAGGCGCTCTCTCCTAACCTCCGTGCTTGGGATGTGGCTGTTATGCCCGAATCGCGAGTCCCCAGAGACCTCCAAGGAGCCGGCACCGATGCAAGTACATAAGGGTCTTTTATTACAAGCTCGAGCAAGGGCTCACCCATTAACTGGCGCAGCGGCAGCAAAGTGAAGCCCTGAACAATAGCGAGCAGGGTTTTTATGGGGTAAGGGACTGGGGTGTTACAGTGCATACCTTGTACGTATAGCATCATCACATAAGCACCAATCATAATTGGACAGTACCATGGTAACAGTTTTGACCATTCAGTATCTGTGAGGTGTCGGTTACTTTTGGCGGGACCCAATCATGACCTTTGAGAATCCTTTGAAAATGACCAATTATGAAGTGAGCTCAAAGGCCCTATGTTGGGGTTTAGGCAAGTGTGAGTGATTGGCTAGTTTGTACAAAGTAACTGTCTGCAGTTTTCAGCCCTAACTCAGACCACAGGAATGTTACACATTTTTTTTTTTTTTTTGATTGGCTAATCCGAGGGTGGATTCAGCTGAAGCTTTTCCTGGAATTGGGGCTACGCAGCCCGAGGTTGCTCTTAATGCAGGACTTCATTTCAGGCTCCTCATGGCTACTGGTCGTGTGCTGGGTGGGACCTGGGGTCTTAGTCCAAATGTGGCAAGCCAGGAAGGACACAGGAGACCCAGTCCTTCTTGGGTTTCCAGGGAATCATGGGGGCCTGTTGGAATACTACGTAAAAGTATTCCAAACAAGAGCAAGCTGAGGTCTCTGGGGACATGAGGAGCTGCCACACCAAGGGAGCTTCTGGAAGAGAGCTTGGGGGCAGGGTCTGGAAGAGAAGGGAAGGAAGCCAGCAGGAGGAGAAGGGTGGAGGCTGGGGGTGGGGGTGGGCATTTCAGGACACCCCGCCATGATTTCACTTTTATTCTGTGGCTCAGAGCATCACTCACTCCGAATGCAGGTCATAAAAATTACAATTGATGTTTCAATTAGTTATAATTTACAGAGCGATTACATTTAATTTCTCTTTTATTGTATTTTAATGGCTTCAAATTTCTTGTTGATGAGATTCAGCCCCATGCTTAGAAGGCATGGCCGGAGGGTGGGGAGGGGGCTTGAGTCTTAAGGGGTCAGGTGGGCTGGCGATGGCTCTGAGGCGCCTTGCTGTCTTAGGTCTCCCCCCTATAGTCTCATATCAGACTTCACAGTCCTGTGGTTGGGGGGGAGGGCGGGAGGGTGCTTGGGGCCTTCGCCCTGCGGGCATTTGTTGAAATTATCCCCCTGATGGATCAGGAGTATTTGCATCTTCCCAAGTAAGGATCTGGGGGAATGAGGCGGTGGTGAGGGGAGGGGCTGGGTGAGGAACCAGCACTTGAACCCCTCGCTGGGCTGTGGGGGAATCAATGAGCTGCGCCCCTTCTCCAGGAGGCTTGAACCAGAGGCCACCTGCAGAGGGGCTCAGCGGCCCAGCCTGAAGCACAGAAAAGAGAAGCTGGCAGAACACGTCTGTATTCCTTGGTGCCTAGCTCCACCCTGGTGCTTAATAACTCTCAGATCCACTGAATCTGTTTTCTGGCCCCAAGCTCCTGAGCAATTCCAGAAGAGAACTCCACAAAAGCAGTTCTTCTTGAAGCTCCTTGTTATTAGGAAGCAGCTCCTGGCAGCCCCTCCCTGGAGGGCTGATGACTGGAGGGGGTGGCGATGGGCAGCTTGGCCATGGAGGAAGGACCCACGGATGTGCTTTCCTGACACTGTGGCCTCTCAGGTCTTGCTTTGTGCCTGAGGGACTGACCCTGCGCTGGGCCCCCACCCTGCTTTGTTATTGCTGGGCTTGGCGTGTGGTGACGGGGAGGGGGCTGCTGTTTGCTCGTGGGGCTTGGTACAATTGAAGGTGATCTAGGGGTGCAGGGGCCTTTCTGCCACTTGGTGACAGTATACAATGCCACCGGCTTTGAAGAGGCCTCAAAGTGTTTCCCAGGAAGGGTCCCAAATCTCCTGAGAAGCAGCCTGGCCTCTGGCACATCTGTGAGCAGGGAGACAGGGCAGAACTACGGGGCTTCCCCCTTCTCAGCGTCCTGGGTGGGAGAGGAGTCGGCATCTCAGAGCCCTGGGAATGGGGACCAGGCGCAGGCCAGAGGTCCTGAACGAGATGGTGGAACAGCCTGGTTGGGAGAAGCTGGCCAGTGGTTCCGAGTTGCTGTCTAGGTGGGCTGGAGGGGTGGGGCTGAGCTCCCTAGTGATGTGCCCCTGCAGGCACGGCAGGGGGGCAGGTGGGGGGGGCGGGGTGTGGGGGGTGTTGATGGAGAATACACGACATCGTACCCCCTCCCTATGCCTTGGGGCAGTCCCGCCCCTGGCCCCGGTTCCCCTCCCCCTCTCATACTCCTGCTGGGGCAGAGCCTGGCCCGCTAGCAGGAGGGAGACCACAGCCTGGGGTGGGTGGGGGGCGGGGGGGGGGGAGAGATTTGTCAACCAGCACATGGAGGTTCCAGAAACCTTATCAAGGACAGAAAGATGTTTCAAGGAAGGGAAATTTCAGGCTGGAGAAGAGCAGACCAGAAGGTGACTGACTCCATTCTCCAACTTCCAAACAATTAAATAAACCAGATGGGTGAAGATCCCCTAGCGCTTTTATGGCCTGCTGACCCTGTCATAATTTTAGGCCAGAGAAACGGCAGCTATGCATCCAGCGCCTCACCCACTACCCAGAAGCATTTAGCCGTCTGACAGTTCCAGTGTTCCCAGCAAGGGCTAGAAAATGCTCCAGGTTTTCCTAATTAACCAGATTTTTTAAAAAAGAAACAGATCATTTGTCAGGAGTTCTCTTGATCCAGAAGTACCTTCAACCATCTGAACGTGGGCAGAATGTTTAACCTCCCTGGGTCTCAGTTTACTCATTGTGGTAGTGGGTGGGGGGGTGGGGCTACTAAACCAGAAAAGCCTTAGGACCATTCAGTGTCCGCTGCACCGCACATGTGCGTGCCCAGGGTTCACGGCAGAAGGGGACACCTGACCCACGCGTGGTCCTGCAACAGAGCCACCGTCAGTGGGCGTGGCTTCAGGACGTGATCTGGGCCACTATTTCCAAGTGGACATGAGGTTTTAGGGGCGTAGGGGCCAGGGCAGGCCTCCGCAAGACTGGCCGCTGTGACAAGAAGCAATCAAAACCCAGCAGATTCAGGAAAAGCTCTTTATCTCCCAGTGCACCCCCCACCCAACAGCCTAAAAAGAACTTAGGCAGAGGACCTGCTCCAGGGACAGAGCTGTCACCGTAGATAACTTCACTGGGACATGAACACAGAGGATAGACGGGGAGGGACCCAGCAAGGCCGGTTTGATCAGAGCCTTCTCTGCCCCATTGTTTCTGAGGGGCCCAGCCAACATTTGTGCACCAAACGTTTACTGGCTTTCATCATCCTGGGGCGTGCATTCCTTCCGTTTGAAACCTCAGACCCCACCCCATCCTCCTTAGTTCAGGGTGACACATGTACCTTCTTGTGCCTGACTGCCTTCGGAATTTCCGTGTCTGTGTGGATTCCCTGCACGTATGCTATTAAATTTGATTTTCTCCTGTTAATCTGTCTCATGTCAACTTGATTCTTAGTCTGGCTAGAAGGACCTTGAAGGCTAGAAGGACAGGCTTGTTCACCGACAGGGGATGCTGTTCGACACACCACACCTTTATGGAATCTGCCTGTCTCTTCTTGGTCACTGCCCCGCCTTCATTTGGGGATCACCTACCCCACTCCTCTATACTGCCCAGGATGCTGGTGGGAGGTCAGTGCTAGCCTCCTTGCCCATCTGCCTGGCCACATGGGCAGAGATGTGTGACCCCTGGGCAATTGAACCTGTCTCCCAGGCCATGGGAATGGCTCCCAGGGCTAGGGATCTGAGCATCACCCTCGACATATTCCTCAGCGTATCTTCAGTGGAGGAAGGAGAGAGAGAGCCCTTCTGGACCCTGAGCTAGGATCCATGCCCGCCCAGAGAGGCCCCGTGGTCGTCTCCCTCCACCCTGCTGCATTGCAGGACAAGGCCAGTGACAAGAAGAAGCAGAAACTGGAGATGGGGACGTGATGGTTGGGGTTAAGAAAGACAGAGTGAGAGAAGAGGGAAAAACCCGAATCCAGCCAGCTCACACCTAGCTCCACTGTTTATTTCCCTACACAGCTATGGGGGCCCCTGACCCCCCTTCTCTGCTCCAGTGAGTTTGAATTGCATTTCTGTCACTTGTCACAGAGCCTCGACTACTGAACAGCATATGAAATAACGAGTAGCCATCAGTGGCAGAGTCAAGGAGGGCTGGGTGAGCAGCCTTCAGTGACATTATCAGAAGGGATTTCTGCTATGGGCAGGGGGTTACCCTGGATTCACGGTTTCAATAAGCACTTATTAGGCACCTCCTGTGTGCTAGGTACTGGGGGTGCAGAGATGAAAGACAATGGTGACGTTGTCTAGAGTTTATGTAAAGTAGGTCAGTTAGAGGATGCGGGGTGGGGGGGGAGGCTCAGGTGACTAGCAGGTGGTGGAGTGGGAGTCCTCTGCAGCTCAGGAGGTAGCTAGCTCCCCATGCTGGGCTCCCTAGGCAGGTGCTTGGGAAGCATTTGTTGAATAAATGAGTTTAGATTATTGTGTGGTTCACCTGCTTGCGTCTACCAGTTTTTCACACTGTGTGCATCTTCTCCTTCCTTTGCATACTTGCCCTGCAGCGAGTGCATGCATGTATGCATGCAAACACACACACACACACACACACACACACACACACACACACACACACACAGAGTCAGCTGCCTGGTATGGCCCTGGGCACCTGGGAATGCTGAATAAGCATCTGTGGTCCACATGATGGAGAGGCTGGCAGATGAGTGATTGGCAGAAAGCTGCCTCCATCCATCTTGCTATCTGTGGCCCTCCCTGAGACAGCAGCAGAGGGTGGGGTCCCCGCATGGCTCCTGGAACCTGGCCTCTACTCAGCTCCTATGATTCACTTTGTGGATTATCCATGACGTGTTCCATCCAAGGTCTCTCTCTCCTTGCCACCCAGGATGCTTCTGGGTCTTCAGCAAGGCACACATGGCCTTCTTTTCTTTTTTTCTTTCCTTTTCTTTCTCTTCTCTTCTCTTCTCTTCTCTTCTCTTCTCTTCTCTTCTCTTCTCTTCTCTTCTCTTCTCTTCTCTTCTCTTCTTTTCCTTTCTTCTCTTCTCTTTTCCTTTCTTTTCTTTTCTTTTTTCTTTCCTCTTTTTTCTTTTCTCTCTCTCTTTCTCTCTCTCTCTCTCTCTTTACACACATGGCCTTTTCAACAGTGGTTCTTGACTCCCAGGTTGTCTGGGGGTCTTGGAGGCACTTCAGGGATGGAGAGGGAAATTGCAGAAGAAAGCATGGGATGGGGGTCTCCCTGATTCTAGATACTCCTATAGTCTCTGCACCTGGAGGGGGACTCTGTGCTGCAGGCCCTTCATGCAACCACAAGATGGCGGTGTTTCTTAATGGATGGAGGGTGGGAGTCCGGAGCAGGGATGCTGGAGAGGGAAGTTCTAGACTGTCTTAGGGGACATGTGTCTGAGCCGTGCCCATTTTAGAGATGTGCAGGGTGAGTACAGGGAACATAGCTAAGGCATAAATAAGAGTTTCCCTGGATAACATGCAGCAAGTCAAAGGACCCGAGGGTTCTGACTCCCACTGCCCTGGTTCAGCCTCTTTTCTTCAGCACCTTCCTCTGTGGGGGCACCTGGGAAAGGGTCAGGAGAGAGAAGGGAGTCAGCCAGGTTGAGGAAGCCCCACTTTCTGAAGGAGAGTCCATCTCACACCGAATTAAGTGCAGGCTGTGTCTCATTTATCTTGGGGGTCCATCCTTCCATGCCCCACCCTCCCCATGTCCTTTAGACCTGGCACTGTGCCAAGTGCCTGATGGAGATCATGAAGACTGAGGGAGAGAGGAGCAGACAGAGGGTGACCAAGCATGGGAGGCGGGGTCCGCAGTGCATCAGGCAGACCTAAGAATGAGTCCCTAGTACAGCTGCAATGACAACACCACTTGCGTGGTGATAGTCACCTCCATTGGAAGTGACTGCGACATCTTGGGGCAGACTTTGACAGAGGCTTACGTGGTCTCACCAGAGATAAGAAAGGTATCTGCTACCTACAATATGTTCCCTTTGAGCCTAAAATTCTATTATTAGAGACTGATTTATTTAGGTCAAGCTATGACTCCTCCCCCACCTCTCCCAGTTTTACATAGTTTCTTGCATGTAATAGACCATTCGGTAAATATTTGTCAACTGAGTCTCCATTAAAATGAAAATACCCTGAGGAGGGATAAACCATTTTTGTTTGCTAACACTTCACTGTGAATTAGTTTATCACACTAACTAGTGCCCTAACAAGTTTTCTAAGAGAAAGAGACACAGCACGAATATATATATATATATATTCCCCTGAGGAGGTACTTCAGGAGAAAAGGAGGTTTGGAGTTTGGGCAAACACATGGGGCGGATGTGACTTGGCTAAGAGGGAGGGCCAGGGTGCTCAAGGTCAGCACAATGACATTGAGGGTGTCTGCTGCCAGCCAATATGGTCATACCCTTCCTCTGTGGAAAACTCCTGAACGGTATCCATAATCCTCAGGAAAATGTCGCAGCCCCTCGCCAAGGTTACAAAGGTCCAATTCAGTATTCAAATTTTTCTTAGATGTCACTTCCTCTGGGAAGTCTTCCAGGACCCACCAAGGGTAGATGAGGTTTTCCTTCTACATGGTGCTGTACTCTCCTAACACTTCTATTGCAGAAGTATAAGATGTTCACAAGAAATAGTACATGTTCAGAGATAAAGAACAATCCATTTGTATAGGAGGATTATAATAAAAAGTTAGTTGTCTGCCTGTATCAGTCAAGGTCTGGTCAGGAAAATAGAAACCACATCAATTATTGTAGCAAGGAGATTGTAACACAGAGACTTGGTTAACCACGTATTAGAAAACAGAAAGAATGGTTAGTATCCAAAATTTCTAAGGAACTCACCAAACTCCACACCCAAAAAACAAATAATCCAGTGAAGAAATGGGCAGAAGACATGAACAGATACTTCTCCAAAGAGGACATCCAGATGGCCCACAGACACATGAAACGATGCTTAGCATCACTCATCGTCAGGGAAATACAAATCAAAACCACACTGAGATACCACCTCACGCCGGTCAGAGTAGCTAAAATGAACAAATCAGGAAACTATAGATGCTGGCAAGGATGTGGAGAAACCGGCACCCTCCTACACTGTTGGTGGGAATGCAAACTGGTACAGCCCCTCTGGAAAACAGTGTGGAGGTTCCTCAAAAAATTAACAATAGAGCTCCCCTAGGACTCAGCAATAGTACTGCTAGGAATTTACCCAAGGGATACAGGAGTGCTGATGCACAGGAGCACATGTAGCCCAATGTTCATAGCAGCGCTCTCAACAACAGCCAAAACATGGAAAGAGCCTAAATGTCCACCAACTGACAAATGGATCAAGAAGACGTGGTTTATATATATAATGGAATACTACATGGCAATGAGAAAGAATGAAATCTGGCCATTTGCAGCAATGTGGATGGACCTTGAGGGTGTTCTGCTAAGTGAAATAAGTCAGGCAGAGAAAGACAGATACCATATGTTTTCACTCGTATGTGGAACAGGAGAAACTTAACGGAGAGGACCATGGGGGAGGGGAAGTGGAAAAATAGTTAAGGAGCGGAAGGGAGGCAAACCATGAGAGACTGTTGAATATTGAGAACAAACTGAGGGCTGATGGGGGTGCGGGAAAGGGGGAAAATGGATGATGGGCATGGAGGAGGGCACTTGTTGGGATGAGCACTGGGTGTCATATGGAAACCAATCTAACAATAAACTATAAAAAAAAAAGGAAAGAAAAGAAAAAGAACAACGAAGTAGCAAGAACATAGTAGCTGCAGAGAAAAGGCCTCACATCGAGGGCTGGCAGCACAAAGAAGGCAGGGTGGGATTATGTGACTCCGGAAGCCTGAAGAAGAAGCCTCATGGAGCCGGACTCAGCCCTCCATGGAGGGGCACTGGCTGACAGATGCTGTTGTGTCCAAGGGAGTATGATAGTGCGACAGTGATGTTTGCAAATGGCAGGGTTTTGCTCTTTTTCATGGCTGAGTAGTATTCCAGTGCGCACGTAGACCCCATCGTCTTTACCCACTGGGCCATCGATGAACACTTAGGTTGTTTCTACATCCTTGCTCTTGTGCATAAGGCCGCAGTGAACTTGGGGGTGCATGCAGATTGGCGTTTTATTTTTAGTTTGCCACCTGTACCTGCTGCTCCATTATGCTCCATTGCAACCAGCTGTTTTTCATCTTTCTTGTTCCAGGAGACACGTCCGCTTTTTAGAGGTGACTTCAATCCCACTTAAAGGCCCTGTGGTGCTGCCCTCTGTCTCATCACCCCTGAGTTTCTTCACGCTCTTTTGACATGCTGTGATTCCTGTATCCATACACTGGCTTGTTTGCCGTCTGTCTCCCAGGCTAGAACATCATCTCTAGGAGGACAAGGCTTGTCTGCTTGGCCGTGTCCATGAGTGATGGACAGCAGGGGGGCAGCCAGGGGCCAGGTGGCACAATGACCCTCTGCCTGACCTCTGGGGGAAGGAAGAGGGGTTGAAATTTCTGAGCACTGCCAAGGGTCAGGGGTCTGATCATTGTATAGAAAGACAGTGGGGGGTGAGGAGAAGCCTGCATCCGGTATTTGAGAAACCCAGCTCCTTCTGTCACATCACACAGGAAGGCCTGAGGGAGGGGAGTGGAAAGGTGCTAAATAAAGCCAAAATCTCATTGTCTCCGATCTTCTGATTACCAGGTACTTAGATTGCAAGTTACACAGTCAGCAGTGATGAGCTATAATTGCAGACGTTTTCCATGGTTATTTTTTCCCCTGCAAAATAAAGTGATACCTGTAATTTCCCCAAAGATGTGCTCTACTCTTCCTGAGACTCTGTCCTGAAAGAGAGGCTGAGCAGCCTTCATTACCCCTAGACGTGGGGTCCCCTTTCCCCTTCTTGGTGAACCGGTGGGCTGGCTAGGGGTGTTTGGCCATGCCTGCTGGTCTAGATCCTGGCACCAGCTTGCTGGATCATTCTGGACCTCAGTTTGCCCACCTGGGAAGTGGAGGCTGTGCTGGGGGTTTGGGAAGGCAAGCTGGGTGGGGTCTGAATCCCAGTGGAGCACTTAAAGAAGGAGCTCAGGAGCCAAGATCAGCAAGCAAGATAGAGAATCCTGGACACCTGGGAGTCAGAATTAACCACAAGGAGCTGGTGACTGTGTGGTGATCCTTAGTCCTTAGGCAGGAGCTGCTCGCATCAGCCTCAGACATGGCCAGAACGAGGTCACGATGCCACCTTTCCCCTCCTCTCTCCCATGCTCAGAGCTCCGGGATTATTGCTAACTTCCAGGAGTAGCCCAACTTCCACAAGCTTTGTTCTGCCCCCATTTACTGGACTCCTTGCCCTGGCTCGAGGACTTGACATCTAAAATTTGGAGCTTGGAAACTACCTGGTTCCACTGCCTCGGGTTGAGGGGGTCGGTGGTGGCGAACTCCTGACCTTGCTGCCCAGGGGAGTCTGTCCCGGATATCCCCAGTTGTAGCCCTGGCTGGGCTTTCTGTGGGACCCTGTGAGGCGCTGACCTGTCCATGGTGCTGCGCTGTGGGGCTCACACTCTTTGGGTTTCCTGGGGGCTGGGCTGGGTCCTAGGAAACTTGCATAGTGTCATTTCAACAGGAAGATGTGCTCCAAGCTTTCCGGCTCCAAAGAGCAGATTTTTCAAAGCACTTTTGGAGCCCAGCCTATTTGCAGGCTGGGGACAGACAGCCTGTGCTGGCTTCTGGGCTCAGAAAGACAGACAGGTGCGGGTGCAGAGGCTTTCTGCTCTGCATGGCTTCTTCAGTCCAGCCACTCTGTTGCTGAGTTCTCTGCTCCAGGCTACCCTGAAGCTTTGCTCAGTCTCCCGATGGATCGTTCCCCAGCTCTGTACCTGTGCAGGCCCACGGGCCCCTGGAGGTTTCCCTGGGCTTGTAACACAGGGAAACGATAGGAGCTCTCTCTTGTACCACCCTCTCTCTTTCTTTCTTTACTGAGACCTTCAAGGGGAAGACAAACTTTCCACCTTGGGTGGAAGTGATGAGTCATTCCTCAAAGGTCTGTAGGAAGATTCATCTACTGAGCTGGCAGTCTGGTACCTGACCCACATCCACACGCCCCACCTCTGATGGGGCCAGCCGGGAGACAGTCCCTGCAGGCCTCCTCTGGTTCAAGCTGTGGTGCCTCAAGCAAGGGCACGTATCTGCATTTCTGCCCCAGGGCTGCTCTGCTGTGGAGGATGCCTGCGAGCTCTGCAGGCTCTTGTTTCCTGCTGAGGAGTGTGAGGGAAATGTTGGGACAGTGGGCAAAGCTCCAGCCCCTAGTGCTACCCTGGGCACAATCCCAGGGGGTAATCTACCCTCTTTTCAGGAGCTCCTGGAGGGAATGAGGTCTGCTCATCTCAATAGCCTGCCTTGTATTGGCCTTAGTTTGACCCTGTCTTCTTCCTTTCTTTTCTTTCCTTCCTGCTCCCTGGGGCCATCTCCCAAATAAAACATCTGCACACAAGCCGTCATCTTGGGCTCTGCTTTTGGAAGAACCCAGGCCACGACACCCACCTTTTGGAGGATCCCCAGGGGGAACATGATAAAAGAGAGGACCTCTCTCTGGGAGGTCCAGGGTCAGTTCTCAGTCTGCGCTGGGATAGTCCCAGGAGGCAATGCAGTGATCAGGAGATGGGAAGGTGCGTGATGACCTTACCTGACTCTTAGGTTGACAGTGAACCGAGCCTCTGGACCTGGGCTCAGGAGGGTCAGGGGGTGGCCCACAGCCTGGCCACTTGTAGTTGTACAGGCAAGGGCTTTGGAAGAAGGGAGCACTCTGGCCCTGGACAAGCAAGGGAACGTTCTGAAGTCCTGTCCCTGTGACACAGTCATGGAAGTTCTGTGTAACATTTTCCCCAGCTCCAGCCAGGACCCTGAGCCAGGATGGTGTCCCTGGCTCCCACTTTCTTCTTTTGGCTTCAACTTTCCTTTTGGTTTCTCAGTCTGATCCATTAATTTGACCAGTGCACGAGTTTCCTAGGCTGTAACGAAGAGCCATAAACTAGGTGGCTTAAGCCACCAAAAATGTACCCTTTCATGGTTCTGGGGGCTGAGAGTCTGAAATCAAGGTGTCAGCTGGCCATGCTCTCTCTAAACCCGTGGGTGGGATCCTTCCTTGACTCCTCTATTTTCTGGTTTTCTCCCGCATTCCTTGGCTTTCTTTGATCGGTAGATATATCACTCCAGTCTCTACCTGGCCATTTTATACCCATGTGTCTGTCTACGTCCAAATTTCCCTCTTGCTGAGGGAATGAGGTCGTATTGGATTAAGGCTCACCCTAATGGCCTCATCTTAACTTGAGTACATCTGCAAAGACCATATTTCTAAGTAAGGTCACTTTCACAGATACTAGGGATTAGGACTCCCACACATCTTTTTGGGGGACACAATTCAACCTGTAACTCTCTACTGCATTGGTACTTGGGCTGGGCTAGGCTGAGCCAGTCTGTCGCCCTTGTGTCCCCTAGCTTAGGGGCTAAGGTGGTAGCTCTTCAGGATGGCCAGGGAGAAAGGAGCGGATGAGAGAGGTAGGGAGTGCATGGGACGGGCAGGGCGTGGATGTGGGGAGCAGTGAGGGTAAAGGAGTAAAGGATGCTTTGCTTCCAGAATTTATGCCTGAGTGATTGGTCAAGGGTGGTGCCCATCATTGGTGTGGGGAGGACCCAGAGGGGCAGACATGGCTTCAATGACAAGTCATTTGTAGATCCAGCTTCTTCCCTGGGCAGGTGACCCCTTATGTAGCAGTAGATGTCCTGGCCTTTGGGATGGCCTCCAGCTATTCTGGGAAGGGTATCCCATTTGCTCCCCTTTTAATGTTCTTAGAAATAGAGTCCCCAACCATCCTGGTTTGCCTGGGATTTTCCTGGTTTGGACATGGAAAGAGCTCATGCTGGAACTCCTTTGGTCCTGGAAAACCAGTCCTTTTGGCCATTGTGCTTGGAGAAACCAGGGGCCACTGACTGGGAAGTGACAGGACATGTATCTGGTCAATGCAGATTGCATCCTGGTCACTGAGGAATGTGTGTCCAACAGCCATGACGCTGTCACGGTGGTGTATGGGGCCGGGGGAGGGGGTAGGATGCCAGCCCAGAATGTGAGGCAGGTGAGACAGCAGATTTTTATTTATTTTTTTAATCTCTACACTCAGCATGGGGCTCAAACACACGACCCCGAGATCAAGAGTCACACCAGGCGCCCTGACAGCAGGGTGTGGAACCTGAGGTTGATTTGTCTCAGGGAGTCTCATTCGTTTAAGGAAGGACCTTGTGCCATTTAGGCCAGAGATGTGGTTTAGGTTTGGGTCACTGGACAGAAGCTCCCAGGGAGACCTGGGAACAGCATGAGGTGTGATGAGAACCCCCTTCTTTTCTTAGAGGCCCAATTTATGCATTCGTTCAAGAGGAATTTATGGAGCATCTAGTATGTTCCAGAAACAACTGTAGTCCTTTGGGATATGTCAGTGGACAAAAGAGGTAGCAGTGGCTGCCCTCATGGGGCGTACCACCCCCCGTCCCCGGGAGCTGAACTTAGGGATCATAACAACTTAGTAACTTTTGTGGGAGGTTTGGAGGCCTCGGGAGCCAATCAAGAAGAGAAAGAGCAGGAACCAAGTGAGATGGGGAGGAGTGTGGAGGAGTGGGCTGCAGATTAAATAAGTGGTTGGGGAGGACTCGGGAAGGGAAGATGTGGGCAGGAGGAGGTGAGTTGCGGCTTGCCGTGTGAACTCTGGGGGGTGGCCCCATCTCTTGTTTTTATGGGCAAACAATACTTCAGGGCCCCGCCTTGCTCACTCAGGCCCCTGAGAAAGGAAGGTCCAGAGCCAGGTGCGTTCAGGTCCAGGTCCATTCCCTGCAGCGACATACCTGGTCTCTTGCCCGAATGTCACAGCATCTGTCAGAAGCATGCACGGTCATTTAAGGGGCCCCAGACTGGGTTCTTGGGGCCTCTTGGTAGCCACCCTTACCCTCAGCATGCATGGCTTTACCTTCATTCTCAGGCATGGTGCCCCTTCCCCCCATCGTCCCCGGTGAGGACATTCTCATAATGGGGTGATTTCATGCAAACACATTAAAAAAGCCGCAGTGCACTAGGGAAGCTGCCATAATCCTTTTGTGCAATATCTCTGTTCACTGCATTAATGATCCTCTCCAGATTACCCATTTCCTAACAAACCATTAACACAGAAAGGAGGTGGGGAGGGGAAGAGGGAAGGAAGGGAAAGGGGGCTGAGGGAGGAGCCCCCAGCTGCACAACTTGAGCTACCAGCAGCCAGGTCTCTGAATCCTCCCCTGCTTCTCCAACGTGGGGAGAAGGTGAAGGCTGGGGGTTGGCATCTCTCCTGGGGACGAGGGTCCTCATGAGGCTAGGAGAGGTTCTCCCCGTCCTACTCTTTCTGGGGAGACATCCGGGCGCGGAACTTGGCCTTCTGGCTAGGGCAGCTCCGGTCCTGGGCCGGCGCCCTAAGGGGAATGAATGAAGCAGGTCTGGATTTGCTCAGCATCATGCAGGCCGTGAGCAGGTGGGGGTGGGGCTGGGATTTGGACCCGAGTATCTTTAAATGTGCAGAGCCCACTGGTTCACCAAAGCTTCCTGGTATGGACGAACCCTTTGGGGTGAGGCATGTGTTACACCTGCTTTCTGGAAGATTGCCTATGGCCTCCCTGTCACCCAGGCCCGGACAGGGTTAGATTGATGACGTCAGAGCCAGGAGACCCCTGCCCCCTCACGACTGTGCTGTGTCCCCCAGCATGTGGCCCCACCCCACCCTACCCCGGGCTCTGTGCCAACAGTGGCCTCTGCCCTGTACGCATTGACTCCAGGCCTGTCTGGGAACTGCTCGCTCCCCTCCAGCCTTCATTTCCACTGCAAGCCTTGCTTTGGCCGTTCTCATGAACCAGGGAAAGAAGTAGCCTCTCCAACAGGAAAGCATAATAAGATCTATGGGATTTAATAAGATCATCTAAGCCTTGGCACTACTGCAGTTTTCTGGTGACACTGCGTTCTTTGGGGAGGTAAATTTCCTTCTCTTTAATCCACTGTATCTTAAGCAGGTGACCCACTCTGTGTTATTACAAGCAGGTTATTATTACCATAAATCCTTCTGCTTCCACCTCTTCCATTTACATTAAATATAGTCTCTGTTATGGCGCCTAAATTAGCTTTCATATGAGGAAATCTCTGTATAATTTAAAGGGGATGAGGAATAGGAAGGAGGTTGGGGGAGCACGGGGCAAAAGGGAATGGAATGAAGGCTCCTCACCCCAAATAGGGATGGAGGCTGTGCTCGCTTCTTCCTGATGTGCTTGAAGCCCTGGAGAATGTAGGCATTCCTGAGTCCTTTGATCCATTCATTGGTGTATTTGGAAAATACTTGTGAGACATGTATGGTGCTTGGCTGCAGGGATCAAAAAACACTGGAGATGCCACCTGATTCCAACTCTGCGACATTCTGGAGAAGGTGAGAAGATGAAGGCAGTAAAAAGATCGGTGGTTGCCAGAGGCTTGGGGAAGAGAGAGGGGTGAGTGGGCGAAGCACGGAGGATTTTAGGTCAGTGACATTATTCTGTAGGAGACAGTAGTGATGGACACATGCCACTATACATTTGTCACAAAGTGTCAATCCTAATGTAAACTATGGATGTTCGCCAATAATAATATATCAGTATTGGTTCATCATTCATAACAAGTGCCACACAAATATATAGAACATAAATAATATACAAATATAAATACATTACATTTAAATGTATTGAATAATATACAAAATATAAATAATAAGAGAGGTCGTGGAGGTGGCTGGAAAGGGTATCTGGGAACTTTCTGTATGTCCTGATCAATTTTCCCGCAAACTGCTTAAAAAAAGAAAATCTATTAGTTTTAAAAAAAAATGATGGAGAGAACGTGGGAGGCTTTGATAGTATCCCAGCCTGGTGGGGGCGGCTTTCCACCCATCAGTGTTCTCTCAAGAAGTTATGGGAATGCTCCGTATCTGTTTTACGTGGGAAGCTCTGTTCTAGGCTCTAGGGAGTCAGTAATAAATATGATGCAGTCCCTGCGCTCCTGAAGGTCACATTCAGAGGACAGGGGTTTGGCAACAAGCAAGTAACCACAGAAGCAAGTAAGATGAGTTCAGACAGTGGTATGATCTATGGAGAAAATAAAAAGGGAATGTACAGAATGCTGTTTAGTTCAGAAGCCAGAAACAGTGTCTATGCTGGTTTGCTCCCCCAGATTCTCTCTACCCTTGTCCAGGGAGCCGACCTGAAGCAGATTCCAACTGGCTTCTCCCGTGGAGAGCACCAGCAGGGATGAGGAGGGGGAATGACACTGGGTTTATTCCTTGGCTTCTGCCCTAGCAGATCAACACATTCTGGAAACGGCTCCGTCTCCTTGCCCCCTACGTCAGCTCCATGCATCGCATTGGACCTGGCGGTCTTCCTACGCCCTGGCCTTACTTAGGTTTGGAAAGTGTCCTCTTTTTGAACTGGCTTCCAATTCCCTGGTTTGATTGTGCCATCTGCAACACCTATTATGTCAGGAATGTCACTGACAGGAACCTCTCTTAGGAACACAGTCACGCAAAGGTCTGGGGCCGAGCTCTGGGAATGGGAAACCACACAAGGCCCTAAGGGTATGAGCTTGCTGCCTGTGAGAAGCCAGAAGAAAGGAAAGCTGGCCAGGGAAAAGCAAGGTGAGCTGAAAGAACTGAGCTATGCAAAACGGGGCCTGGGTCTCATTATGGCCTGAACTGGCAGGGTCAAGCGGGCCAGGCAAAAGATTATAGTTTTCTGTTTGTTCTTTAACTTGTGATTTTTTTTTTTTATGTTTTATTTATCTTTGAGAGCAAGAGAGACCGAGCATGAGTGTGGGAGGGGTAGAGAGAGAGGAAGACACAGACTTTGAAGCAGACTCCAGGCTCTGAGCTGTCAGCACAGATCCCAACGCGGGGCTCGAACTACAAACCGTGAGATCATGACCTGATCTGAAGTTGGATGCATAACCAACTGAGCCACCCAGGTGCTCCTATACCACTTCTTTTTTTTTCCCTTTTAAAAATGTTTGTTTTATTTTATTTTTGAGAGAGAGAAAGGCAGCATGAGCAGGGGAGGGGCGCCTGGGTGGCTCAGTCGGTTAAGCGTCCAACTTCGGCTCAGGTCATGATGTCACGGTTCGTGGGTTCGAGCCCCATGTCGGGCTCTGTGCTGACAGCTCAGAGCCTGGAGCCTGGTTCAGATTCTGTGTCTCCCTCTCTTTCTGCCCCTCCCCTGCTCATGCTCTGTATCTTTCTGTCTCAAAAATAAATAAACAAAAAATAAAAATTAAAAAAAAAGAGCAGGGGAGACACAGACTTGAAACAGGCTCCAGGCTCCGAGCTGTCAGCACAGAGCCCGACGTGGGCCTCGAACTCAGGAACAGTGAGATCATGACCTGAGCTGAGGTCAGACGCTCCACTGACTGAGTTACCCGGACGCCCCTATACGACTTCTTTATCCGTTCATCCATGGAGGGACACGTGGGCTGCTTCTGTATCTTAGTTATTATAAATAATGCTGCTATAACCATATCTTTTTGAATTAATGCTTTCATTTTCCAAAGAAAATGAAAATTCCAGTAGTGGAATTACTAGATCAGACAGTAATTCTATTTCAAATTTTTCAGGGGGAACCTCCACACTGTTTTCCACCGAGGCTGCACCAGTTTGCATGCCCACCAACAGTGCACAAGTGTTCTGTTTTTCTCTGCATCCTCTCCAACATCTGTTGTTTCTTGTCTTTTCAACTCCAGCCATGCTGACAGGTTTTGATTGCATTCCCTGATGATTAATGATGTTGAGTCTCTTCATTTTCTTTTTTTTCTTTTTATTTATTTATTTATATTTTAGAGACAGAGAAAGAGAGAGAGAGAGAGAGGGAGAGAGAGAGAGAGCATGAGTGGAGGAGAGGGGCAGAGGGAGAGAGAGAGAGAAAAACTTAAGCCCAACACAGGGCTCAATCCCACAACCTTAGGATCATGACCTGAGTTGAAATCAAGAGTTGGATGCTCAACCGACTGAACCACCTAGGTGCCCCTCGTTTTCTTTTTAAAATTGATATATATATATATATATATCAATTATATATATATATTTTTATATTTTTATATTTATATATATATTTTATATATATATAAATATAAAAATAAATAAAATTGAGATATAATTGACATATAACATTGTGCTAGTTTTAGGTGTACAAAAAATTTGATATATACGTATACTGTGAAGTGATCCCCAGAATAAATTTAGTTAACATCCATCATCACATGTAGTTACAGTTTTTTTTTTTTTCTTGTGATGAGTGTTTTCCCTTAATGGTGTCTTTTGATGAGCAATATATTTTTTTTATTTTGTTAAAGTTAATGTGATTATTTAAAAAAAGCAGTTAGTGTTTTTTGTGTTTTTTTTCTAAGAAATCTTTGCCTATCACAAGTTCACAGGAGATTTCTCCCCAAGATTTGTAGTTTTTAGCTTTCATGTTTAGGTCAATAAGTCTTTTCAAATAATTTTGTGTAGGGTGTGAGGTAGGGGTCAAGTTTTTTTTTTTAAAATATATATAGATACCTAGTATTCCAGCATGTT
The DNA here is from genome assembly GCF_003009895.1 of Hyaena hyaena. Lineage (NCBI taxonomy): Eukaryota > Metazoa > Chordata > Mammalia > Carnivora > Hyaenidae > Hyaena > Hyaena hyaena. The sequence continues at coordinate 5,215,553 of NW_024080671.1, read as the reverse complement.
TGTTGGAAATATTTTTTCCTCATTGAATTTCCTTGATGTCTATCAAAAATCAGTTGACTACGTGTATGTGAATCTATTCCTTCCTGGACTCTCTATTCTATTTCATTGATTTATTTGTCTGCCCTTATACTAATAACATACTGTCTTGTAGCTTTATAGCAAGTCTTAAAATCAGGTAATATGAATCTCCCAACTTTATCCCTTTTAAAAAATTGTTTTGGTTAGTCTAGTTCCTCTGCATTTCCATATAAATTTTAGACTCACCTTGTCATTTTCGACAGAAAAGACTTCTGGGATTTTGACGGGCATTCTCTTGAGTCTATAGACCAATTTGAGAAGTTACATCTTAAAATAGAGTCTTTCAATCCACAAATACAGTATATTAATCCATTTATTTAGGTCTTTTTAATATTTTTCATCAGTGTTTTGTAGTTTTCAATATAAAGATCTTGCACATCTTTTGTTGGATTTATTCCTAAGTATTTTACATATTTGGATATCATTGTTAATGGGATTTGTTATTTCATATTCTAATTTTTCTGAACTATATAAAAAATAAGTTTTTGGTATATTGACTTGTTTTCTGCAACTTTGCTAAATTAACTTTTAAATTCTATTACTTTTTTAGTAGATTCTTTATTGTTTTTTAAAATGTAAACAATCATGTCAAGTGTGAAAGAGTTTTCTTCCTCTTTTCCAAGAAGTATATATTTTATTTATTTATTTTTCTTGCCATATTGCTCTGGCTAGAACTTCCAGTACAATGTTATTAAGTTGAAGTGGTGAGAGCAGAAATCTTTGTGTTTTTCCCAATCCTTTTTTAAAAAATGGTTTTTATTTATTTCTGAGAGAGAGAGAGAGAGAGAAAGAGGCAGTGTGAGCAGGCGAGGGTCAAAGAGAGAGGGAGACACAGAATCTGAAACAGTCTCCAGGCTCTGAGCTGTCAGCACAGAGCCCGACGGAGGGCTCAAACCCACGAACTGTGAGATCATGACCTGAACTGAAGTCGACCGTCCAACTGACTGAGCTACCCAGGCACCCTCCAATCTTAGGAGCAAAGTATTCAGTATTTCACCATTAAATATCATAGTAGCTGTAGCTTTGATGTACATGCCTTTTATCTGATTGAAGTATTTATCCTTCAATTCTTAGTTTGCTGAAGACTTTAAGTCAGGAGAGGGTGTTGATTTCTGAATCTTTTGAGATCTTGTGCATTTTCTCCTTTGATTCATTCATATGCTGACTTATATTGCTTGATATTGAAATGTTGAAAGAATACTACATTCCTGGATAAACTATATTTGGTTGAGTTTATACAGATATATATACATAAAATGTGTTATACATTTTTATATATTGCTGTATTTAATTTGCTAACATTTATTAAGAGGTTTAAACTTTTAAACTCTGTTCATAAGGTATATTGATCTGTAATTTTCCTTGTCATATTGTCTTTGACAGGTTAGGGGTACAAGATTATGCTCATCTCATAAAAAGAGTTAACAAATGTTCCCTTATTTTCTATAGTCTAGAATTTTATTTTGTTAAAAAATTTTTTTTAAGTTGGTTGTTTATTTTTGAGAGAGAGGGAGAAACAGTGTGAACAGGGGAAGGTCAGAGAGAGAGGGAAACACAGAATCCAAAGCAGGCTCTAGGCTTTGAGCCATCGTCACAGAGACCCACTTGGGGCCCAAACCCATGAACCATTAGATCATGACCTAAGCTGAAGTCAGAAGCCCAACTGACTGAGCCACCCAGGCTCCCCTGGTATTATTCTTTTTTATGCATTTGGTACCTTTACAGTGAAGTTATCTGGATTTACAGTTTTCTTTGTTGGAAGACTGTTTTTTAGTAGAATTTTAATTTCTTTTTTTTAAGTTTATTTATTTTGAGCCAGAAAGAGAGAGAGAGAGAGCGTGCGCGAGAGAGCTCATGGGGGAGAGACAGAGGGGAGGAGAGAGAAAGAATCCCAAGCAGGATCCACAGGGCTTGAACTTAGGAGCCATGAGATCATGACCTGAGCCAAAATCAAGAGTCAGATGCTTAATTGACTGAGCCACCCAGGTGTCCCAGGTGCCTAGTTATTTCTTAACTAAGTATATGACTATTTTTATTTCTATTTCTTCTTGAGTTAGTTTTGATAATTTGTGGTTTTCAAAGACTTCATCCTTTTCAAATAAGTTAAAAATTTTTTTCCATAATGTTGCTTATGATATTTTAATTATCTTTGGAGTTTTTGTAGGATTTATCCTCTCTTTTACTCATTATGCTGGTAAATTGTATTTTCTCTTTTTTCCTTGATCAACTTTGGTAGGGGTTTATCAATTATATCACTCTTTTAGAAGAAGCAAATTTTGAACCTTGTTAAATGTTTCTATTTCATAGATTCCTGCTATTACATTATATATTTTATTATCTTTTTTATTTCATTTCTTCTGCTTACTTTGGTTTTAATTTCCTTTTCTTTTTCTAGCTTCCTAAAGTAGAATCTTAGATATTTGATTTTAAACCTTTCTTCTTCTAATAAAGGCATTTAAAGGTATAAATCTCCCTAGAAGCACTGTTTTAGTGGCATCCCACAGATTTTTAAAAGTAAGCTTATTGAAGTATAAATTGTACAAAATGAAATTCACCAATTTTAAGCGTGCAATTTACTGAGTTTTGACTGATGTAATTACCCATGTGACTACCACATCCAAAATATAAAACATTCCCATCACTCCTCCCCCCCCCAAAAAAAAGTTCCCTGTGTCTCTTTTAGCCAATTCTCTTCCCACTCCTGTAGCTACCAGTGATGTGCTTTCTATCATATCATTTTGCCTTTTCTAGAATTCCCTGTAAATTATACAGTATATAGTTGTCTTAGTCCATTTGTCCTGTTAAAATAGCATATCACAGCCTGGATGTCTGATAAACAACAGCAGTTTATTTTTATAGATCTGGAGGCTGTAGAATCCAAGATGAAGGTGCTGGCAGGTGTGGGGTCTGGTGAGGATGCTTCTGAGTTCATAGCCAGGCATCCTCTCACCATGTCCTCACAGGGCAGAAGGGGCAAGGGATCTCTCCAGAGACTCTTACAAAGGGCACTAATCCCCTTCATGAGGGTTCCACCCTCACAACCTAACCACCTCCCAGAGGCCCTACAAGACTCAGCCAGAAACACCGAGCTAAGCCAGCCACAGATTCCTGATGCTTACACTGTTATGTGAGATAATAAATGTCTGTTGTCTTAAGCTACTTGGTTTTGGAATAATTTTTGTTTTACACAGTGGTATATAACTATATTGATATTTATATATATTCATAGGTAGGTAGATAGTGTTTAAAGTTTAGGATTTAACGAAGTTAGATTTCTTTACTGTGCAACTTCTCAGAAGCAATTAATATGCTGCCACACAGTGTGAATATCCAAGGGGGTGATATAATATTTAGGCTTTTCAAAATTGATCTGACTGCAGATACCCTGGGCTCTATGCACCCCCTTGCCTCTCCTCACTTTTACTCTTTGCAGAACATCTCTGGCAACTAGTTTGTAGGAAACATACTAGTTTTCCCTTCCTCCTCTTAGAGAGGAGGAAGAGGAAGGGGGAGAAGGAGAAGGGGAAGGAGGGAGAGCCGGGGGGAGAGGAAAGGAAGGAGGGGGGCCTCAGTTTCCTAGTCTGCAAAAGGAAAGAGTTGGATTTAATAACCTCAGGACTCTATCTGTGCTTTGACATTTTAACTGCCCTTTCCCCCCAGCCCCCTCCCCCACCCTGGTCACTCCTCAGCCAACAAGGGGAAAACTGGGAGCCGGGGTTAATCAAGGTGGCTAGAAGTCTTAGATATGCTAATGCTTTATGTTAATGACTGATGAGAGCAGGTAGTTGGAGATGGCGGAATCGTGCAGTGTTGTGAAGGAATTTCAGTTCTTAGAGAAAATACTGCATTCAAAGAGCTTAAGAATGATTAATGGCGGCTCTGGAATTACCAAGAGCAGCCAGTAGAAACTGGAACAAAAATTGTTCAGGGGGAGTAACCTTGAGGAGATCGTGGGCCCAGGCTGGGGACGTTTCGTAGACCTGTTGAGTGCCCGCCCATGAGGGAAGATGAGGAGAGATGTGGCCTGGGACAGCTGTGGGCGGTGGCCCAGCAGAAGGTGAGCCCACATGTGGCTGAGGACTTGGACATGGTTGGGGCCAGAGGGGCTGCGAGGGGACCCTCGTTTGCACACGGTCACGTCAGGTGCCCACTTCCCGCAGTCTACTGCGGGTCGGGTCTTTCTCTTGGATAAAGACCCAGCAGGGAGAGACCCACCAACAAATCACCATGTCTGGAAGGGCACAGTTTTCAGAGCTTGATTGACTGATCCCTTGGGTGTTGTTGAAGGGAAGTGACCCAGGCTGAAAAGAAAATGGCCATGAAGCTGTTTCCTTTAAAGGGGAGAAAGCCAGGACGCCTCATCTGTCTTCCTCTTAACGGGGACAATTTGAGGGAGGGCTGGATCGAGGCACTTCTCCGGGGTGTGCTTGTCTCCTGCAGGAGTCCTGAGCCCCGGTTGCAGGTCCAAATGCTTGGGTCATTGGCCTTGTCTCTTCCTGCGGAGACCAGCATGGTTGTGATTCTGGGCACTGCCACTGGGCATTTATAATCCTGTCAGTGGTGGATGAGGGATGGGGAAGGCGTGTCCACCCAGGGAGGCTCTGCCCCGGACCAGATGCTGCTGATCGAGGCAGCCTCCCTGCCTCTCCATCTCCTCCAGCGCCAGCCCCAGGCACACCCCTCCTCCCCACCCTTCTCGCCCAGGCCAATATCTTCCCAGACAATCTGGCCAGCAGGTAGCCCTCCTTCCCCGCACCCCTTCCGGAACCTCTGGCCGTCTGGCTCCAGTGTGATGGACGAGTGGGATGCCCACTTCCTGCCCTCGCTTCTACCTCATCCCACCCTCACTTTCCATGTGCTGCGGAAAGTCACTGGCTGTATGTCTGAAGGCAGCCTGGAGTCACAATGCCAAGTGTGCATGGGGAAAAGAGTAGGCGAGGAACTGGGGTGTGCCCAGCCCGTCTGGGGGCCTTGTTCTGGCCTGCTCTGCACTCCAAGAGGCAGGCTCCCCATCCTCCTTGCCAGTGGGGAGAACTTTCCTTAAGAGCAGCTCAAGCCCCTTAGTCTGGCTCCTCGTAATCCAGGAGACCTTTGAGATAGTTTCATTCATTTACCTCCAGACTTCACAAAATAATCTGCAGTCTTTCACTCAAACGAAACCTAACCCAGAAACCCAGTAGTTTAAACAGATGGAAATAGAGCTGCCTGCTTACTTCTATAGAAATAGGGAGCCCTGCTTCTCATCCTGCCCTTGACCTGCGGCTCCTCTCCCAGGCAACCTACAGAGGCTGTGATGCCCCCTAGAGGCCAGTTCCAAACCTAGTGCTGCAGGAAGTCGGCAATGGGGAGTTACTGCTTAATAGGTATGGAGTTCCGGTTTTGCAAGATGCAAAGCGTTCTGGCGATGGGTGGTGGCCACGGCTGCTCAGTATGAATATACCTAATACCACCGACCTGTACACTTAACAATGCTTAAGGCGGTAAGTTTTATGCTATGTGTACTTTACCAAGATAAAAACAAAGACAGAACACCATCTCAATGATGCAGCCCCATTTGCAGATGGGAGACTGAGGCCGAGAGGGGAATGACGTGGCCAAGTTTATGAGCTGCCCCTGGGGCAGGTTAGAACTCGGGTCTTTGGCTGCCCCATTCCTGGCTCTTTCCACTGAGCCCTTCTTGGCTGAGGCTCCTATGCGGATGGGGTCCTGGGAGCATCTGGCTCAGTGTATGGAGCAGAGGGGAGGCCGTGCGTGAGCAGGAGAAGTTCAGAGGCCCCGAAAAGCAAGGTGAGATGGAGGAGGGGCTTCTTTTTGAAGTTCTTGTCAGGAAGGCCCCGGAAACTTCACTCATTTTGGGTGGGTTGCCGCATTTTCACCAAACGAGTTTTTTAATTGCTTGATTTACTTATCTCGTCTCTGATCTGCTGATCTACTCCACTGCCATTTAATTGCTTGAAAAGTTGAGCAGTTTTTCATGTTTTAAGGAGTGCTGAATTGTATAATTAAAACACTAACAGTGTAAATCAACACTGCAGAAGAAAGACAGCAGAGAATTAAGCAAGTCTGTTGGCATAATAATAAAATCAAACCGGCATGAAGAGGGCCCATTGCCGTGAAGATGCAGAATACTAATGGCACCTGGGCTGGGGTGGGGGCTGGGGCTCATGGACCCCTGATGCGCCCCCTGTGCCTTCTGGGGAGAGAAGGGAGATCGCTGCGCTGCTCGTGGAAGTCTGTGTGGCTGAGTCACAGGGGCAGGGGCACAGCCTCTGATGGGGAATGGCTTTTAATTAGTGTGGCCTTGGGTGGGAGGTTGTGCGTGCTGGAGGCTGGCAGTGGGCGGAGCAGGTGGCAGGCAAGGTTGGAGAGGCAGGAGTGGGGGCGCCTGCCTGCAGGATCTCCCCTCCTTCCTGAACTTGGCCTTGGCCAGTTGGCGTGAGCCCAAGAAGATGGGCAGTGTCTTCCCTCCCTCCCTTCCCCTTTTCCTCTCTCCTGCTCTCCCTCCCTCCTCACCAAAGTACTGATGTGTCCACTGTGAGACAGTCAAACAATATAGAAAAATTTAACACAGAACTGGAAAGCCCACCCTTGGCTTCCCCTCAAGCTCCTCCTGCCTCTTCCTTCCCCATCTGCAGGGCAGACTGAGCTGGAGCGGGGGTTGGGGGGCAGGGGGAGGCGGTGAGGTGTGCAAGTAAAGGTTCAGGCATGGATCCTGGTGGGACTCATCTGGACCCGCCCAGAAACTCGGGCTAAAAACAGGTCAGCTTTTCCTAAAGAGCATAAAGCAGTAATCTGGTCCAGGGATGTGCTCTGCGGAAAAAGAATTTTGTAGTCAATAATTTTTGCAAAATGCAAACTTAAACAAATATTATACATAAATGTATTTTAACTGCAGGACTCCTGCAGACCTTGAACTCGCCGATGTGCCCAGTCTTCTTGCATTCAGCAGGGTAAACTCTGTTGACTGTGAGTCCTGTTCGTTCAAGGCTTATGAATTCACAGCCCATGGTGTGTGGGTTCCAGGGATGACACTTTGGGAAATGTGGGTTCTGGTGAAAAAGCACTTTCCTTCTGTTGTAGAGCTCTGGTCACACACTGATGGACCAGCTGTGTGACCTTGGGTATGTCCCATGACCTCTCTGGGCCCTGGGTCCCTCCTGCCTGTCAATGAGGCTGAGGCTGCTTGCTCTCAGGCTGGATGAGAGTGAGTGGGGCCGGGCTGAGCCTGGCAGAGGCATCTGTCTAGGCAGTTCCCAGGTGGAGGGGTCTGCCCCCCCCACCCCCACTTCCTACACCGCCAGACACGACGGCTCTTAATGATCCAGGTGGGTCTTGGAGCCCGTGGAGGCTGAAAAAGAACCAAATACAGAAAACTGAGCGGACAGCTGCAGTGAGCTGGACCCAGCTGGGAACAGGGTGGGTTCAAGATGCTGAGGAGGAAAACTGATCTGGGAAAATGTGATCACTTGTAGGGCATGGATGGGGGTGGGCAGGGGAGGCATCACCGAGGCACAAAAGGTAAGGGTGGGGCAAAACCTCAGTAATTCACGATCAATAATATCTTAATATAACATTTTTTAAAAGAGCCAAAATCAATGCAAAAAATAATCTACCACCCACAAAATATCAAAATTCAAATACAGGTGTGATCTGAGCCTGCACTTACATAATGCATTTCTCTGAACTTCACCCTGATCCTGGCCCTAAGGGCTAACCCTGTCCTGTACCTGCCGAGTGTCCCCTGAGGGGCCTGATCTGGGGACAGGCTCCCAGAAGCCGAGCAGGGCCAGGCTCCTCGTCTGAGGGCTCGAACACATGGAGTAGGTGCTGTGTGGACAGTGGTGGATATGGGCCCCCAGGCTGGGTCTTTCCTGGTTGGGGTCACTGCCCTTTAGCAGGGGGTTGGCCCCCCGTGGCGGGGGCAGCCTTGGGGCCTGGGAGTGGGAACCTCCTCACCCTGCACGGGGTCCAGGCTGACGAGCTCATACACGACCCCCTTCTTGTTGCCTCTCCTCAGCTCATCTTTAGGAAGCCCCTCGGCTGGACATGACCTCACTCTCGAAGTCTCCAGGGCGCGGAGCTCCTCTTTTATGGCACTGATAAGGTGATCATTCGTCTTCCCCATCTCAAGCTTGAAGTTCCTGAAGGCAGAGACCGTGTATGAATCGCCCATTTCCCCAGTCCCGCGCCCTGTGCGTCCGTGAACCGAGCTGGGGAGTGAGACGTGTGGCCATGGTCAGGCTGCTCCCTCCTCAATGCCAGACACGTCCTCGTGAGGCCACGTGGTCAACCATGCTTTCTGGGACAGCCTCCTATGAGACACAGGCGGCACAAAAGAGGCAGCATAGCCGTCTATGGGACAGCCAAGACTGGGGTATTCGGTGTTGTGTCCCTAGGTGGGGAAGGGCCTGATGGAGCTGAGAACCCCTGGCCGCAGGAACACCAACCACCATGGACGTCTACTTTATTGGCACTGCCCCGTTTAATCTCTATGACAACCTTGCATGATGGGATCAACATTCCCATTATGCGGACAGGTAAGCTGTTCCTCACAGTGGTTAAATCCATGGAATTTGCAAAGCTAGTACATGGTAAGGGCAGGATTTGACCCCAGGGTAGCCCTCCAGCCTAACGTCTAAGATCTGTTGCTTCAGGATAAGTGGAGATGAGGACCCTCTTCACACCTGGGTGGGCGCTTTTCCAGGCTGATGGACCCTTGGGCAAGAGATTTGGGGAGTCTGAGGATTGTTCTTCCAGCCCATGGAGGAGGGGAAAAGGGGTGGGTTTCTCCCTGGGATCCTTGCACACGTCCATCTCCTTTCCCTCTGGGGGATCCTCTGTCTCTCCCTCCCCTCATAGCCCCCCACACTGGGTGGGCTGGCTGGGGGTTATTCTCATTAATAAAATTGCCTCCAGACTGGTCCCAGCCTTAACCCACCTATTCTGATAAGTCAGGCTGCAGACTTCTTATCTGCTATTTATAACACACTGTGCCTCACCTTCATGATGGATGGTTCCCATGTCAGGATCAATATGACCTTCGTAACATTTACATATTTGTATCATTAATAAGCAATAATTCACCCAGGGAGCCCTGCCCTCCTGGGTTTTCAATGTGTTCTGTGCAGACGGTGAACTGTGTCCTCTGTCCCTCGTGCTAGTCCAGATGGCTCGTATTGATCTGCTCGGTCAGGAGGGGACACGAGCAAAGCACAGAGCATACGGGGACAGAGAGTCTAGAAAGCACACTTGTGCCTTTTGCGATCCTGCTCTGCCCTCCGTTCTCACCATCTGGCTCCTTCTTACACTCTGGGGGGAGGAGGACCCTTCCTGTGTTGGCGTTCTCTGCGGACAGTGGTGGCCAGGCTGGTGGATGGCTTTCTTCTGATGTCTTCTTACCCACCTCGGCTTCTCCGTGCCCACTGCCCTCCCCACCCAGGGCCTCAACAGAGTGTGCCTGGGCACCCACCAGCCTCTTAACTAGCTTTCTAGCCATCCCTGCCCTCTGTTGCCCCCCCTCTGCTGGGAGACTGTGCTGCCCATCTTCCTGCGGAATGCCTGTCTAGAAGAATCACGAAGCTGCTCTGAAATCCACTGTTCTTTCCCCATTCAAACTCTTTGGTCTAGCTTCCAGACTCCCGATAATCTGCCCATCAGCTGGCCTGGTGTCCCACTTTTCCCAAACCCCATACCTCCACTAGCCCGACCTTTCACCCCAACACACACACACAGACACACAGACACACACACACACACACACACTGTTTATTCTGTTCCACACACCCAGAACACCCTTCCAGATGTCTCCATCCATACATAGTCTATTCGTATTCCAAGGTCAGCTCAAGTTCCACCTACTCCATGAAATGCTGCCTGACTTTTCAAGTGACCAGTGACTGCTTTGCCTCTTGGTATCTCTCCTCCATTCTGCTGTCCATTTGGCAAGTATTTGCTAGGTGCCTACTATGTGTCGGGGCACCGGGCTGGCTTCTTGAGTTGTAATGGTTAAAAAAAAAACTGGTCATGACCTTTAAGAGCTTAAAGTCTAGTGCAGAAGGAAGATATTCATCAAAGAGTTGCACAAAGGATTGCAAAATTCAATGGAAGTTAGTCCCCCAAAGGACAGATGCCACGTGGTACCAGTGGGGCTGGGTAGAGAGGAGTTGATCTGGTCAGAGAGAGCAGAGAAGGCTTCTTAAAAGTGGGTGCTGGAGGCAGGTGAATGGGAGAGCATCTCAGGGTGAGGGAGCAACAGGTGCAAAGGCCCTGTGGTAGGAGGGAGTGTGGAGAGTTTGGGAAACTGAAAGAGGCCAGTGTGTCTGAAACACAACGCAGCCATCAGAACAGAGGGTGGGAGTGGACTGAGGCCAATTGGGTGAGGTGGGCAGGGGTGAAGACCTCCTAGGGCCTGTTATAGGTAGTGTTGAGGCATGGCTCTTTTTTTTTTTTTAAGAGCCCTAGGAAACCTGCAGAAAGTTTAAAGCAGAGACAGTATGATTTGATTTGTATTTCGAAAAGCTTGTTCTTGTTGTGTAGACAATAGGGAGGAGACAAGGCTGGTGGTGGGAGAGCCATTAGGGGTCCGTTGCTAAGGTCCAGGCAGGGGGTAATGGAGAGCAATGGACCAGTTTGAATGGTATTTAGGAAGCCAAGCCATCAGGACTTGGTGACATTTGGGATGTGGGGGGTGGAGGAGAAGGCAGGGAGGCCAGTTTAAGACTCATGACTCTCGACGGAGCCACTCAGTAGCTGGGAAGAGTAGGGGGTCAAGTTGATGGTGGGTGGGTGTGGCATAAGCCTGGGCTTGGATGCATTGAAGCAAGCACCTAGGAGGCAACGTTGCATGTACAGGCAGGACTCAGAAGAGAGACTTTGCCTGGGGACGGACACAGTATAAAGACTGGGGTGGCAGAGGGGAGAACCTGGAAACAGGGAGAAAAGAGCGCCAGGACCAGGCGCTGGGGATGCCGCCTTCTGCGTACTGCCTGCGGTTCTGCGCTCCTTCTACCCTTCTTCAGGCACGCTGCAGGGGCTCCAGAAGGAGGTTCTGAGCAAATGAGCGTACAGTCCATGGTTTCTGTCTGGTTCGCGCTCCAGCTGTACTGAAGGCAAGGCCGTGTTTTGGCTTTGCATCTGCCGTCCTTTGCAGTAACCCTAATAGTACCGCTGATAGTGGGGTCCCTTCTCTGTGCCAGGCGCTCAGCGGTCCCCTCAAGACTCATCATTAAGATAAGGAAAAGGCCTCTGAGCAGTTAAGTGACATGACCAAGGTTGCCACTTACCTACAGCTGTGTAACAAGCCACTCCAAAGCTTCGTGTCCAGAAACAGGTAGCATTTATTTCGCTCCTGGCTCTGCGCTTTGCACGAGACTTGATGGAGACAGTGGAGCCCGTTTTTGCTCCATGAGCATCGGTTTGGGAGACTCAATGGGGCTGGAAGACCCCCTTTGGAGATGATTCATTCACATGGCTGACAGGTTGGGTCTGGTCATTGGCCAATATCATGAACTAAAACACCTTCCCTTGAACAGAAAGTAGGCAGAACGTGGCATTTTCCTAGGGGAGACATCTTGGCCACCTCAGCCTCTGTTTCCAATTCGTCCCTCCTGAGGGTCATCCTGGGTGACCTCCAGTCTGCTCTCCGCATTCCATCTTGTCCTGAGAGCAGCTTGGACCTGCCTGGTTCTGGATGGCTTGGTACCGGTTGTCCTATTTCCTGCGCTCTCTATGACGTCACCGCTTTGGATATTTACCTGGACAGTAGCTATTCTTTTGCTTTTTGCATCCTCCCTGCTACCAGAAAAGATTTAAAGCAGACCAAGTGAATGCATAAAATATAAGAAGAGCAGTGTAAATAAAAAGTTTGAAGGAAAGAAGAAAGGATACAGGATGGAGCAGAAAGAGACCCGAAAGGCATGCCCTATGGGATAGATGTTGAACTGGATTTGCTTTAAAGTTTTCCAGCGATGAGAGCATGAGAGCTGCATGCTCACATACTTGCTCGCAGTCCAGAAGATGAAAAGGACTGGGAGCTGGGAGTTATAACTGAACCGGAGGAGAAAACATTTGATCCAGAACGGAGACAATATTGCAAATAAGGCTGCTTTAAACATCCCTCTAATCCAATCCTTGGGGGCAATTTTGTCTCCAAGGGGAAGGGTAATGTCTGGAGACATTTGGTTTTTATAGCTGGGGAGGAGGAGGGCTTGCTACTTGCATCCAGAGAGTAGAGGCTAGGGATGCTATAAACATCCTACAGTGAACGCCTGAGACCACCCCCAAACAAAGGATGACATGACCCAAAATATCAGTGGTGCCTGGTTGAGGAGCTCTGGTCCAGCCCTTTTACTGGGCTGGAGACAAAACGCTACCTTAAAGGCAAATCGTTTTCACCCTTCTTGGGAAAGACTCAAAACTCCCTGGCCCGAGATTCTCCTTTCTCTGGCAAGTACTGCTTTAGATTCCTTGAGTCTTAGAATGGAAAAGCTAGATCATGGAGGCCAGCACCCCCACTGGTCACCATATTTATGCTTCTCCCGGCCAGGGTCCCACTTTTGGTCAGAGTTTCCGGAAGACGCAGGAGCAACCTGAGCTGTGTGCCCTGTCTTTAATGGCTCCCAACCCAACAGCAGAAACCTCCCCAGGACAGCTCGGATTCCCTGCGGAGTCCCAAGCCTGGCTCCCAAGGAACCAAGAACTCAGAGCAGGAAGAGGTGACCAAGAGTCTGATGGACAGGAAGTCTTTGCAGAGGGGTCCCCTGTTTCTCACACCTTTCCCAGCCCTAGGGTTTGGCACACACTTTCTCTGCTACCAGGAATGTCTCTCTCTTCTCTGAAAGGCGGTGTGATTTAGAGGAAGGAAACTGGGCTTCATGGAGAGGCCTGGGTTGCGTGTTCCGGAGAAGACACACACCACACACATCACACACACACACACACCACACCCCATGGAAAAGTTGTTCCTCCTGCATTGAGGAATGGAAATATCCTACACTGAGCCTGGCACATAGTAGGCGCTTGGCCGTGTTACCTTCCTTTCCCGGTCTGTTGGAGATCTTAAAACACAGCCTTAGGGGCGCCTGGGCAGCTCAGTCGGTTAAGCATCTGACTCTAGGTTTCAGCTCAGGTCATGAGCTCACGGTTTTGTGGCTTCCAGCCCCCGCGTTGGGCTCTGTGCTGGCGGCTCAGAGCCTGCTTGGGATTCTCTCTCTCCCCAACCCTCCCACACTCAGGCTGTCTCTGCCCCTCTCAAAATAAATAAATAAACTTAAAAAAAAACAACCCACAGACCTAAATATTTTTACAGCTTCTCCCATCAAAAGTGGAGGCCGTGTCTCCTCCCTTTGCTTCTGGGATCCATCACTACTTGACCTACAGATAACTATAGAAATGATGCGGTCTGTTCCTGGACCTCGTTGTTGAGAAGAGGGTGGCTTCTACTTCCTGCCTTGAGGGACAGTCACTCTGAGACCTCAGCCATCATGCCGCGAGGAAGCCAAGAACCACACGGAGAGGCCAGTGTGGCGTTCAGGCCTACGGCTCCCGCTGAGGTTGCAGACGGTGGCAGTTAACAGCCAGCAGCTCTAAGTGAGAGAGCTTTCCGACAGTTCCAGCCCCTGCTGTCAAGTCCTCCACCTGCGGGCGACCCTGGCCCCTGCCGTGGAGCCGGGATGAGGCATCTGCCCGAGTCCCGCTCAACGTGCAGATTCAGGACCCAAAGAATTGGCTGCTGTTGTCTGAAGCCTCTCAAGGTTGGGGCGGTTCATTACGAAGCAATAGAATTCTGAAACATGTCCTTTGTACGCTTTCCTTCTAGTCATTCAACATTCTTTTAGCATCCGACATGTGTCAGCCGCAATTCTAGGTGCTACAAATAGAACAGCGAGGAAATGAACAAGAATCCTTACCCTCTTGGAGCATCTGTTCTAGCAAGGGAGACAGACAACAAGAAAAAAAAAAAATCAAATGGTGGCAGAGAAAAATGAAGCCGGGAAGGGAAGAGGAAGAGTCAGGCAGTGGGGAAGACCTCAGCGCACAGGCAGCTTTGTGCGAAGACTTGAAGGAAATGAGAGACTCAGCCACGTGGGGCCCTCGGCAGAGGGAACCGTGTGTGCAAAGTCCCACTGTAGTGATGTGCCTGGAGCATGTGAGGAATACCCAGTGGAGATGAAGTGTATGCAGGGCAATAGCAGAGTATGGGACTGGGGTGGTGGTGGTCACATCGTGTGGCCTGTGGATCCCGGCCAGGACTTTCTACTCTTGTGGGAGGTTTTGAGCAGAGGAGAGAGTGACACATTTGAACAGGATCACCGTGGCTCAAAGATGAAATCAGGAAGACCACTTAAGAGGCTGCTGCAACAATCCAAGTGCAAGATGCTAAACCGTGGGGGTGCCTGGGTGGCTCAGTGGGTTAAGCGTCCAGCTTCAGCTCAGGTCATGATCTCACGGTTCATGGGTTTGAGCCCCGCGTTGGGCTCTGTGCTGACAGCTCAGAGCCTGGAGCCTGCTTTGGATTCTGTTTCTCCCTCCCTCTCTGCTCCTCCCCTGCTTGCACTCTCTGTCTCCTTCTCTGTCTTTCTTTCTCTCTCAAAAATAAATAAATATTAAAAAAAAAATAAGATGCTAAAATACGGGTCTTTGGCCAGGATAGTAGCCATGGAGGGGATGGACACTGGTCAGAATCTTGATATATTTTGAAGGCACAGCGACCAGGATTTGCTGAAGGATTGGTCATGAATGGGATGGTCATAGAGGAGGTGAAGACGTCTCCAATGGTTTGGCTGGAGCAAATGGAAAGATGGGTTTGCCTATAATGTAAGATGGTAGGAAAGAGGATGGAAAGAAGCTTTGTGTGTGAAGGGAGACTTTTTCAGAAGTTCTGTTTGAAGCCAGTTCAGTTTGAGGTCCTGATACAGCCTCCACGATGACCCCAGTGTCCCCCTTCTTGTACCTGTGCTTGTATAGTCCGCTCCCACATTTGCCAGCGTAACTCTGTGTGACACATACAAGATGGCAGAAGGGATCCCGTGCCACCTTGGGGATTAGGTTGTAAAAGGCTGTGCCTCCTGTGTGTCTCAGTCTCTGCCTCTCTGTCTCTCTTGGGTCACTCGTTGTGGGGAAAGCCAGCCCCCACATCATTAGCTGCCCTATGGAGAGGCTTAGGGGGTAAGCAACTGAAGCCTCCAGCCGGCAGCCATGCGAGTGACCTTGGAAATGGATCCTCCGGCCAACATGTGGGCTACAGCCTCATGACGGGCTCATGAACACCCAGCTAAGCCACTCCCGGACTCTTGACCCTCAAGCTGTGTGGGATCATAACTGTTGGGTGTCATACGCTGCTGAGTTTTGGGGTCATTCGTAGATGATCAGTATCGATCTATATTCAACATCCAAGGAGAAATACCAAGTAGGCAGTTGGATCTACAAGTCTGGAATTCAGGGAAGCTTCTCAGGTCAGGATATAAATTGGGGGCCTGATATACAAATGGTACTAATAGCTGACCAGACCAGATTATTCCTTCCGATCAAGCTTTTCCAGCTTCTCCACTTCCGTGCTGGGTCAGACATTGGCCTGGCCTTTGCCATGGCACTGTGCTGTGATGACTGTGCTTTGTGCCTGACCTCTCTGAGGTTCTGAAACAACTTTATTTTCTCTCCATCCGCTTCTGAGTCTGCCATAAGCCGTAGGTACTCAATAAATGCTTTTGGAAAGCGCAAACGCGTGCTGGGCCTCAGAAGGAGAAATAGCCACTGTAAGTATTCTGGGGAATCCCCTTCAGGGTAATGTCTTCCTGTCGGCTTGACCTCTCAGGGCCTATGGGGCCATTCCTTGCCTTGGAAGAAGCTCCGTGGCCCTCATGTGCAGCCAGAAAAACCCAGCATTAGTATTCTCCAGGAGCCCTCAATTGAGGACACTTACCTCTCATGGAGCATGGGGGGTGGATCATTCCAGATCGTGTGTTTTGTATTGTTTCTTACAGTGTCCCCTTGGGATTAAGTCCAGTCACCTTTTTTCTGGAGGTCACTTTATTATTCCTGTATGCCTTCCTTTCTCTGGATCACCTCCCGGCTTTCCCGAGGAGTCCCCTGTACTCCTAAATCCTTCTTCCGGGACCATGCTTCTGCTATGACCGTGGAGAAGCAGAATTGGGGTAGATGGGGAAGTGAAGCCTCCCCAAGCCAGGAAATGGCCCTGAGGCAGGGCTGGGCAGTGCACACGGGGCATTCTGGGGGAGCTAGGTCCCCAGGAGTATGACCTTGACCGATCAGCTGAGACACAGTGGGCTTTCCCATGCTGGCCCTGGGTTTGGAGTGGTCCTGAGCCACACCAGGCGGGATGACCTCTGCGGGGGTGGGAGGGGGGTTCTGCCCCTGGCCTCGAGTGAGCTCTGCCCAGAGAGGGTCTCTTCCTTGGAGAGGGAGAGGGATCCAGGGTGGACACGGGCTCCCTCTGGAGTGCAGAAAGCTCTCTGCACTAGAAGATGCAGGATGACTTTGCTGACACGCTGGCGGGTGTGACTGCTTGATCAGGAGCTGAAAGCATCTGCTCCCCTCCCAACGGCTTTCCGGGGAGAAGTGGCAGGTGGGGTAAGATAGTGGAGGCCTCCACATGTTGGAGAACCTCCGTGTGCCTGGTTCTTAGGGCGCCCCGATTTCTACCCAGCCCAGGGTCTCTGCCCTGGGTCTCTCCCGCTCTGAGCTTCTAATTCTCCCGCTTTGCTCTCAGTTCCTTGTATCACCTCCCTGTGTCCCAAGGGATGCAGCCTCGGGCTAGGGTCTGGAGACCCAGAGCCTGGAGACCTGCTGGCCTGCTCGGTGCCTCCCTGGGGCCCCTGTCCTTGCTCACCTGTGAAAGCATCTCTCAGAGGTCGCCTTGCTGCCAGATTCATTCACCGGGCTGAGCGCCTACCGTGTCCCAGGCTGGCAGATTCCACTGGGACTGTAAAGATGCCACCAAGCTGGCCCCGACCTCAAGGAAACTACCGCAGAGAGTGGACGAAAGGCACCATATCAAGGATGAGGACATGGGGAAGCAATACGAGCCCCAGATGGAAGTGGAGTAACTCCTTGAAGTGGCACCCCTACTCCCCCTCCCCGATCACGCCTGGCTCTTTCATCAAAGGCTCCGCTCCTGTACCTTCTCTGCAGCGGAGGTGACACCCATCTCTGGCTTCCTCCAGGCAGCTCACACCTGCTATAGCCCAGGAGTTTCACTGCCCCTGTGACGTCCCGTCCTTGTCCCCATCTATGTGAAAGGTCCCTTCCAGAGCCAGCTACATTGACAGGTGCCCTGTGCAGCTGCTCTGTGGGTTAAATGCTCCCCTGTCATCATCTTGAAATTCTTAATACTTTTCGAACAAGAGGCCTGCGCTTTCATTTTGTGCCGCATCCACAGATGACCTTTCCTGGGGCCTCAGTCCAGCTTACCCAGTGGCCTGTGGGGTGTCATCCGCTCCCTGCCTGGTCCGCTTTATATCGGGCAGATGGCATTTGAAAGAAGTTCAATAACTGGCTGCGTGCTACTCAGGGGCAGAGCTGGGACTTGAACCCATGACCCCTGCCTGCATGGCCCACACTCTTGTAAGCGTGAGAAGCCCAGTGACCTGCCTTCAGTGGAAATCAGCAGCATTTTGCATATACGCTGATTGCTTCTCCTTTGATGGGAAAGTGACGAGGCTTCCCGGGGCCTCTACTTCTCTGCTCATGATTCCGGTTGTTTTCCTGATTGTCTTGGCCCAGCCTGGTTCAGAGCTGAATCACTAATGCGGCTGCCCTGACCTCCTGGTGGTGGAGGGGCCGCCTCCCTCCTCGGCTCCTGAACGGGGTTCCTTCCCAGCCCCTGCTCACCGCCTCACTCCCGGGCGGCAGCCGAGAGGCCGTGGTCTTGATATGATAGATGAGGAACGGAAATTTGGAAGTGGCTCAGTGCTCTTGCCGGCTGCCTCTAATTTTATTTTGAAGGGAAAGAGAAAGAAAGGGGGCACTGGCGGACGGGAGACATTTCCCCGATGGGGATGAGTGGTGAATCAAGATAAATGGAGGCTCTTTTCAAATACTTGTTCAGACCACCAAACTCTGTTTTCCGGGGAGGCAAATCCATGCCTGGGGAGGCTGGGGGCAAGGGGCACGGCCCTCGCTGCCTCCAGTGATCAGATATGGGGGGTTCTGGAAGGAGGGTTTCACATCTCCTCTCTGTCTTTGGTCCTGGGCTTTCTGGCTGATATGGTCCCTTTGGAGCCCACTGGACTTTGGGAGGTAAAAGGGAGGGACACTGGGGGTGCCTGGGTGGCTCAGTCGATTAAGCGTCTGACCCTTGATTTCGGCTCAGGTTACGATCTCACAGTTTGTGGGATCAAGCCCTCCATCGGGCTCTGCAACTGACAGCTCAGACGCTGCTTGGGATTCTCTCTCTCCTTCTTTCTCTGCTCCTCCCCCACTCTTTCTCTCTCTCAAAATAAATAAATAAACTTAAAAAAATGAGGGGGGACTTTAGACTTTATAATCAGGTCAGGTTCATTTGCTCGTTTATTTCTTGCAGTCCTGCAGGTACAATCCTGAGTCAAACCAGAAGGTTCCTGCCTTTCCGGGAGTGAGCTTGAACTTTGTCCTAACCACTTCCCAGCTGCGTGACCTTGAACATGCTCCCCAGCCTCTCAGGGCTTCCTTGAATTCCTAGAGACACAGAAAAAATCACACCAATTTCCAGCGTTGATAGGAGCCTCAGAGTTTGTGCAGATAAAGCGCCTCGCCGGAGATCTGCTACACTGTTCAGACCCCAAATACATTAACTGCTACTGTTCCTTGGCTGGTGACTATAGATAGGAGCAGCAAGGCTCACTGATGGGGAGGGTGTGAGGCAGTGACGTCCCAAATTTGTGCTGTTTGTAAATGCCTGGTGATGAGGGGGTGTGGGAGGGGAGCCCCAAGGTGCCCCACTCCGAGGAAACACAGTTCAGAGAAAATCTCCCTCCCCCTCCCCGAGTCTCAGCAATCTTGTCTTCCCGTAGGTTTGCAGATCCGAGGGTGGGGGGAGCCCGGCTCTCCTTTGTCCCTCTTTATTTAAAGTCGGAGAGGTGTATAAATCAACCAAAATAATTCACGAGGATCATTAGCGACTCCAAGGCGGCATCTTCTACCAGCAGCTTTAAATTAAAAACAGTGCAAAACTGCGGTTTTTTAAAACACATCAACTCTCTTTCCTCCCCCCTGCCTGCTGTAATCGAAGGCTGCTGGGGTCTAATGAAACGAAATTAGCATCTCCAGTCCCCCTCTGGCTACTGGCTACACGAAGGCGTCTTTGCAGTGGAGAGTGGAGGGGAGATGTCGGCAGGGAGAGGCGGTGCCGCCTTCTCTCCTGGCCCCTGGTCCCTGGTCCCTGGTCCTGCGCCGCCTACCTGCCGCCCACCTGCCTGCGCTTCCGGAGGTGCTCCAGAGGGACCCGTGGGGAGCAATGGGTTCTCTTTCGCCTGTTTTCCCTTTGGGCATCGTCAGGGACCTGGCCAGCCCCACCACGGTTCCTGGGAGAGTGACACAGCAAGCAGGGGGAGGGGGTCTCCATCCAAGCCCGTTGTTTACTGCCCCACACCTCCCCTCCTCCTCCCAGGCACATCTAACCCCACGTGGTGTCCCCGTCACATCCCTAAACATTCGGCCAGCTAGGCAGGCAGCCCAGACACTTTGCAGAAGTGGCCGCCCTCTTTCTCCGAAAGGCTGGATAGATGGGTCCTTCCGCCCCTCGGTCTCAGGCACCTAGGCTGCTACTTCTGGACCGAGAGGCTGCAGCATTGGAGGGGGGCGGAGCCCGACTTTCTCGTTGGGGAATTGTCTTGTGCCTTGTGGGGTGCTTTGCTCCTTCCTGGGCTAATTCCCAGGGCTGTGATTCTCTGTCGCATTGTCACTGCTCCGGGTGTGTCTGCACTGGGGGTGACATGGGTGGGACGGGGGAGAGGACATTACCCTCCCTGGCCAAGTCCTAACTCCTTAGCATGGCCCCCACTGGGAGAGTTGTTCCCCTGCCTGAGGCCTTTACTCTGCTCCCCTAGGCCGAGCCACACGCCAGCTTCACCGGCCCTGGCTCACGGAGGCCGTGCTCTGGTGCCCCTGGACCCGTCAGAACCCGAGGTGGCCATGGCCATCGTCGTCTTCTAGCACCGGGCCTAGCTCGGGCCTTCCGCGTGGGCCTGCTATTGCCCCCAGAGAGGTTATGTTCAGGCAGCCGGTGGGTGGTTCTTCTCAGCCTTGGGCTTTTGCTCTGGAACCTTCTTAAAGCTACACATTCATTCATTCATTCATTTGTTCACTCATTCATTCACTTGTAGATCTGTGCTCTGAGGTTCCTTCCAGTCTGCCAGGTAGGGGTGTGGGGTGGAGGGGGCTTTCTCCGCAGCAAGAGGAGTGTCCTGGCAGGTGCAGCTGGAGGGGAGGAGCTAATTCCCAACCTCCCTCAATGGGGAAGGAGAGAGTGGGCTGAATGCCTCAGGCCCTGGCCCTTCAGCAGGACAGTTGTGAGGCGCGGGGCCCCCTGGGATCAAGCCCAGGTGCCCATGGTGGTAGCAAGCCCAAGGTTCGTGGTCTCTCTCCCTTCCCACCCTACTCTCCCTGGCCCCCCGCTCCTGCCTCCTGGGTGCAGGGCAGTCCTCAGCCCAGACCCTGCTTCTAGGGGACCCAGACTGGAGCCAATGCCTACACCCGGTCTGGGGGGTGGAGAAAGAAGACTTGGTGTCTGCCCCAGGCGCGGAGACGGAGCACTGTGTCTCCTGGCACCCACTTCACCTTCACCGCCACCCCCACCCCAGCGGATGGAGTGCATGGAGCCAGCCAGCCCGCCAGCAGAGGACAGAGCAGGAGACCAGGCTCTCCAGTCCAGACCAGCTTCCCGCAAGTGGCGAGTTGTCTGCTGCTTAGGAGAGCAGGCCCTCCCTGGGTGCAGTGTGGGTCACCGGGGGCTGGTGGGGGTGCAGTGGGAACACTGCACAGACTCTCTCAGTTGGCTGGAGTTGCTGAGCACCAGCTCGGGGGTCCCCGCTCGGAGCGGAAGCAGCCGGTAGCACAGGGTATGTTTCCCTGGGTGGGCTGGAGCCCTGCGGGCTTGAGCAGGGTGGGGGGTCGCCCCGCCTGCTGGACCGACCGCCCAGACAGCTTTCCTACCTGTGCACTTCCTACACGGCTCTGCAGGCGACAGGTGCTCAAATTCAATATGGGTAGAAGATGAGCCCCAACCCCCCAAATCAAAACCAGAAAACACTCCCGATGGAGGGATCTGGGCTGCTCGGCGGCTGCCCTCTTCCCCTCTCTGGACCGGCATGGCTGGGCGCCCTGCTGTCCTCGGGGTGGTGGATGGATAGAGGAGAAGAGGCAGGGAGAACACAGCCCATCAGGGTGGGGATTTAGGTCCCCATCCCAGACAACGCCCTGATGATTAAGGTTCTCATCCCTGGCCCGCCAGCTCTCAGCTCAGCCCCCTTCCCCAAACACACAGCCACCTAGTGCCCTCCCTGCCCTGGCTCCTTCCCCTCCCACCCACCCCCCACCCCCCCAGTCCAGACCTGCCTGGAGGCCTGGGTGGCAACCATATGTTTAGGATGCTTGATTGCTGCCGATGTGAGCCAGAAGGGCTGTTTGGGAAAGGGTACTCAGTCAAAGCTGTGTTTATATACACAAGGGCCGGCGTCTTTTTATTATGCATAATTATACACTTCTTAATGCGCAGGCTTTCCGAGCCATTTTTCCTTCCCCTGGTGAAGCCGCAGCAGGGCGGGTGTGTCGGGGCGGGTAGGGGCCGGGTGACGGCTGCCCTCCTCTCCTTGACTCCGGGTCCGTCTGATAGATGGCTCCTCGCTTGCTCTAACTGAGAATGGATTCTTCCGAGGGGATCTGGGGAGATGAGACGCAGCGAATCCGAGGGGATCTGGGGAGATGAGACGCAGCAGCGCCAGCGTGGAAATGTTGCAGAGCTTGGTGTGAAGCCTCCTCTCTCTCCCGCTCTGTCTTTGAGCTGTAGCCTCGGATTTGCACTCCTCACCTCCTCCTGAAAGGAAAATGTTAGATCTTGTCCGCACAGCGGTTTCAAGAGTCTGCACCCTGCGATTCTCTTCTAAACCTCACAAACTTGACTCCAAAGGCCGACATAGTCATTTATTAGACCCCGATTGTTACAGTCCAGGGGAGGCTTCTGATGCTAAGAATGATAATGATGATGGCAGCTTTTTTGTTTGTATAGTACGACAGTGCTGCCCTGGGTTCGAATCCAGACTCCACCATATACACCACGTATTAGCTGTGTGACCTTGGGCTTGCCATTTGACCTCTCTGAGCCCCGATTTCCTCGTTGGGGAAATGGAAGGATATTCATTCCTGCACCGCGACCAGCACCTGACACAGTGCCTGGCACATAGGAAATGCTTTATAAATGACGATTTTGGCTTCGTCCCTGATGCTCCCCACTCTGCTAAGACACAGTGAACACTCACCAAATAAGCTATTGCAACAACGGATGAACGAGCATTGGGTTTGGAATCAGGGTGTCTTTGTCGATCAACCATAGGCTCAGGTCATGATCTCGCAGTTTGTGAGTTTGAGCCCCGCGTCGGGCTCTGTGCTGACAGCTCAGAGCCTGGAGCCTGTTTCAGATTCTGTGTCTCCCTCTCTCTCTCTGGCCGTCCCCTGCTCACGTTCTGTCTCTCTCTCTCTCAGAAATAAATTTAAACAAATAAAAAAAAATAAAGTGGTGCATTAATAGATTTGCCCAAGGCTTGTGAAGTTTAGCTTCATCCAGAGACATGGAGATAAAGCACAGAAAATGTCGAGCGTGGTGCTTGATGCCAAAACACGCATGCCTGATGTTACTGGTGGCTGCTATTTCGTGAGCGGTAGTTTACTATTTAAAAGTGCTTTTAAGGGCCCCTGAGTGGCTCAGTGGGTTAAACATCTGACTTCGGCTCAGGTCATGATCTCACAGCTCATGAGTTTGAGCCCCACGTCGGGCTCTGTGCTGACAGCTCAGAGTCTGGAGCCTGTTTCGGATTCTGTGTCTCCCTCTCTCTCTGGCCCTCCTCTGCCTGCAGTCTGTCTCTGTCTCAAAAAGAAATAAGAAAACATTAAAAAAATGTAAAAAGAAAGTATCTTTATTTCCATGATCCTAGCCAATAGAACAAAGCTACCTGTGCCTGGGAAGGCCTATTTCCTTCCCCCAGTTCACAAATAAGAAAGTCAAGTCTCAGGAAGGTCAGGCAACTTGCCGCCGCAGAGCCTGGACCCCCACACCCTGCACCCTGTTTAATAAACAATTTGTTACTTTAATCCTAATGCTAGTTGTTTAATTCTTTGAGAATGCCCCCAAGCCTTCAGAGGTATGACAATATGCTTGAGCTCTGCTGTGTTACGTAAATCCTCTCTCTTCCCCCTTCCTCGAAGCCCGCCTCCACCGGGAAGCCCTCTTGGGATGAAGTTAGCAGCCCAGTCCTGAGAGCCCTTTTTTTCTGGGCTTCCCCTGCACCAGGCACTCGGGGAGACCAAGGAAACATGGAGATTGCCAGACTGACACTGAGATGGCTTTCACTACGGAAGAAGCGGACAGACCCCTGTGTTGGGTCAGGACACTCTTCTACATGCCTGCTTGGAACTAAAGGTTTGGGAACATTGCCGGGTATGTACATGGGTATACAGGGCATGTTCTATGCTAATGGTTTTATTCTATGACCCGTATTGACTCTGTCCGAACAGCCTAAACATCCTATGTCCAGCTTCCCCCCGCAAACGTTACAAAAGTTATGCAATTAAAGCTATTTTCCAGAGTATCTGCGCATCCTGTATCTTTATCTGCTAAGTCTGGCAACTTTAGGTTGGGGGTGGCATGGGCAGGGGGCTTCAGGCCCTCCTGGATCCCCTCTGGTCTCGCCGCCTCCCTGCACCAAAGGGGCAGAACTGCTTGGGCTCAGGAGCCAGAGAGAAGCGCCTCTGGCTGTAGCCAGGAAGAGCCTGAAAATTGGCAGTAAAGGAACTGTCCTTGGTAATAGAGAGATTTACCATCTGAAGGGCAGCCCCTCCTCCCCACCCTCCTCCCCCCTTTGAGGAGGCGATTAGTTCTGAAACACTTTTCTGTGGATTTGTTGCAGAGACATTGGAGGCCCCCATTACTTCTCTTCTCTCGCCACCCTAGAGATTTAGAGTCAGGAGGTGATCTTCCCGGCTTCCATTACTTTAGCGCCTGAGTTATGAGCCATTATCCCTGGAAAAGCTCTTCTCTCGACCTCAGGCGACAAAATCCAAGGAGCCGCGGAAGCAGAAGCGGCTTCCTTGCTGTCTGGATGTCGCCTGCGCACGGGACACCCGGCATCCCTATTCATTTAGCCTCTTTATAGGCTAGCTCTGCCACTGGGAAGCTAATGACCTTGGTCAAGGCCTCAACCTCTCTGGAATGTATTCTCCTAAGGCATAAAATAAGGTGGTTGAAACCGATGCTTTCTAAAGCCTCTACAAAGCTGTGATTTCTTGGATCCTGTACCTGCCACGCCCCCCACCCCACATAAACTGAATTAAGAGGCCTGGCCCAGCCCAAAGGGCCATCTGCCTTCTTCTGCTCACCTTCCAGACCGCGACCCCACCTCACCATGCAGAGCCGACCCCTCACAAGAGGGACGGTAGGGGGACTGGCAAAGTTAGTAGAAGACAGGAAAGGACAGACTTGGACTGAGATTTTCCTATTCAGTGAACAAAGTGCGTTAGGAATTGATCCCCTGCCCAGCTATGGTTTGTCCCCCTTCTGGTGCAGGGAGGAGAGGCTCTGCATCAAGATTAGATGCTCCACAGCAACTTGCTCAACACGTTTGTCATTAGGGGAGCCCAAGCACCGTTCCCAATAGCTTGAGTCCCTTGTCCTTGCGTTGCTTTGGCTTTTCTTCCCTTTGTCGTGCCGACCCAGAGGATCTGGGAGGGAGATGCATTCTTCCCAGGTTGTAGGTTGGGTGCTCTGCTAAGGTCTTGGGGAAATGGGCCAACCAGTGGGCCTGCTCCTCTGAGATTGCTGATGCTTCTATGTCTCCAGAGGGGTGCTTTCTGGACCAAGGATGTGGCCGTCTAGATCTTGGTGGCCAGGAAGGTCAGTGGCGCCTCCCAAGGGGATGGGCAAAGGCAATCCGCTCACTGCCCGGTGGCCAGCGTGGGGGAAGGGAGAGAAGGCAGCTCTGATAAGGATGAAACAAAATGAATGTATTTTCAAAGTTTCCCCCAGGCCCCAACAGGATTCTGCAAAAACTGTAATCCTATTTTGTAAATAGATGGAATTGCCTTTTTTTTTTTTAACCCATTGGAGACGCAAAACCAGCTGCTGTCTCTCTCTCTCTCTCTCTCAAGACAACTGACAAATGAGAAGGTAAACTGCCTGTTTGTCTCCATGCCCAGATGTAGGAAGGGAGGTGCTGGGAGATGCTGGTCCCAGAGGCCTGTCCTGTCTGTCTCTGAAGCTTGGAGCCATTGATGCCCGGTGCTCACGCCATCAGCTCATTCGGTTCAGAAATAGACTGATTGATGGGGACAATATGAAGCAGAAGGGGGACCTGGTGGTTCCCCTGAATCCTTCCTGAGTCTTTCTTTCCTTTTCTAAACAAGGGTCTGGCTGAGTGTCCTTGGGATGAGGCCGGGACCACCCGCCACCACTGCCTTTAAAGGTCACAAGAAAGGTCAGCACAGAGCCCCTGGGAACAGAGCTTTGTGAACCCCATCAAGGGGACTGGCATTATCCCAGGTCCGAGGGGCCACCGAAGGATTTTATGCTGGGCATGGCACACTCAGGTGCGTGTCTTCGATGCCGTTGGTGGCCAGGTCGGGTGGCCAGGAGTGCGGGATGGGAGATTAAATGGAAGCACTCACAAAGCCCAGCTCGGGGCCATGGTTGTGACTTTAACAAGAGAGGTGGGAGAGCTGGGCTCGGATTTTAGGTCTGGTAAGCAGGGCAAACCACAGCTCAGGGGTACCTGGCTTGGGCACCGGGTGGGCGAAGGCGCCATCCACTCAGGCCGGGGATGTAGAAGAGGAGCCCGGCTGATGAGTGGAGCTGAAGACACTCCTAAGTTCGAAGTCCTGGAGCCCAGGTGAAGGGTCTAGGCCAAGCAGGTCATCTGGTGAATTTTATATTTATTTATTTATTTATTTATTATTTATAAAAAATTTTTTTTAATGTTTTATTTATTTCTAGGAGAGAGAGAGAGAGAGACAGCGTGAGCAGGGGAGGGTCAGAGAGAGAGGGAGTCACAGACTCTGAAACAGGCTCCAGGCTCTGAGCTGGCAGTCAGCACAGAGCCCGNGTATGTCCTTCCGATGAGAGAGAGAGAGACAGCGTGAGCAGGGGAGGGGCAGAGAGAGAGAGGGAGTCACAGACTGAAACAGGCTCCAGGTTCTGAGCTGGCAGTCAGCACAGAGCCCGACGCGGGGCTCGAACCCACGAACCGCGAGATCATGACCTGAGCGAAAGTCGGACGCTTAACCGACTAAGCCACCCGGGCGCCCCGTGAATTTTATATTTAAATGACACCTCGATTAAATACCAACAACATCACAACAACAGTCTTTTAAAAAATGTTTATTTATTTTTATTTTGAGAGAGAGAGACAGAGAGAGCACAAGCAGGGGAGGGGCAGTGAGAGAGGGAGGGAGAGAGTCCCCCAGCAGGCTAGCACTGTCACTATCAGTCCAGAGCCCAAGGTCATCCAGAGCCCAGTGCGGGGCTTGATCTCACGAACCACAACATCATGACCTGAGCTGAAATCAAGAGTTGGACGCTCAGCCAACTGAGCCTCCCAGATGCCCCCAACTTTTTGTTTTTTTAAAGGCAACTAGAAAGGAACAGCCAGAGGGGTGAAAATAGGAGCACATAGTGTGGCAAGAAACAGGAAAGGAGGAGAAACAGAACCAAGAGGAGAGTTCATATACATAAGAGGAGATTTACGGGAAGCGGCTCATGTGGTTCCGGAGGACGAGAAGTCCCACGATTCACCACCTGCGGGCCGGAGAAACCAGGAAAACTGGTGGTCTAGTTCAGTTCTGGTCCCGGAGCTCCAAAGTCCAAGGGCAGGAGAGGGTGGGCATCCCTTCTCCCCCTTTCTGTTCCACTCGGTCCTTGACGGGCTGAATGGCACCTGGCCATGTGGGTGAGGGCGCATCTCTTCACCCAATCAGCTGCATCAAATGCTCACCTGACAGACACACCTAGAAGGAGCGCTTCGCCAGCTCTCCGGGTAGCCCTTGGCCCGGTCAAGTTGACACATGAAATTAGCCATCGCAGGGAGAATATCGAGAGAGCTGACAGCATCCACCCCGCTTAAGCGAAGCTGAACAAGGCCTGAAGGGCTGAAATGGTTTCGTGACACTCGTCAACAAGGCGGCCGCGTCCACCCTCGGTAAATGCAGGTCGGACCTCGGGGCGGGAGCTGGAGCCTGGGCACCTAGGTTAGGGTAAGTGGGGTCTTCTGGTGTATATTCTTAAGGCATCCTAGACCTTTGCGTGCTCCTGCCCCTCAGAGTCAGAGCTCAGGAGAGCAGAAGCGAATTATTGGTACCTAATATTTTACCAATTATTAGGGACACCAGCTGGCTGGAGCCGGAGACCCTCGGGACTAATAGCGAAGAACAGTAGTAGGTACCAAAGTGCTATCTTAGAAAAGCAACAGAACCCATAGAACAGTGGTTGCGCCCCACCCAGGTGGGCAGGCAGAGGTGGGGATGGGCATCCGCTGCTCAGGTGGCTTAGCTAGGCAGAGATGGGTCACCACACAGCACAAGTGCGACAGTATTCGCTACCGCTGAGCCTCTTCCTTCCCCTCTCCACTCTGCTAAGCTCCCGGGTCTTTTCTGAGCTTCGTCAGTGGCCTGAATATGGGGTGTAGATCTATGGTGGGAACGAAGAGGTAGCCGGGAAGCCAGCATTAAGGACCCACTGAGAGCTGGTGGGCTCTGAGGGTTGCGCCAGGACGGGAGCACACCCATGGCCCCTGGAGAGCCGGTGGGCGAGGCTCAGCAGCTCCAGGCTTTTCCCAGGGCACCTCAGCGGCAACCCGGGGCTCAGGAGGGGCCCAGAGGGGAGGGGCTGCCCACCTCCCCCAAATCCCGTTGATCTTGCCAGTCTGCCAGATGGTCCATTTGCTTGAGTTTGCTGGTCACCTCCAGCTCTTCAGTGTTTGCTGCTTGGTTTTCATTCTGTCCTCATAATGGCGTTTTAAGGGACTGACCTGCAGCCCAGGACAGGTTCTCAAGGCCCAGAGGCTCACTCGGCCTATTTCATGTAATGGAGTTTATGGACGAACAAGGCAATATGAAGGTGGAAGCCTCAGGGGACCCAGGAGCCACCGGCTTTTCAGATACATGGAAAGCATGAGGAAGAGAAATATAGCCTGTGTCGTGGAGCCGGGTGTCTCCAGTAGCTGGGGTGTTCTTGGTCCCGATTAAAGAGGGACATGCACATCTACAGCAGCTCGACAAGATGCACTCAGGAGCAGGGACCCTCTCTCATTCTTATTGTGGCCTCAGTGCTCCCCACGGCAGATGCAGTGCTCTCTTGCTTCAGGCACCTCCCCCCTCCCCCCCACAACCCACCTCCACCCCCCACTAGCCCAGCCAGCTGGACATCCTCACTGGCCCAGGATTCAGGGTAAGCCTGAATTTTGCGAGGAGGGAGGGAAGGAAGGGTGGTGGCCAGCAGTGGGCTGAGACTCACGTCCGGTGCCATGGCCCTGGGGGGCTGTGTCCGGCCTTTCCAGGGCCTTATGCCTGCGGTCAGCTCTCTCTGCTCTGTCCCTTCTCCTTCCTCCTACCCCGGTTCTCCCCTTCCCTTCCCTTTCTCTCCCTTACCCCCTCCACACTGACACAGAAAGGAGGGAGGAAGCCCCTCCTAAAGGAAGCATGGAGACTCCAGCTGACCGGGAGCGGCTGTGGGATGAAGGGGGGCGAGTTGCATACACTCAGTTCAGCCTCCATTATTAGGTGCCCACTTTGTGCCAGGCACCCCGCTAAGTGCTTTACAAACCCCGTGTGAAAGGCAATTATTTTCCCCATTTTACAGATAAGAAAATGAGGCACAGAGAGGTTATTTGACTTGTCCAAAAGCACACAGCTGATGAATGGGGGAGTCTGATTTGAATCCATGATTGTCTGACCAAAAGTTCCTAGTGAAAACCCTCTACTTTATTCTCTGGTTGGGATGCCTGATTACTTCTAATCTTCCTCGTGGGGGGCCTGGGGACCGAGATGTCAGTCACTGCCATCTCACTTAGCATCTGTAGGGAAATGTAAACCCTCTCTCTCCCCAGATGGACTATCCTCTAATGGTGCCTTTGGCTGGGATCCTTTGGGGGTAGAATCAGCCCCTCTGTTTTTCTTTTAATCTTATTTATTTATTTCGAGAGAGAGAGAGAGTGCACACATAAGCAGGGAGAGGCAGAGAAAGAAGGAGAGAGAGAGAACCGCAAGCAGGCTCTGCACTGTCCGCATAAAGCCCGATGAGGGGCTCGAACTCAGAAACTGTGAGATCACGACCTGAGCCGAAATCAAGAGTCAGACGCTTAACAGATTGGGCCACCCAGGCACCCCTAGAATCAGCCCTTCTTGCCTGACCTCCCTCATCTTCCCTTCCTTTCCTCTCTCAGCTTTGTCCTGTTTACAGTTCAGACTTATTCTTCTGTACATATAACCGGCTGCTTCCCCTCTGAGCCCTTCCTCTGCTTTCCAAGGTCAGTTCAGATTCAGATCTGCTTGGCCACACGGGTCTCAGGGGTAACTTGTTCACATTTTCCTGCAAAGCCTCCCTGCAGCCCAGGAAAGGGACAGGCAGGGACGGCCATGGCCAGTTACCCTCAAGGCCCCTTCCCCTCCCTGCTGAGCCCAAGCCCCTAGAGTTGACTGCGTACATTCAGGATGCCGGGGCTTCTCTGGAAAAATGCCAGGAGTGTATCCCGCACCCACCCCAGATCCCTGCTCCTGGGGGCGTCGTCTTCAGTGCCCTGCCGGTGTTCACTTATTCTGTTGGGAAGATGTGATGGTCCTCCCCCTTCGGAGCTGGCACCTTCTGAGCCCCGATGCCCGTCTCACTGCTCACCAGGTCATGGGAGATCACTCCTGGTGGAAGAAAGTGGTGTGGGGCTTTCTGTCCACGGGAGCTGTTGCTGCGTAAATGCAGCAAGAGAAAATGTAGGACAACAGCCCTTCTGGCTCACTGCTCATGCTATTGAAAACAGCACCGGCCAGAAAATACTTGCTAATGGCCTTCTCCCAATCTCCTTCCAGATAATGATAAATAATGTGTACTTTTAGTTTGGAATTGAATTTCATCTCTGCATTTCTGGTGTGTTTCAGGTGGATTTTTTCCCCCTTCTCCCTTGGGGTCTGAAAACTAGACATTTGTGCATTTACTGTGTGCATTTATTCCATGCCAGAAATTGACATATAGACTCATTAATTCCTGCACACTTGTTCTCACCCCCGGCCACTCACCTGGCTGGGCCAGGAGGGGAACTGCATCCCAGGGGTTCTTCTGCCGGAATCCTGTGGACCAGGGGACTGTCCCCCATCAGTGATCGCTGGTTTCTATACTCAAGTGTGCCCCCGGGCTCCACTCCCGGAGTTTCTGACTCAGTAGGTGTGGGTAGGACCCAGAAGCTACGTCTCTAACAAATTTTTCCAGGTGATACTGATGCTGTGGTCCCAGGAACCAAACTTTGAGAACTGTTAGCCTAAATCCTTGCTACTCAAAGTGACGTCCTGGGCACAGCAGTTTCAGTGTCACTTGAGAGCTTCTTAGAGACGTAGACCCATGGGTCCCATCCCAGGTGTAATCAAAGCTTGCATTTTAACAAATCCCAGGTGATCTGAGTGTGTATTGCAGTTTGAGAAGCACGTCCTAGGTGATTACTCAAGATTCCTTTCAGCCCAGTGGCCTTGACCTTGACTGTGTACTAGAATCTCCAGGGGAGCTTTCAAAACATCCCTAAGCCCAGGCTGCACCCCAGACCAATGAAGCCTGCATCTCTTCGGGTGGGGCTCAGGCCTCCCAACTGATTTCATGCACGGCCACATCTGAGAATCACTGTTCCAGGCTCACCTTGAAGGAGACCAGAACAGCCATTCTTCTCTTCTTCATGGCCACTCATCCATGCCCACTTGTCCGGCCCAGGGTCGTCCATCTATCCAGTGTGCTTCTCTGTGTTACCGTAGTGCCTCCTTTTCTCTCATTTCATTTTAACCAACTGGGTGGAGAGTAGAAGAAGCGGCAGAAGCATCCAGAATTGTCAGAACCAGGCTCTGTTTACCCCACGAGTGTGATTAGAACAGCACCCACAAGGGGTCACCTTCCATTCCTTCTGAAATTCCACTGAAGTTCTTTTGAATTAAATGTGGAGTCTCAAATACGGAGCCAACCCACTATCACTTTCTCCTGCCAGGTCTGTGGCAGACATCACTAATCAATCAGAGCACTCTTTCCCATTGAGCCCAGAAGGGACTCAGAAGACTGTTCTCTACAGTGCTCTGGCAGCCAGGACCGGCCAGGCTTGGCTTGATGATGAAAGCCGTTGGCCTCTCCAGGGTTGAAAGCATCCGCCCGCATCTCTTGGGGGGCAAGTATCAGATTATTGTTGAATAAGCGGAAATTACTCATCTGCTCCTTTCCAGAGCTGACCGAGAAGAGGGTTCCAAGTCGGAGGGAGGGCGGGGGCAGGGAGAGAAGTCTGGAGAATGGGGCACTGCCCAAGAGGCAGTTCTGGGGCCCCAAATTCAGTATGGGGGTTTGAGCAGAAGATGGCCCCTTCTTCTTGTCTTCCTCTTGCCTCTTCTGCAAGAGGGGTTTGGCTGACAAGGGCCCGGAGCAACATTCTCCAGCTTCAACACTGTACCTGGGGCTGGGGCTGGGGATGGGTGTGACAATCTGGGGAGGGGTCTTTCCTCTTCTATCACATATTCTACTTCAGCCAGGTCTTAGCTTTGGCCAACATGGTGGACCCTCAGTGCAGGGGTCTGGGGTCCTAGTCAGAGGGCAGCACTGGGGCCCCCTACAGATGACTGTGAGGGATTGCAAGGCAGACCAGAAGAATTTCTCTTCTGTTCATCTTGGGGTGCTGATGGACAGTTCCAGGTGGGATAGAGGATGATTGGCAGGTATCGCTACCAGTGCCCATCTCAGCTACTCCCCAAGATTGGATTTGAGGAAAAGAAGATGGAGTTCTAGAGAGTGCTGTCCAGAGCAGTAGGGCCTGGTGCCGAGAGGAGAGCTTAATTGACAGGTAGAATGTGGCACCTGGGCAAGGGGGCAGAGAGGAGATCTAACCTTTAGGTGGGGAGAGAAAGAAGAAAATACAAAAGATGAACAAAAGGAGGGTTCTCCTTAAGGACTGTGCATTTATTCACTCATTCATGAACACTGCACTTCTCACTGAACACCCGTTCCCAAGCGGGCTGGGACCTGGCTAGTCCTTTCCTGTGTGAGTGAGTCCATTCTCTGGGGGAAGAGAGAAGTGGCTTCCAGGTCGCCCTGGTAGCACAGAGCTTGGGGGCCGAGGAGGGCTTACCAGCTCAACACACTGGAGCTGCTTCCACAGATGCCTCAATGCACCCTGGCTAGAGTAAAGGAAACTGAGGAACTTCCTGCCTTTGGTGGCCTGGAGAAGCAGAGGGGACCTTCAGGGCAGCCTGTGACTGAGACAGAGACCTTCCCCACTCCCCGCTACTAGCTCAGGCAAGAATCTCGTCTTCAGAAAAGAGATGAAAACCCAGACCTCGGCCCCCAGATGTCCCCACCCAGAAAGGAGGCAGCCAATGGAGTGTGTGTCCAGGTAGCAGACAGTCCAAGGATGGGAAGCAGAAGCTGTGTGGAGTGTCCCCCAGAGAGAGACAGAGGATGGGTTTAGTGAGGCGGTCCCCTAAGAGGCAGGGGGCTGGACCCATTGACCTGCTGAGCCCTGGCTCAACCCGTCAGCCCATCCGTGTTCTGGGGGCCCCGTGTAGTCCAGCAAGGTGCCTCCTCTTTTTTCCCAGCACCATCCTGGCAGGAGGCTTTGCTGCTTCCCAGTGACCTTGACTCGTCCCCCTCCCCACTTGGATGGAGAAGCAGCTGCACTGCTCCGTCATCTCTGCCGCTCCAGAGCCAGTCTTTCAAATGACCTGCTTCATCCCTGGCTGCAGTTGGAGGCCGAAAAGTGATGCGCTCCATTTCCACTTTTCATGACGGCACCCCCACCCCTGCGCCCATCCCTCAACGTCCCAGGGAGCTGTGGGCACCCCTTCCTCCCCCTCCCACAGCCCTGCCTGCACTTGCCGCCAGCAGAGCCCAGGCTGCCTGGATGGATTGACTTGTTGGAGAGAGTATTTATTTTAAGAGGCATTTCACCTCGGGTTTTGATGTGCTTGGCTTATTACCCATAAATATCAACTAACAGAAAAAAGGTGGCCTCTGGGAGGAGTGGATGTTTTGGATGGAAACCAAGAGCTGACATGTTCCCGGGGTGGGGGAGACGAGGGAATAGTTCCCATAATTGGCCTCTACAGTGCGATCCGAACGTGTCCTGAACCGTTAGTTTGCTGCCACGAAGTCGGTCCAGGGCTGTAACGCGCATCGCACAGAGCCTGTCCCCTGGAGGACCTGGGTCTAGCTGTGCAGGCAGTGACATAAAACCAGGCCAGGGAACACGGGCCAGATGAAAATGTGCAGCAGGGGGGAGGGGGGCTGGTGAGGGGGGTTGGGAGGGTGAGGAGCTCAGCAGGGGGAAGAGGGGAAGGGGGGGACGTGCCTGAGCCTCAGTCGGGGAGGGCCCCTGCCATGCGAGGAGGCAGCCTCACGGGGCAGTCTTGGGATTTGAAAGTAGCCAGTGTGACCGGACACTTGTCTGTTCTTTCTTTAAAAAAAAATTTTTTTTAAATGTTTATCTTTGAGAGAGAGAGCGAGCGAGTGAGCAAGCAGGGGAGGGATGGAGAGAGAGGGAGACACAGACTCTGAAGCAGGCTCCAGGCTCTGAGCTGTCAGCACAGAGCCCAGCGCGGTTCAAACCCACGAACCGTGAGATCATGACCTGAGCCGAAGATGGATGTTCAACCAACTGAGCCACCCAGGCGCCCCACTCGCCTGTTCTTTCTCATCACAGGATGCTGCTCCTGACTGCTGGTGCAGTTTAAGGAAGAGCGTCTGTTTCTCTGTTCTTTCCTTCCCTGCAAACAGAAATTTCCCCTGGAGCGTGGATGTAGGGGAGGGTTGGGATAAGATGATCCAGTCTGCAGGGGAACGGAGACCCTTCCCAGGAGGAATCTCCATCCAGGCGGCTCCTCCCCTCCCCCCCCCACCGCTCCCACTGTGGAACTTGGGGTATTCCCAGAAAGGCGGGTGCTGGAGACAGTGCGGTGACTAGGAGTCCCCTCGAAGGGACCATGGACAGAAGGTATGAGTGTGGATAAGCGATGCTGGCTGTGTATGTGAGGGTGTAAGTGTGTCTCTGTGAGTCAGAGCATGTGTAACGGTTCGTGAGCTCGAGGCCATCATGTGGTGAGCCTGAGCCCTGCTCTGGGCTCCGCACTCTCTCTCTGCACCTCGTGGGATTCTCTCTCTGCCCCTTGCTCACTTGCACTTTCTCTCTCTCAAAAAAAAAAAAAAAAAAAGACAAGGAAATGAGTAAATGAATGAATGAATGAATAAATAAATAACAGCACGTGTAAGTGTATGTAGCTGTGTGTGTCTGCGTGGGTAGAGGGTGGGTCTAGAGACCTCCCCCTCCAGCGCCAAGGGTCCCTCTGAGCTCCACCCCTGAGGGCCAGGGCCAGCCGCCAGCTGCCACCAGCTGCGTGCTGCCCTTCCACATGTTTATTTTTTATTATTATTTTTTAAAATTTTTTATTTATTTCTAGGAAAGAGAGAGAGAGACAGCGTGAGCAGGGGAGGGTCAGAGAGAGAGGGAGACACAGACTCTGAAACAGGCTCCAGGCTCTGAGCTGGCAGTCAGCACAGAGCCCGACGCGGGGCTCGAACCCACGAACCGCGAGATCATGACCTAAGCGAAAGTTGGACGCTTAACCGACTAAGCCACCCAGGCGCCCCCCCTTCCACATGTTTAAGGCTGACTCCCTGTCCTGTGCATCAGCGAGGCCTCTCTGGCGGGAAGGGCACCCTGACCGTCAGCTCACTTGGGGGTTCTCCTCCTCTTTGCGCCAAGCTCCTCCCTCTACCAGCCTCCAAATCCCTGATCCTTAACACCTTCCCCAACCCTCCAGAGGTGGGCCCAGGCCCAGACCCTGACACGGGTCACTGTTAATGAAGTTCGCTCTCCCCGAGACCCTGGGGATAGGCGTGTGACCCCCTGCTGACCAATCACAGGACGCCGTCCCCTCTGCCAAAGGGTCCATACAGTAGGGCCTCCCTGCTGGTCCTGAGTGAAGGGAAGGTTCTTGCTCAGATGCTATAGTGGGAAGTTTCGAACGTGGGGCATCCGGTGGCCATCCTCCCCACTGCGTGAGATACTGCGTGTCCGTGACCATGGAGATCGGCGGGGGTGGGTGAGTGAGAGAGGAGACAGGGCAGGGTGGGGATGAACATGTAGGCGCAGGGACAGGGTGAGCAGATCAGTCCCGAAGTCTTGGTTCCTATGGTCTCTCTTTTTATTCCGGAGCTTTCCCAGAACCCGCCCAGCGACAAGAGCCGGTAAACTCCCCTTTTGCTGGAGCTGGAGCTAGTCAAGTTCAGTTTCTGCCACTTGCAGATTAAAGAGTTGTGAGTGATCTATTGGTCTCCGCAGGCCATATCCCAGCCCATCCACGTGTCCCCATTCTCTTCGGGAGCAGGGGCTGGCTCACACATTCCTGGTACTTTCCCCTCGCTCCTCCTTCTGATTAGAGCCAAAGGTTTGTTTGTCAAGCATCTCTTTTCCTCCCCCCTTCCCTAGGCTACTGATATGATACATGGCCCCTGCCTTCCCCCCTGCTGCAGAAATACAGTAGCACATGTAGAGAAGTTTCTAGATGCCTAGGCATGACAAAGGTTGTGAAGCCCAGGGGAGGACATGACTCAAGTTATCTTGGTCACTCTGACCCTTAGGATCAAGGGAGCAGGACGGAGAGAGAGACGGGGAGAGTGCCCTTCTAGACATCTGTACTTAGCTTCTCCTTGTGTGAAAGTCCCCCTCGTGCATGCCACCTGCCTCCTTTCATCCCCTACATTTATACCTGGTAGGTGTCAGCCAGTTTACTATTTGTATTACTTTCTCAAAACGGAAATATCTGGCATTCAGCTCCCCTTTATGAAAGTGATTCATAGTCATGCAATATAGTAAAATAAAACCAAGGTACCTACGTAGAAAACTCCGTAACTCTGGTGATGTCAAATCAGCCCATGCGGTAACGAATGGATAGCCAGGCAGTCCTTCTCTGGTCCGTCACGAGTTCTGTTTCTCACATGCGTCTTTCCAGCGACTGTGTGCTCATCTCCCCACTTCTGGCCACTCAGCCCCTCCCTGTACGTGTGGCCTTTTTAGTCCCCAGACCACGTTCTTGAATGATACAGTCTTGCCAAGGAGAGGGCAGCCCATCCAACCTTCTGCCCAATGTAACAAGCTTGGCCACAGCAACTGACATATGGTGAATTACTGATGCATGCATGCTGCTGAGATGGGCAGCTCACTACCTTCTGGGGCAGCCCTTCCACTATGGGGCAGCTCTAATTGCTGGAAAGTTCTTCCCTTTGTTTAGCTGAAATCTGGCACCAAGATGCCCTTGGTTGAGGGCCTGCCCTCTGGAACACTGCAAAGTCAGTCTGTTTTTCTTCCACATGACAGCTTTCACACGGCTGAAGACAGTTAGCACGTCCCTCGTGGATTCTTTCTTTCTCTGGTCGAACACCCTGATGTCTGAGAAGCGCATGAGAGGTGGGACAGCTTGAGAGCCCTCACTGACCTGGTTTTCATGCCCTCCAATGCCCCTGCTGGAGTCTCATACCCAGTCAGAACAAAATTCTCTGGAGGGGCTTGACCCCGGTAAGCAGCCAAGGGGACATGGTGATCTCACACTGCAAAGTTGGCACTGTGTGTGCGTCAGAACCACCAGCGGATTCCTGGGCTCATCCCCTGAGGTTCTGGATCAGTAAGTCTGGGATTAGGCCCAGAAATAACTTTGAAGAAGATCTGCATAGCCAATTCTGTTGACAAGCCATTTTTCAGTGGGAGAATAGAAGTGTGTAGGTGAGATGGGCAGGGTGTGATGCTGGGCAGCCCGTGTATTCTTCAGGACTCATCTGTTTGCAAGAGACAGAAATTCAGTGTAACCAGCCTTTGCGCACAGGGGATGCATTGGTCCAGGAGCTGCAAGGGATTCTGGGACAGCAGAAGCCTGGCCTTTAGGAATAAGGACTAAAAACTCTTGATCCTGCTGCCTCTCATCTCCTGCTTGGCTTCCTTCTCAAGAAGGATCTTTCTGTGTGGTGATGAACATGGCCACACATGTCCAAATTCATATTCTCCCAGCTCCTCAATCTCAGTGGGAAAGGTATTCCATGCCCCCCCCACCCCCATCAGTATCTTTAAATTAAATCTAGGGAAGGATTTGTTTAAATGTTTATATATTTTTGACAGAGAGAGAGAGAGAGAGAGAAAATGGGCGAAGGGCAGAGAGAGAGGGAGACACAGAATGTGAAGGAGGCTCCAGGCTCTGAGCTGTCAACACAGAGCCTGACTTGCGGCTTGAACCCATGAGCTGTGAGATCACGACCTGAGCTTAAGTTGGACGCTTAACTGACTGAGCCACCCAGGTGCCCCTAGGGAAGGATTTTTATTGGTCTGATTTGAATCACCATTAAGCTATCACTGCACAGAGATGGGCTATGACGATCGGATCACAGACCTGTCCCTGCCCTACGCCAGAGAAGGCTCAGGACACTAGATGAGGGAGAGTGAGTTCTCGGAGAGGAATACTGGCCACGTGTCCACCACCACCATCTTGCATGAGGGTTGCCTAGGGCTTTCTTGGGAAAAGGATCACCATCCAAAATTCTAGAAATAGCGAGATCTTTTAAGGACCTTGTTATGATTGTCTACTGAGATGAAAATAGGAAGAAATGTTAGAGTTTACAAACTGGATTAATATTTGTGGTTACAAACTTTAGTCTGGTCATTCACGAACCTTGATTGGTCCTGAAGACGTTTGTGGGCCCCCTCAGTCTCAGACTGGTGTCTCCTTGTTTCACTGGCCAGAACCTTCCTCAACCAGACTGAAGCCTGGGACATTGACATGCAGCTTCTCCATTTCTTCTCATGCCCTTTGGTATTTGGAGGTTGTTTGCGGCTTATCTATTGAATAGGTTGCGTGCCTTATGTTTCCTCTCTTTATGTCTGTTTACTTTCTCTAGTTTGCGTCCCTCTGAAGCAGGGCTTGTGTCTAGCGTCTTTCTGCTATCGTAACATAAACTCAACAGGGTGCCTCAGGGTGGCTGCAGAAACGGCTAGTTGACCCATAAAAACGTGTACCACCCTGGTGTAGAACCCTTGCTGGGAATCAGCTGTCGGGCCAGGACCACCTCTCCCAGCCCCTTCTGCATCAACGTAAGGACCACATGGCTGGGTTTGGAATATGAATGCAAGTGTTGCCTGTCGCTTCCAGGCTGCGGTGGCCGGTTAAACATTGTGTGTTAAGATTTGTTTGCTTGCTTTCTTGTTTCTTCTGCCTGCTGGATGTAGACACTCCAACAGAGAACTCCAGGATGTCCTAGGGACAGCTGAGCCTCAAGGAACTGAGGTCCCCAAGTCGCCATCTGGAGGAGAATCTCTCAAAAGTGCCAGTTGACCAGCAATGTCCACATTCAACTTCGTGTGAGTGTAAAATAAGCCTTCACTGTGTTAAGCCACTAAGTTTGCAGGCCAACTGGTAACATTAATTACTCTGATTATAGTGCTCAGGTTCATAAGAACTGGGTGGCTGTGGCTGGCTCTAGAATGGACTGCTCTGTAGCTGACCACTCTCCTTTCCTACATTGGTTAGTCTGCCGATTCATTCATTTGCTGCTCCTTTCCTCCGGCCAGGCGCAAAGGCCGATGGGGGAGGGGGCGCATATCTCTGTGCTGGGCTTTCTCACCAGGCTCGGTGGGTCCCCAGGCTACCAGTCCCCAGCGCGGGTGTGGCTGCCACACCTCTCAGAGCACCCTTCCCAGTTTAAAGTTGGACACCATGTGGGCTGTGGTGTTGTCAAAAATCGGAAACCACATCCATCATTTTAGCGGAGAGATTTTACTCGAAGGACCTGGTTAAGTGAGTATTGGAGAATGCAAAGGTTCTGGGACACCGCGGAAGGGCAGCTACAGGGAGCAGCCGTCACCCGAGTGCTGGGGGAAAAGGCAAGAGACTGGGGTCATTAGAATTTAGGAGCTTGTGGGGGGGGGGGGCGGCGCCTGGGTGGCTCAGTGGGTTAAGCGACTCAGGTCATGATCTTACAGTTCCATGGTTTGCGGCCCTTGTTGGGCTCTGTGCTGACAGCTCGGAGCCTGGAGCCTGCTTTGGATTCCGTGTCTCCTCTCTCTCTGCCCCTCCCCCACTCACGCTCGGTCTCTGTCTCAAAAATAAATAAATGTTAGAATTTAGGAGGTTGGAGCTTGGAGCTTGCCCGGAGCGGGAGGCAAGCGCTGGCTAGTCAGTGCTGGGTCCCGCCCAGAGAGGGCACAAGACCAGAGGCTGGCTCCCGTAGTGCAGAGAAGGAGAGACTGGAACCCACCACTGAACGGGGCTGTCGCCCCTGCCAGGGTGACCTTGAGAGGAGCACGCAGCTAAGAGGAAAAACTAGAGCGGGTTCCGGTTTCCTCCTACCGGCGTGGCGGTCTCTCGCGCGCCCCCTGCTGGCAGGAGCTAACTGGGTGCAGCCGGCCAGGCAGAAACCGGGTTCTTGGAGTTCCAGCCGAGCACCTCACAACCTAGGGTCACTCTGGGGTTTGGAGTTGAGTGGTAACAGCTGAAGAACCAGCACAGACCGTTTTTCGCTTGATTCTTCCTACCTGGTCGTCGTGCTGTGGGGGACCCTCGGAGCCAGCCCTGTCCAGAGCCCCCCAGCCAGTCTCAGAGCCAACATCCCGGCAAGGCAGCTGGTCCTGGGCTCCGGGTCCTGGGGAGACTTTTGGGGACAGGCTCCAGAGAGCGCGCACGTGGTCTGCACTGCAGACCCCGGCAGGAGGACATTTGCATAACGAACCGATCCTGCGCAGGTGTGGTTGGTGCGCAAGTGGGATGGGCTGTGTGGGTCCCCCACCCAGAGGAGCTGCCACTCCCCCAGACAGCTCCCGGGAAGGCGGCCGCGGCCTCTCAGCCATCTGGCTAAGACTGAGAATTCGGGATAGCAACACTTCCACTTATTGCCGTGTGACCTTGAGAGAACGAATTACCTTCTTCAAGTCTTTTAAAAGTAAAAAAAATATGTTTATTTATTTTTGAGAGAGAGAGAGAGAGAGTGTGTGAGCAGGGGAAGGGCAGAGAGAGAGGGAGACAGAATCTGAAGCAAGCTCCGTGCTCTGAGCTGTCAGCACAGAGCCGGATGTAGGACCCGAACCCACAGACCACAAGATCATGACCTGAGATGAAGTCGGATGCTTAAGCCACTGAGCCATCTAGGTGCCTCAGCTTCTCTAAGTCTCGATTTCTTCCTCAGAGGGTGTACAGTCCCCTCAGAGGGTGGTCATGTGGATCAGGGGTAACATACATAAAGCACAGTGCCTGGCACATGCTAGAGACATGATCAATGGCAGGAAGGGTGATGATTCGCAAGAGTGGGGGATGGGGGATGTCTGCCTTTATCCTAGAGGCTTGTGGGGTGGCCTCACTCTCAGGGGGATGAGCAGCCCCAGGGAGCAGCAGTGTGGGCAGAGAGGGGGCACACGGGAGCCTGAGGCTCCTGGGCCCTCCCCAGCCCCAGGAAAGGGCCCTGCCCAGAGAGCCTGCCTTCCAGCCTGCGGTGGCCCAGAGGAGGCGTGCGCAGATACCTAAACCAAGTGCATAATTTCTAGATTCCACTGCAGTGGAAGTTTGGATCAGAGTGAGTGGGTGTAAAGAATGTCAAGCAAGATTCGATTACAATTTTTATTTTGGAAAAACCTTCATCAAAATATGTATATCTAATTAGGACAATTACAGCACAGGAACAAAAAACTGATTAAAAATCAGACACTCCATAAATTACGAGTGTTTTCCTCCAGCTGGGGCACATCTCCGGCTGCTGAGCTGCAAGACCAATCAATGGAGCCTGTGCGCTGGGAGCCGGAATGGGGAGGTGGTGACTCCCAGGACAGGACTGGAAGGGGTGTCTGTTGAGAGTAGGCTGGGGGTGGGGGGGCCCGCGACCACTTGACTGTCACCCTGGGGCATGGAGGCAGCTGGGGCCACTCCGGGACAGGAAGAGCTGCTCACGGGTGGATGAGCCGGGGTCTGGTGAGGTGTGGCTGAGGCTGTACGGGGGCACAAGTGTATGTACGTGCACCTGTGTGCATGCATGCACGTCACTGAGGCTGAGCAGGAGATCATGTATGTGCACGCATGTATGATGGCGTGTGAACAGCTGTGCAAACATCTGCATCACGGCCAGAAGATGCAACTGTCAGAACAGGAGTAGAGTACACAGCAGCATCTGGGGTGTGGTGCCAGAGGCAGGCGTTGTGCAGAGAGAGAGCAGGTGGGCAGCTTGTCATATGTGCCCGGGCACCACCAGCTCGAGGATGAGCCCCGCATGTCACCAGGCAGGCAGAGCTGTGCTGTTAAGATATCACCTGACGAGGCCATTCCCCGAGGATGTCCACACTCCAGGCCCTGGAACCTGTGAAGGTGTCACCCTCCATGGCTTAAAGGACTTTGCAGATGTGATTAAGTTAAAGATCTTGAGATGAGGACGTGAGTGGGCCCAGCGTCATCACAAGGGTCCTTGAAAGTGGAAGAGGTGGGCGGTTGAAGGAGCTGTGATGGCAGAGGAATGACCAAAGCTAGTCTATGTCACTGGCTTTAAAGATGGAGGAAAGGGACCATGAGCCAGGATATGGGCATGGCCTCTAGAGGCTGGAGAAAGCAAGGAAAAGCTTTCTTCCTTAGAGCCTCTGGGAGGAGCACAGCCCTGCTGACATCTTGATTTTAGCCCAGTGAGATCCACGTTGGACTTCTAACCCATGAAACTGTAAGTCAATAAATTTGTGCTGCGTTAAGCCATTACATTGTTTGGGCTCAGAGTGGAGCCCAAGCGAGGCTTCAACTCATGACCGTGAGATCAAGACCTGAGCTGGGATCAAGAGACGCTTTAGGGACTGAGCCACCCTGGCGCTCCTAAGCCACTACATTTGTGATAAGTTGTTTCAGTAGCAGCAGAAAACTAATGCAGAAGGTAATGTTATTTTGCCATTTTACAGGTGAAGACATTGGCGCTCAGAGACGTCAATGATTTACTGAGGCTCATCCAGCCAGCACGCGGCAGAGCCACGATTTCAGGCAGTCTGACCCCAGAGCCTGAGCTGGCCTCTCCCTTCTGTCCGCCAAACTGCACGGTCTCTCACAGCAGTTGAGAGGGCCAGACTCTCCATTTCCAGGCAAGCTTAGAGACGCCTCTTTGCTGCCAGCTCAGAGAAGATGGAATCGAGCGGCCATCTGGGAAGAGAACATTGAAAAGCCTGGACACGTTCCATTTAAAGCCTTGGTTGAAGGCAGCTTGTATATCTTCCCTCTGAGGAGAGGAAGGGGTTTATGTCTGAGCCCGAAGCCGGCTTTGACACACAGTGCTGTCTGTCTCCCTGGCCAATCCCCCTTGAACCTGCCTTAGCTCTTCTGTTCCCTTCCTCCCCCCTCAACCCAAATCTCCGTTAGTCTGCACTCTTAGGCATGGAGATTTAGTAGTTTCATGGCCTTCAGAAGCTTAGGGGTTAGATTACCATGGGCCCAGAAACTCACAGCCCCAGGTAAAAGGGCGGCAGTGGGGTGTGTGGAGAAGCCACTGGATCCTGACACCCACTCCCTTGCTCTGCAGCGACTGGTGAGCCAGACCATGCCAAGAATCTGAGAGCACCATCCAAGATGGCCCAGGGAGGAGGGGGAATGGAGACGAGAGATCCCGGCTTAGGAGCCACACCAGCTGGGCTCCATTGCTGATTCCCTCGGAGGCTTACTTGACTCAATTCTTCTGCTGGGCCTTAGTTTCCTTGTCTATAACTTGGGCTACTTAGAGAACACTCCAGAGATGCCCCCTAGCCTGGACCTGCTGCCCTTGATGGCTAGGCTTCTCTTCCCTGCACATGATAATCCTGGGGCGCATGCCTGGCCCCTCCCTGCTTGTATATTCTCAAAGAGGGTGGCCATGGCATGAGAGCCTTGGGGTCTTGAACTGAGTGTTAGGGCTGTGTCCTGGCCTCCAGGGGATGGTATGGGGATAGTGAGGTCTGCTTTGCAGGAAGCTGTCCTGAATGACCAGTGTGAGAGCCACCCTCAAATACAGCACCCCACTTTGTGGGTCCTTCCTCATCCCAGAAGCATGCTGTCTCCCAGGCCGGCCCTCCGAGGCTTCCTCCTCCTCTGGCCCCAGGCAGAGGACTTTGTGTGGCGAGGGAGATGCTTGACTAGATCTGCTCTAACAGAATCAATAGGCTTGTCTCAAGCAAGACTCTGCTGGGCTGGCTGGCATCACGTGACCATCTCCAAACCAATCACTCTGACCTGGAGAATGCAGTGTTATGACAGTTCAACCGCATGATCACATGTGTGGTGTCGCATGACGGCATCTGCAGCCCGGCCAAGAGATCACCCAGGCTCCCATGTTTGAAGCCCCCCCAGAGTCACATGTAGTGCATGATGACCCCGCTCAAGAGCCCCATGATGAAATAGCTTGTTGGGCAGACACAAATATTTTCCTAAATGCCTACCGTGTTCCAGGCACTGTGTGGAAGCATCACTTGGGACATCTGTTGCAGATGATTTAGGGAGTATCACGCCTTGTATGTCATCCCCGCCTCACACCTTGCTTTCAAGGGACTCCGTCTGGAAAGGTCTGTGTTTGGGGCTCTGCGGCATCCTCTGAGGATACTGGGGTGGCTCTGAGATGCTCCCTCAATGGGCATCTCATTCACTCTGTGGCTTAGTGGGTATTCTGGGGCACCTTGGCACTTGGGCATCTTAATTCCAGGATACCCTGGTATGTGTGTGTGTGTGTGTGTGTTGTGAAGGTAGTGGGTGTCAGGGGTTTGGGACTCTCCTCAGTCTTAACAGACAAGGGAGAGGTAGGGCGAGAGGGAGGTCTTCAGGGCCACTGCGTGTGTCTCTGGGCCTCCGTCCTCTGCTGT
This sequence comes from Hyaena hyaena, assembly GCF_003009895.1. Taxonomy (NCBI): domain Eukaryota; kingdom Metazoa; phylum Chordata; class Mammalia; order Carnivora; family Hyaenidae; genus Hyaena; species Hyaena hyaena. The sequence continues at coordinate 5,171,187 of NW_024080671.1, read as the reverse complement.
CTGCAGCTCCTTGATCATTATTCTGGGCCCAGACCGAGGCAGCTGTGTGATGGTGGGAGAAGCTGAGAGGCAGTGACAGGTGACAGCGGCTGCTGGGTCTTCCTTCTGTTAAACGCAGCTCTGCCGCCTTCACTGTCTCTGGTGCCCGGGACAGTCTCCTGATGTCCCCCCTGCACCTTCCTCTCCGGTGTCCTGCTGGCCCCCACTGAGGCCTGAGGGACGGGGGGACAGTGGCTGGGGTGAAAGGTCCTGTGCTGGTCATTTGCCTGTTTGCTCCCGTGTCCACTTCTCATGCTTCTCCTGTTCTGCTCAGAGGCACAGGGGACCGATCATGGCTCCTGGCTGATTCCAGCCACGCTACAGGCTGAATGCTCCTGTCTCCCCATATCCGTGTGTTGAAATCCACCCCCCAGTGTGGTGGTGTTAGAAAGTGGGGCCTTCGGGGGGCGCCTGGGTGGCTTAGTCGGTTGAGCGTCCGACTTTCGCTTGGGTCGTGATCTCGCGGTTCGTGGGTTCGAGCCCTGCGTCGGGCTCTGTGCTGACTGCCAGCTCAGAGCCTGGAGCCTGTTTCAGNGGCTCTGTGCTGACTGCCAGCTCAGAGCCTGGCGCCTGTTTCAGAGTCTGTCACTCCCTCTCTCTCTGACCCTCCCCTGCTCACGCTGTCTCTCTCTCTCTCCTAGAAATAAATAAAAATATTTAAAAAAAAAAAAAAAAAAAAAGTGGGGCCTTCGGGAGGTGATCAGGCCACGGGCGTGGAGCCTTCCTGAATGGGGTTTGTATCTTTGCAAAGAGACCCTAGAAAAAGCCTCGTTTGTCCCACCATGTGAGGGCAGAGAGGAGACAGCCGTCTATGAACCAGGATGTGGGCCTCCACCAGACACTGCCAGCACCTTGACCTTGGCCTCTGGCCTCTAGGACCGCGAAGACTCTATGTCTGTGGTTTAAGCCCCCATCTCTGGCACTTTTGTGAGAGCAGCCTGAACAGAACAAGGCAGTGGTGAGGCCCTGGTGGGGAGAGAGGAGGGCAGGAAGGAGGAGGTGCGGGGTGCCTCCTCTCCTCCTCTGTAGCCCTGCTCCGTGAGACAGGCCCACCAGCCCGCGAGGGGCCCCGCTCCTCCTGTGGCTCCCGCCCGGGATGGCAGCAGCTTCGTGCTGTGCTAGTCCTGAGTCGCCTCACCACCCCCTGTGCCTGGTTTCTCAGTTCGTCCTTCACCCATGTGACCAAGTCTCTGTGGACGTGGCTCCCCCTTTAGACCCTTGGGGTGGTGTCTGCTTCCTGCTTGGAGCCTGACGCTGCTGCCATGCGGTTGGGCCTCAGGCAGACTTGGACTCAAAGACTCAAACTCTCCTTCTGTCAACAGCACGCTGTATGAACTTGGGCTCGTTGCTGCTCCTCTCTGGACATTATTTTTCCCACCCGCAAGAGGGAGAGGAGGAGTCTAGATAGCAGCCCCTGATGAACCCTGGACCCTCTGCTAGGACTTTTCTAGGGGTTCTTCTGGGGCTCCTTAGACCCCCTGATTCCCTGATATCACCCCTGGGATCCTCTAAAGCCATCTCCACTTCATCCGGGAGGGTGTGAGAGACGTGCTTGGCCTTAAATCCTAAAGCCCACTCTCCCCGTGGCTCAGGCTCAGAGGGGTGGTCAGAGCCATAGACACCTGCTGGAAATATCTCTTCTCCACGATCAGAGGAAAGTGAGGGGCGAGAGAACCATCATGAGATCTGGGTGTGGGGGAGACCCCAGGGGCCCCTTCTCTGGAAGGCTGCCTCCCCCCTGTGCTGGGTACAGAGGGCAGACACTGGGAGCAGGGGAAGCCAAGGGGAGCGGGAGAGCGGGAGGGAGGGAGGAGATCAGAGTGGAGCTGAGGCCTTGTTTTGGGTTTGAAATGCCCAAGCTGTTAATCTGAGAATAATCAATGCTAATTTGCACAGATCTGGCGGCTCTAGCAGGTTATCTATTTCCCGTCGAGATGGCCCAGAAACTTCTGCAGCTCTTCAAGCCCAGCGTTGCCCACCCAGCCTCCGCCCGCCGCTCCAAGGCGCTGTGGGGCTGCCTCGACGGGGGAGACAGTGGTCAGCCCCCACCCCACCTCCGAGCCCTACCCCAGCTGCTGCTGGGCTGGAGGGAGCCCAGGGGACTGGAGGGGAGGAGAGGACTATGGGGCTGGCTAGCGCCTGGCGGGAGGAGAATTAAGCAGAAAGTGCAAATTACCCAACCCCGTGATTAACATTTCTTCCAAATCTGCATGAATATTAAAATGCAACCCACCCTGGTCCCCACACAATGAATTCTGCATGAATCTTAAGATAAATCGTTTGGATAACTTAGCGGCAGCTGTACTCCCCTGCCGCCAGCTGCCTCCCAAAATCATTTCAAGGAGGGGAAGAGGAGAGAAGGAGGGGAGCGTTGGGGAGAGCTGGGAGGGGGCACGAGAGGTGCTAGTCATTGTGGGTCCTTCTGCTCAGGCACCAGGGCCAAGTGGGGCATCAGGCTGCCGGTGAGGAGTGGGGTTCGCAAAGCCTGGGCTTCAGCTGGTTCACTGAGGACCTCTTTCTTGCGTTCCCAGGAAGAGCCTTTGGGGCATCCTGAGCTGCCTGCTCAATCCTTCCCCTTCTCATAAGAAGCAAGCCAGCTCCATTTGCCCTCAGCTAGTGCTCCATCCCTCTGGAGGGCACAGGTTCTCAACTGGGATGACTTTGCCCCCCCAGGGGACAGTTGTCAAAGTCTGGAGGTATTTTTGATTATCATGGCGGAGGAGGAACATGCTACTGGCATCTAGTGGGTGGAGGCCACAGATGCTCCTAAACATCCTCCAATGCACAGGGCAGCCCCTCTCCTCCAGTGACCAAGAGCGTCACTAGTGTCGACAGTGACAACTTACCTTGGTGCCAGCTTCACCATGGAGGCATCCGGATTTCCTCTCAACCAACCCCTGGGCTAAAAATGGGGGGAGAGCTGGGAGTGAGGTTTTGACTTTTGGAGCATGGCAACATCGCCATCGTCGCTGTCACCGTACCAGGCAGGATCTCAGTGGGAAGCAGGTGGCACCAGCTAGGGGTTCCAGAGAAGACAGTCTAATGAAGAGGCCACTCATACATACAGCCTTGTGAGCAGCGCTGAGAACCAGCACAGGATGATGTAGGATCCAGGGACCTGTGCCAATGGGGAGGCCTTACCACCCAGAGGTGAGGGAAAGGGGTGTTTCTAGCCCAGCCTGTAGAGCCTGGAGCCGTGGAGAGAGGAGGGGTGCTCCAGGACAACAGCAGGTAGGGAGGGAGTGGGTGGAATAAATACCCCAACCTTTCTCTCTCTTGGCCTCAGCCTTGAGCCAGTGCCTTCAGTTGGCCAAACCCAACTAGAAGGGAGGCACAAAAGCGTCCAGTCAATCAGCCTGTCGAAGTTGGAGGGGAGGAGAAAGAATGGCTTTTGTGGAATGACAGCAGTGTGTGTGGGGGGGTGGGGGGGTGGGAGAGGGACAAAGAAAGTAGCCAGTACAGTGCTCGTTACCAGCACCAAGGGAAGCCACCCAGGGGATACCCCTGGGAACTGCTCCCAGATGCTTAGCACATATGACAGCCAGTGGTCAATGAAGCCCACGGAACAACTCACATCATAAACATGAGTGAATCAGCACAAAATGCCTTTTGGAAGAGTCTAGACTTTTCCAGTGATAGAGATGGGGTTAAAATGTTAGGATTCACTGGGGATGGAATCTCAGAGAGAGCTTCAGTAAGCCAGTGGCATGCTGGGATTCAATTTACAAAAATGCAATTTAAGCACAAATCTGCAGCCCATCCATTGTATAAAGGGAATTCCGCTTATAGTAGTCAGAGGAAGGGAGCTCCGCCTTGGTGTGCCCTGAGATGGACTGGTTCTTTGGGGGAGGACGGGTCGGCGTCTATAGGACTTTCTGAAGATTGGGTGTGGAGGGGATGGACACAGGACTCAGGAGTGAACATTCGGGCTTTTGGCCTGATAATCGGTGGATGGTGGTGGCCCCTCTGGATTTGGGAACGATCGGGATGGGGGCTGGGAATCAGGTTCTAGCGGACTTTGAAGCCCTGCCCCGGGGAGATGGCCATCTCCGGGACCTGTGGCCAGCGTCTGGAGGCGGCGGCCCGCTCCCTTCTCTTCCCTGTTCCTAAGGTGCCCTGCATGCAGCCTCTCCTCTCCAGCTGCTGGGAGGCTGGTGGCGTTTGTACCACTGCCAGGGGTACCCAAGGAAGGAGTTTGGCCCAGAGAGTGTGAATGGCTTCCCTGACGTAAGCAGACCAGAGGGGCTGCTGTCTCCTATTTCTTGTTTTAAGCAACAGCCTAACAAGAAGTAGACAAACAGGAGTGCTTTTCAGCTCAGCGGGGTGATGGGGGGAGCGAATTAAAATCCCATTACAAAAACACTGCAGAGGCTGCTGGCAGCCTTGTTGATGATCGTTTACACCAATGTGCACACACCGGAACCTTCCTCGCTGTGACTCAGACCACACAGGCAGGCGTGGAAAGAATTCTGGAGTTGAGTCAACGTGGCTCCGGCACCTGCCGCCTTCAGGCTGGCGACCTTGGGTGAGTGGTTGAAACTCCCGTGGCTTCAACGTAAGCTTTCCTGTGCTGGAAGCCTTCTGTTTGCCCTCCAGACCACTCCTCCCTTTCTCCCACTCACCATTTCTCTGCCTGGCCTGGGAAGTGGCCTCTGGCTTGCTAGCATGTGGCACTGCTGGGAGCTCCAAGGGCGGCCAGAGCAGGTAGGACTTGGGCTTCTAGCACTTTCTCTGCCAGGGTGTGGCTTGGTTTTAACTACCACCATCCCTACCCCCCCCCCCCATTACTACCATTACCACCACCACTTTCTCTGTGGTCACCTCTGCTCCCAAGCTCTCTCTTTGTGTCCTCAGCCCTGGGCGTGCAATGGCTTCCCTCTCTTCTGGGCGCTGGGGGTCCATTCACCCTGTTCCCCGGGCCCCTTAGCCTTGCTCCACCTTTGCAAGGGTCCCTTCATTTGACTCTCTTCCATCAGTATTTTAGGGAGTTGCCAGGACCCTGACTGTCCGCCCACCGTATGGGGCTGGCATCGGCGGTGGAGGCCACAACTCTGGGAAGGTGTCAAATGCAGGGCAGGGGAGCCCATGGGGAGCTCTCGGGGAGCGTGTTTATGAGTAGACCATCTGGGGTTTTGTCCCGGCTCTACCACCCAGTAACTAGCCTTGGAACTGCGGACAGCTTGCGATCCTCTCTATGCAGCTTCTGTTTTATTTCATAAAATGAGGATGTTGATGATGATGGCAATGATGGCACATATGTCATGGGGTCCTTGTGAGGATTAAATAAGTAAGTTCATGTAAAGTTTTAAAATGTCACATCACAAGCCACCAGAAACATTAGCTCTTCCTTCTTATGGTGGTACGTTCTCCTGAAGCACATCTTCTTCCAGGTCTCACACAAGGCCTAGTCAGCCATCAACCTCCATCTGTCTTTGAATAATGTGATCATGACACAGTTTCTTCTGTGGTTCGAAGGACCTTGAGGCCATCTCTGTCCAGGGGAAGCCTGTGTGCCCAACTCCCATCCTCAACCACCCTTCCCTGAGAGATCTGGTGAGGTCTTGGGAATCCAGCCATGGAGTCCCAAGACTGCAGTTTGCTGAAAGTTTGCTTTACTCATGAATGTGTATCAAGGGCCTAATGTAAGCCAGGCACTGTGCTGAGGCTTGGGGATATTGTGTTAAACTTATAAGGACTCTCTTTCTGCCTTGGGTTATTCAGTTAGGGTCAGAAATGGCCCCTGAGCCACAATGAACCAAGTTTAGAAGAGCCACGTACGAGAGAAGGCAAGTGTCAGTGGCTCTAGGGTTCTTGGCTGCTTGGATGAGTTTGGGAGGGACTTCCATGACCAGCTGTGTTCTAAAGATGTCACATGCCACACTCATATTGTTTTGTTGGATTTGCTTTAGAAAAGAGGGCTTGGAATGATTCTGGCCGGAGGCCTCCCTTTTCTACAAAGAAAGTCCATGAATTTTAACTACCACCACCACCACCACCCCACCACCACCACCATCACTATCATCTTCACTATCACTACCACCATCACCAACACCAACACTACCATCACCATCACCATTACTACCATAACTACCACCACCACCACCACCCCACCACCACCACCATCACTATCATCTTCACTATCACTACCACCATCACCAACACCAACACTACCATCACCATCACCATTACTACCATAACTACCACCACCACCACCACCACCATTATCACCATTATCACAACAACAGAAAACTGCTTTTCTTACTTTGACCACCTTTTTTCCAGGACAAAAGATGGCACAGCAGTCCTTGGCAGCCTTCTCTCTTAGGTTCTTCATTTTAGTTCCTCCAGTCCCCAGGAGGAGAGTAAGGGGCAAGATGTGTTCCAGACAAAAATCTTAAAGTGAAGCATTCAGAAAAGAGGTCAGGCTCATTCAGTGAGTGGTTAAATTCTACTTGAGTTCATAAGGCTGGGAACTTCTATCACTTTTCACCCTTAACTTCACCGCCCTCCCTACCTCCCTGTGTTCCCCACCCTGCACTGGGCATGGGCTTGGAGTCAGGAGGACCTGTTCCATCCTAGCTGTGTAACCTCAGGTAAGTGTTGAGGATAAGAATACCAACTTCATAAGATTATTATGAGAAATCTGATGTCAATAAACCACTTGATCTAGTATCTGGTACATAGTAAATGCTCATCAGATGTCTGTCATCCATCTGCCTATTGTCTTTCTTTACTGTCTAGATATCATCTTCATGATTGAAGCATCATTATTTTGTTCAGGTTATCTATAGGTGTGTGAAAAATCACCTCAAACTTAGTGATATAGAACAATTACCATTTATTCTTGATATCTCTCATGGTTTTTGGGTTAGCCAGTCAGTTCTCATTTGGATTCTTTCATGTGGTTTCAGTCAGAAGGTGGCTGGAATAATCTTAAAGACCACCTCACTCTCTCATGTCTGGTGATTGATGCTGACTATTGGCTGAGACCTTAGCTGGAGCTGTCCACTGGGATACCTGTAATGACCTCTCCATGTGGCCTGGGCTTCCTCACAGCATTGCAGACGGGTTCCAGGAGCAAGCATCCCAAGAAACAGGTACCCACATGGAGCTCTGTTGCCTTTGTTGACCTAGCCTTGGAAGTCACAAAGCTTCATTCCTACCATCCTCTGTGGATTGAGGGAGTCACTTAGGTCTGTTTAGGTTCAGGGGAAATGGACCTTTGGTCTTGATGGGGGAGAGGCCAAGTCACATTGTGAGAAGACTATGTAGGAGGAGATATTGTTGCAGCCATTTTTGGAATATAATCTTCCATACTTTAATCTCTTCATTAGACCTTGATATTTTCTTGTCTTCCTGTATTCACCCTCTTAGCTTCCTTAGTGGTACTTTCTGGGTTAGACAATACCCTCTCCATGCCCTTTGGGAAATCTAGTGCATTAGAGAGAGCAGTGTCCTAGGAGCCCAGACTTCTGGTTCCTTGAACCAACTCTGTGTGGTGCTTCTGACCCAGTCTGGAGGTACCCACTGTCCCTTCTCCATTTCCATACCTTTAGTACCATGGAGCTTCAGAGGAGGAAGATGGTATTTTATATCTGAGTTTTCCACTCTGGTTAGCTCAGCACTTCTCCACCCAAAGAAGAAAATCAAATCATTTTATGGGGTAAGGATTTGGGGCTGGGATATCCACAGCCACAACCCTCCAAACACCATTTTTTTCTAGTTCAAGAACTCATTCCCAGTAACTTCATCCCTGGCCCACCATCATCCCAGAGGCCTAGAGTCTCCCAAGTTTATCTTTTCTTCTATCCTTATAGTATTAATTGTCTCTTGCTACATAACACATTATGATAAAATGTAGTGGCTGGAAACAACATACATATATTATTATCTCACAACCTATGGGTCAGGAATCTTGGGGCAACTCAGTTGGGCCGTAGGTTCAGGAGCTCTTACATGGCTGCAATCAAAGCTGTTATCTGGGGCTGTGGTCTCATCTGAAGTCTTGGCTGGGGAAGAGTTGCTTCCAGGCTCACTCATGATTGTCAGCAGGCCTCAGTCCTTTACTGTGTCTTGGCCAGAAGCCTCCCTCAGTTCTTTGCCATGTGGGTCTCTCCATAAGACAACTAATGACCAGGAAGTTTGCCTTATTATAATGAGAAAGTGAGCAAGCAAGAAGAGAATGAGATCAAGGTGGAAGTCACAATATTTAACCATTGAATCTTTGAAGTGACATCTTTGCCATATCCCATTCTTTATACACAGGCCACTGAGTGCAGCTGTCATTCAAGGTGAGGAGTTTACACAGGTATGAATACTAGGAGATGGGAATCATTGGGAGCCACAGTCACCAGGGCCATTGGATTTGGGGGGAGGCAAATGTGAGATTCTGTTTTGCTGACAATAAAAGAGATTAGGTGTTGGACATGGATTTTCATAGCAGCATTATTCAGGATAATCAAAAAGTGTAAACAACCCACATGCCCATCAGTGGATTAATGGATAAATAAGATGTGGTATATCCATACAATGGATATGAATAGAAATGAAGTACTCATATGTACTAGAATATGAATGAACTTTGAAAATATACCAAGTGAAAGAAGCCAGTCACAAAAGACCACAAATTGTATGATTCCATTTATATGAAAGGTTCAGAATAGGCAAATATATAGAGATAGAAAATATATTTGTGGTTGCCAGGGGCTGGGGGAGAGTTGAATGGTGGCCCTAAAAAGATATGTCCATGTTCTAACCTCAGAACCTGTGAATGCGACCTTATTAGGAAGAAGAGGTCTTTGCAGACATAATTAAGGCTCTCAGGATGAAGTCATCCTAGATTTTGAGTAAGCCCTAAATTCAGTGACACATGTCCTTATAAAAGAAAGGCAGAGAGAGATCCCAAACCCAGACATATAGAGGAGATCACGTTAAGATGCGGGCAGAGACCAAAGTGATGTAGCCACCAGCCAAGGAACACCTGGAGCCCCCAGAAGGTAGAAGTGTCAAGGAAAGATCTCCATCTAAACCTTTTGTACAGAACATGGCCCTTCCAACACCTTGGTTTTAGACTCTGGACTCCACAACTGGGAGAGAATCAATTTCTGTCATTTTAATTTACTAAAGGTGCAGTGATTTGTTACCACAGCTCCAGAAAACTAATTCAGAGGGTACTAGCTAAGGGGTATAGGGCTTCTTTTCAGGGTAATGAAAATATTCCAGAATTGATTGGGGTGACAGTACATAACCCTGTGTATAAACTAAAAGCCATTGAGTTGTTCACTTTCAATGGGTGAATTATATGGTATGTGAATTATATCTCAATAATACCATTAAAAATAAAGTAGTTGGGGGGTATTTACCCTTCTTCCAGCAAGTCAGGGACAGAGGCAGACCAGAAGAGGGACAGTTTTGTTTCTCAGTCTGGGCTTTTCCATAACGCCAAGCCACTCCCCCAGGTAGCATTTTTCTCCACTGGCCCTTGGCATCTGGGCCCCATGTTCTGGGTCATCGTGGTGCCGTGGGGAGGCAGTGTGTTCAGGAGATAGTCACACCTTCCCTGCTCCTTGTTTCTCATGCATATCACCATTCCCTCCTTTTCATGTTTAACTTTCTCTTCTCCTCACCCCTCAGTTTTCACTCTGTGTTGCTTCCCCACTCCCCTGCCGGCACCCCATTTTGTGTGCCAGCTTCATCCCCTTTTCCCCTTCCAAATTGTAAAGCTCCAGGGTGGAATCCATTTCCAATCCCTCAGATGTCAGGGGAATTGAAAGCATGGCAAATATTTCCGAGATCTAAATTACACCGACCCCGGAAGGCAGAACTTGCAGTATAATCCAGGTTATGAATTGTAAATCAGACGCCATGCAAAGTACTTGCAAAAATTCAATAAAGCTTTTGCTCCCAGCACAGCAAAGCCTGGCCTAAGGAGGCAGGAGGAGGCAGCTGGGGAGAGGAGGAAGGAAAGGGAGACATATGATGGGGAGGGAGGGCAGAGGGTGGGCGGGGCTGGTTTTAGCACTGCTTGGTCCAGGCTCTCATAGCCAGCAATTGCCCTTGGTCTTGTTAGTAGGAGTCAAGAGGTCTCCATGGCCTTTGGCTAAAACATCCTCCAAGATTTAATTCAGTCCTGCAAATAAGAATACTATATTTGCCAGGCAGTCTAACCTACAGAGGTCATGAAAGTGAAAGGGGGCTTCTAGACCATTCATTTAGCATCAACTCTCAGGCTGCCTGTTTATACAAGTTGTTATCCAGGTGTCTTGAAGGTCCATAGCGGGTAATAGTCACCAATATGTATGTAGTAGGGGATGCCCTTCCTGATATTAAATTTGTTTTATCTATGTAAGTGAGAAAGAAGTCAGGGAACTCACTGTGGATCCAGTGATGTAGGAAGGAATGCAGTGTAGCTAATGCCCAGCCAAGAGTCTTATTTAGAAGAAAGATTGAAGAGCAACGGCCCCAGTTCATGGCTGGAAGTGGGTGGCACAAAGGCTTTTACGTTTTAAGGACCGACAATTGCAAGAGAAGGGAGTTGGGGAGAAACAACACAGGTCCTCACTTCTCTCCTGGCCGCCAGCGCAGGAGGTACAATAGTCGTTCTGCCAGCCCGAGCTGGGGGATTCCTGGGAGGTCATATTTTGTACAGTGACATCTCTGGAGCACAAGAAGGTCAGTAGTGCCATTTTTTCAAGAATTGAAAGGAATTGAAGGGAAACAAGAAGTGCGTGGAGATGGGGCCTCGCTGCTCACACCTGGCTTCACAGGTGTCCCAGTCCATCTGCATAGACGACCCACTGATTCATTTCATACCCACCTGCCCAGCACTGTGCTGGCTGCCAGGAATATAAAGGTAAAATGAGGTCCTTCCTTGAGCAGATCTGATGATGACAGGTTGAGTCCTTCGTCCCTGCCTCCCAGATGCTCAGAAGACCCAGGTGCTGGGCACAAGCCTCAGGGACAGAGCAGGTGCTGCCCTTGGTCACAGCAGAACTATGGGGCTGGTACAAAGAAGACTTGAACTACCAGTGTTGGGCTTTAGGAGCCCTGAATGTTCCCAGCCTATTAATAGTCATGATGAGAAGGATGTGGAAAGCCTTCTCTTCAGGTGCCCAGGGCTCTGCCAGGCAATTAAAATGCAGCATTGCACACGACTCTAATGAGGACACCATTAATATTGGGAGCAGCCCTAGCTCTGGGATGCATCCTAGAGGACCAGCCTCATCAGGGAGGCCTGGCCAGAAAGAGTTCAGCACAGCCTTTTTTCTATGAAAACATGTCTGTCTATCTGTCTGTCTGTCTCTGTCTCTCTCTCTTCCTCCTTGCTTCCTCCCACCCCGTGTACACCCTCGAAGAACATGGAAAATATGCAGTGTAGGTGTGAAACGTAGCCTGCTCAAAACCCCAGGGCATATGTGGCTCAGCTCTACTATCTGCAGATGTTTGCCAAGTGTCTTCCTCTCCAACACACACACACACACACACACACACACACACACACACCATGATCCCCACCTCCTGATATTCATGAGCTTGTACAATCTGCACCACTACCATCTCTCGAGTGTGGGCTTCTAACCAATAGAATAGAGCAAAGGTGATGGAATGTCACTTCTGTGGTCAGGCTTTATTTAGAAGATTGCCGTTTGTGTTAGCAGATTCCACTGCCTTCTGGCTTACATGCTTTGATGAAGCAAACTGGCTTGTTGGAGACATTCACATGGCAAAGCACTGGCCTCCAGCCATCAGCTAGCAACAGAGGACCTCAGTCCAACAACCCTCAAGGAACTGAATCCTTCCAGCAGCCACGTGAGCTTGGACTTGGATCTTTCCCCACTCAAGCCTTCAGATGAGGCCTCAGTTCTGGCCAACACCTGGATGGCAACCCTAAATAGAGGCTCCAGGTGAGCCAGGCATGGATTCCCAACACACAGAAACTGAGAGATAGTAACTGTGGGTTTTAAGTTGCTAAGCTTTGGGATAAATTGTTAACCAGCAGTAGATAACTAATACAGCAAATGATTTAACTTTTCAGGATTTCATTTCTCATCTGGAAACCAGTTCTGATCCTATGATCTTACAGGGTTGCCGAGAGGATTAACTGATTAGGTGCATATAAGGCATGTTTTACAGTGCTGAGCACCCAGGAAACAGCGAAGAGCAGCTTCATTATTAATCCTAAATAATAACGGCTGGTCTGGACCACTGTGTTTGGAACCCCTCAGCTGGCTTGTTCTTAATGCACACACATTTATGCAGCACGCTCACTCTGTGTCCAGCCCTGTCCCAGCTGCATCCAGGAGAATACCAACGAGATCAGATATAGTGCTTCAGTAACAGTGTCTGCTTGCATTTATATGGAGTTTTTCCAGTTTACAAAGCTCACTGACATTGCACTCACTTGACAGGGAAAGTAGGAATCCGGGCCTTTCCAAAAAAGATTTCTTTGGAGTATATTTTCAGAAGGGACAGATCCCATTTTCCTACTTCTTCTTTTTTTTTTTTTAAAGAATTGATGTAAAATTCTCAAAGGCTATAAAAGTAGCAATTTTAAAATGTATGGTTCTGAGTGTCCAACATTCCCAATGTTGGACAGTTAGTACCTTTATCTAGCTCCAAAGCATTAAAAAAAAATGTTTATCTATTTATTTTGAGAAAGAGAGAGAATGCATGTGAGCAGGGGAAGGACAAAGAGAGGGAGAGAGAATCCTAAGTAGACTCAGTACTGTTAGCACAGAGCCCAATGTGGGGCTCAATAGCACGAATTGTGAGATCATGACCTGAGCCAAAATCAAGAGTTGGACACTCAATGAGCTGAGTGATCCAGGCACCCCTAGTTCCGGATCTTTCTATGATGTCTGCTCACCTGACCTGAGTTCTAACCACTGAAGACCCACCTACTGGCCATCAGATACCTTTCCCTGCCTGACCTCTGATCTGTCTCTCCCCCTGTCCCTTCTCCCATCAGTGAATTGCCCGACAGGGTCCATCTTACTTCAGCATCTCCTCTTGGACCTGTCACCTTGCCAGACTCTCCCAAGTGTGCTGCTTCCTTCCATAAGGCATCTCCAGATCACAGCTCCTTTGGCTTCTCTTGGGCTCCATAGTGACAGTGTCTGCTGCATTAAGTCCCAGCCGTAAGCTACCCAAGAAATGTGTCAGTGAAGCTCCAGCTTCTGTGTTACACCAACAACAGCTGATCCAATTTTTCTTAATTAGTACATTTAATTATTAGTAACATTTTGCTTAAGTAGAATTAATTACCCCATCACCAGCTCTGGCCAACTATGTCTTCTCACCATAGTTTCTTATTGATATTCTACTGAGGCCATATTCTCCCCTCTCCCTCTGAGGGAATGGGGCTTTTGGCAAAGGCTCCTGGGAATGAGGTCCCCACATTGTGCACCTGTTGAGGACTCCAGCCAAGATGTTAAATGAAGCCAGAAATTGTGGGTGGGTGTGGCTGAGACCCAGGTGGAGAGAGAGGGACAGCTGCCCAAAGTGATTAGCATCTTTATTCCTCTGGGCTGAGTCTAACCCCCGGAAACTTCCTTTTTGCAGGTGGTTGGGAGGTTCCAGAACAAGTATTCAACCAGGGGGTAGTGGTGAGGACGCAGACAGTGAAGCCTATCCTGCTTTTCTAAGCTACCTGCTTCAAGGTGGTCAAGGAAGGTCTCAGCCCAGCTGGCATGTCTGGAGTTTTCCAGGAGCACCCACTTTTGGATTCAGACCAGCTGCCATCCAGGAGATGACATGGGGAAAAAGCATAAGAGTAGCTATTGAGAAACCTTATCAACTTGCACTTGCTTTCAAGTGTACACTGAAGGGGGCTCAAGAAGTACTGGAACTAGGTAGTCAGGGCAACTGTTGAAGCCCAAGTTCTCAAATATTCCATAGACCCTGAGTCCCAGGAAATGCTCTGGGAAGAAACAAAGGGGTAGATTCAGGACCACCAAAGTTTGGGAAGTACTGCATTCCACACACACCTCTTCTAGTTATGTCACCAAGCTGGGGGATTCCAGTGTTCTCATCTTGTTCCATCACCCAAGAATTATTGACCCTGGGCAGGTCACTTACTCTCTGCATCTTGGTTTACTCGACTATAACACAGGGATAACAAAAGCACCAATGTGAGGCTGAAATGTGTTAGTACATGTATGGTGCTGAGTGCATTGGGCTATAGTCTCCATGGATGATGATGATTATTATATCACCACCACCACCATCATCATCATCATCTCCATCATCACCACCACCATCATCATCACCATCATCATTATCATCATCACCACCATCACCACCACCACCACTATCATCATCACCATCACCATCATCATCATCATTATTATCATCACCACCATCATCATCATCATCATCATTACCATCATCATCATCATCATCATCATCACCACCACCATCATCACCATCACCATCATCATCATCACCACCATCATCACCATCATCACCACCACCACCTTCATCACCATCACCATCATCATCATGATCATCATCATCATCATCATCACCACCATCATCATCTTCACCACCATCATCACCATCATCATCACTACCACCACCATTATGATCACTGTCACTACCAGCATCATAATCACCACCACCATCATCACCATCATCAAGATCATAAAGGATCTGAGAAGCTCTGAATCTAAATAATCTGTTTAATTTCCCAAATTTATTCAACAACAAAAAGTTTTCAGAGCTGCAGAACTCCAGTTCCTTGGGACATACTTTTGGAAATGCTAGTCTAGATACCCTAGGGCTGTTTTCCTCAAAGGTGTCTGGAGATATCCTGTAATGTACTGTGTAGGCGTATTCCACGGCGTGGCCACCTGCCCCCTCTTTCTGGTCAGTTCTTTAGCAATTGAGTCACAATGGTCCAAGATGTTCCTCAGGGGTTTTGTGCTACTTTTTCAGTGTTCTCCAGCATTAACTTTGTGCCAGTGTCCCCTTGATAAACCACTTCCCACAATCAGGGCTCAAGTCTCCATGCTGGATAGTGGTGTCCATGGTTCTGATAGTTTCAACTATGTTAGTCTCCAAACATTTTATCCACCTCATGTTGATATGGAGATCCACTGAAGGCCGGGAAACATCTCCTTGAGTATATGTCCAGGGATGAACAAATAGTTGGTGCATTACCCATGGTGCGAACTGAATGGAGCAGAAGCTGAGAGAATACCACCCAGCTCCAATTCTGGCTGGAACAGGGCCACCATCTGCAGCAAAGGCCAGGGTGGAGTGGAAGGGGCCCTGCATTTGGAGTCTGAAAACCAGGGTTCAAATTCTAGCTTGCTGGAAGCATGACCTTGGATGAGTCACTTAAACTTCTTGATCCCATCTGGAAAATGGGAATGCCTATAACCTCCGAGACCTTCTCACATGGTCGTGTTGAAGATCAGAGAAGACGCTATATGGCAAAGTGCCTTGGCCTGGGGAAAATGCCATGACGTGACGCTTTGGCATTGCCCTTGCTTGGCTCCACCCACCCCTTGCCGTCACCTCAACCGGGAGAGGCATGGTGTGCAGGACCAAAGCCTGAGCAGTCACAACGATGTGGGGAATGAGCATTATTATGTGCTGTGACAATATTTGATGAATTCATATGCGCCTAGGGGAGCAGACTAAGTAGGTGAATAAAGTGAGAATATTCTCTGTGACAATCAATATTCCTTCAATTGAACCATCTCTGCAGATCTGACATTTTGATTTTTCTTTTTTGGACACATTAACTGGATTTATGCATCCATACAGTGGAAACGGTAGGGAGAAGAGGTGGCGACAGCCTCAGCAGGACAGGTGCTTCTGGGGCACCTGGGTAGGCTGATGGGAGTGCGTCCATTTGTATAACACCCCAGACGGGTGGGAGCTGGTCCCCCTCTGCTCTGCTCACCTGGCGGCTGCAACACAGTGCCGGAAGGCCCCAGCGGCCTATGGTTCTTTTAACCCATCATGAGGGCAGAGAAAGGAGCCAGTTCAGGCTCAGGAGCCCTCCTGCCCTAGGGTCTTGGCCAAGGCCACCAGAAGGGGCCAGATCAGCTCTAGGCGGAAGGACGTGCCAGATGACTTCTCCAGGGCCTTTCTGGGGTCCAGGTGAAGCACACAGGTGATCACTGCCTGGGTTCACTAGTGGCTCTGTCATTTGCTAAAAAATGGTAGTTAAGTGCATGAGCTTTGCATGATCTTAGGTCAAGTTCATAACACCTTTTGTCTCAGTGTATCCATTTGCAAAATGGAGCTGATAATAAAACTAACTTGTGTCCAGTACCTTTAGGTGTCAGGCATTCTTTTCAGAGCTCTCCATGGATTGATGGGTCTAACCCTCACAACAACCCAGTGGGATAGGTGTGATAATAGTCCCATTTGCAGGCAAAGAAATGTAGAGACACAGCTATGCATTTTAAGCAGGTGAGGGTTTGAAACTCAGCCCTGTTACCTAATGGCTGTATGTCAAGACTGTTCATGGAAAAGAGTACAACTCAAAGGAGTTTCAACAAAAACTGGGTGGCCATATTGACTTTGGTGGCTGGAAAGGATACTGGGGTCGCTCAAGGAATCCTAGAGAGGAAAGGCTCTAGAATCTTCCAAAACATTCTAGAACCCCCTAAATTCTCCCTTGGAAGGCCCTTGGTCCCATCTGTAATTTTGTCCTCTGTCATCACCTGTCACTGTGGACCTCTGCTTTCCTTTCCAGGTTACTTAAAAAAAATTTTTTTTTAAACATTTATTCATTTTTGAGAGACAGAGAGAAATAGAGCTTGAGCAGGGAAGGGACAGAGAGAGACACACACACAGAGAATCCAAAGCAGGCTCCAGGCTCTGAGCTGTCAGCACAGAGCCCAAAGCAGGGCTCGAACTCACAAACCGTGAGATTATGACCTGAGCTGAAGTTGGTTGCTTAGTTAAGCAACTAAGCCACCCAGGCGCCCCCTCTTCCAGGTTACTTTGTAAAGCAGGATAGCGCAGAGCTTGGAGCAATGACTTGGGAATTTGACTGCCTGTGTTTGTACCTGATAGCCACTTACTAGCAACATGACTTTGGGCAAGGCCTTTAGCATCTCTGAACCTCTCTTCATCCATGAAGTGGAATGACAATAGAATCTTCCTCATAGGTTTATTAAATTCTCCTCACTACAAAAAGTGTGTGGAACAGTGCCTGACATGTGGTGGATGCTTAGTCAAGTTGGGAATCAGGGTTCCTCTTCCAGATTCTTTTCTTCCTCATGGCCAGAAGCCTTAGCTCGACCAGATCATCTGAGATCATTTTCCTCCTCGAATCCATGAACCAATCCATCCCTGGGAAGGATTCTGACTGCCCAACTCTTGATATTAGCTGCTGTTATCAGGCAGAGTGAGGTACTAAGATTGTCTAGACCTGGCTAGAGTACTTGTCTCTGTAAGGAAATTTGGAATAAGTCCAAAAGGTCACTGGGTGTCGCCGATGGAAAACCAGGCTGTTCTGAGCACACCTTCTCAGGCCATTGGAGTGTAGCCTTTTGGTGTCTTTGAGCCGTTTTATGGCTCTGTAAGTTGTAGATAACTGATAGCAAAGCAAAATAACTCTTGTCTATAGACATGCAAATAAATTCTGTCCAGTGGTTCAATTGATTTCCCTCTTCTTTAAGGAATGAGTCAGTTGCAGCCTTTGTAAATTCACATCCACTTTCCTTTGCTCTGTATAAATTTATGCCTTTTAGACTTCTCCTTTGGATTAGTTGTAACATCTGCCTGGTTCCATCACTTATATTAAACCAAATAAAATCTTTAACACGTCTTCAAGTACAAGAGTCACCATCTTGCTTTCCAGGGAAAGCTGTCCTTTAACACGTCCGAGGATAGGAAAGGTCACTAAGCAGACCGCAAAATAATTACTGTGGTCTGGTCCCCTAGCAGTGTGACCTTCATCCAGGCCTTAGTTTTCTCATCTGTAAAATGGGAAACTGCATACTCCAGGCGATGCTGTGAGGATTTCTAAGGAAGCTATGGAAAGGATCTAGCCCGCATCTGGGCACACAGGAGATGTGCAGTGAAAGGGAGCTGTTGCAGGTGCAGTGTTGGGGTTATTCCTGGTGTTACAGATGGTCCTGGTCATGTGCGAGCAACAGCCACGTGGCATCATGGGTATGGAATGTACGGAAAAGGACAAGAGACACCCTGCATTCTCCAAGGCTCATGTGGCTGTGACCAGAGAGGAGAGGAGAGTTCTCGGAGCAAAGCCACACATGACCTGTGCACTAAGAGCCTCCGTAGATGTCAGCAGGCATATCCCACCCAAAGTGAACTCAATGTGGAGGACAGCTGTGGACATGGCACTTCCAGTACTTGGGGAAGTACATTGACACGGAGACGAGGTTTAGACTTGTCAGGACGTAGAAGGGGGTGGTCAGGGCGGTGCCAGAAGAGAGGCGGGAATGCAAGCACACTGCTTGTGTCTGGGGAAGGCTGTGTTTTGCCGGCAGTTGTGAACATGCAGCACGTCCTTCGTACTTGTCCCCCAGCTGTGTGGCCCCTCTGGTAGCTTGAATCCATTTTCTCGGACTAGAGAAACCCCGGATGCTCTCATGAACATGGGTCTGTCCTGCTAAGAGGAAGACTGCTCTGTGTCAAGTGGTAAACGGTGAACTGCTCTCACACAGAGCACAGTGCCATGAGGGTCTCTAGTGAACAAACTGCTCCTCCCTACCACCCCCAGCTTTGTCCCCAACTGCAACTGCATTCCTAGCTTTTGGCTTTGACCCAAGGAGGAGCAGTGACAATTTGAAAGCATTAATGGGACTTTCTTCTCTGTGTTTCCGAGCACATCTTCCTCCTGCCCAGCTACAGGCTGGGTTGTGACCACATCCAAACTGATCAGGCAGTTCACCCGCACACTAGACCGAAAGGGACCCCAATGCTCCCTTGCCCCTATCATCCTCGGTTTAGGCTCATCCAAAGTAGCTGGGCTGCCAGGAAGCTAGCTGGAGGCCAGGAGGGTCACCTCGGCCAGTTGAGGAGGGGTGGGTAAAGCTGGAGAGAGTGATCTTGCAAAGACTATGGGGTCAGAGGACAGTGAGGCACCACTGCTCCTTGGGCGTGTCTGGAGAGGGCTTTGAGTTTTGACCAATTGGAGAAAACCAGTCTGTGACTTAGTACAGGTGCAAATGACAAATGATGGCCTAGGAAGCTGACCATAGACTTACAAGGCACAAGATATGTGACCAAGGAGATCACCAGAGGCAGGAGGTGGCTGTCCTTCTTGGCTCAAGGACATAGCTGGCCACGTCCCTCCCCACTCATACCCAAGCACATTACGCTGTGGCTCTGCATTGACCTGAGTCCTCCACACAGGCTCCAGTGACAAACCCCAGCTGCTGGGTCAGACAGGGCTCCCCTCACCCCATTATCCTTGCCACTGAGCTGGTGAAAGCTGGTGGAGACAGAGGACCCCTCTAACAGATAAAAGAAACAACAGTGTGAGCGACTGTGTGGCCTGCTCTGCATGGCCTGGTGATTTGCCTTATTCTCCCCAGTGAATTTTCCTTTGCTCACCTGGACTGGCCAGAAGGCCTGCCTCTTCTAACATCCCCAAGGCAACTACTCGGTGTAAGCTAGGACTCCTGGACCCATGGCAACCTGCCAGATGCTTCTTCTGGAAGTGAGACCCTACAGGCTGGCTGTCCC
The DNA here is from genome assembly GCF_003009895.1 of Hyaena hyaena. Taxonomy (NCBI): domain Eukaryota; kingdom Metazoa; phylum Chordata; class Mammalia; order Carnivora; family Hyaenidae; genus Hyaena; species Hyaena hyaena. Next base: position 5,151,471 of record NW_024080671.1, on the reverse strand, counting down.
CCAGCAAGGCTGCTGCTCTCGGTGGGTCAGGATGACCTCTTAGGAGGGTGCCAGGCTCAGCATACCTTCTCTTCTGGAAAAGGACAACACAATCCCCACAGCCTCCCACTTCTGTTTAGGTAGATTCTGTGTCAGTTTCAAGGGGAGGTCTCCTGGGCATACAACAGTTCTGTTGGGCCTTGGAAATGAAATAGGATTTTGACTGACCTTGGTGGGGGGGCTCCTTCTATCTTTTATTCTCTACAGTGACCACCAAGCATGGCCTACGGGTTCACCCTTCCCCCAGTCCTTTCCCTTTCTTTATTGCCTCAGTTTTGGACATCTATGTCCCTCTATCTCTGTCCACCTGTCTATCCACTCACCCACCTACCCATCCACCACCCATCCATCCATCATCCAGTCCCACCATCCATCCTTCAATTCACTCATCCATTTACCTATCATTCACCCTTCCACCCACCATCTACCCACCTACCATCCATCTATCCACCTGCCTACCATCCATCTACATACCCACACATCCACCTACCCACAATCCAGCCATTTGTCATCCAGCCATTCACCCACCCACCCTCTATCCATTTATTCACCCACCCACAAATCCACCCATTCACCTACCCATTCACCAGCCACCCACCCACCATCCACCCATCTATCTATCTATCCATCCATCCATCCACCACCCATCCATCCACCATCCAGTCAGCCAACATCTACCTACCATTCATCCTTCAATTCACCCATTCATCTACCTATAATTCACCCCTCTACCCACCATCCACCTACCCACTATCCATTAACCCATCCACCCACCACTGACTCACCCATCATCGACTCACTCACCATCCACTCATCCACCATCTGCCCACCATCTACCCTTCAATTCACCCATTCATCCACCAACCATTCACCCCTCCACCCACCATATACCCGTCCACTCAGCCACGCATCCACCTATCTATCCACTGACTCACCATCCATACACCACCCACCCACCTATCCATCCACTCACCCATCCACCATCCATACATCTATTCATCCATCAATCCTACCACTCACCCATTCACTCACCCACCCACCAGCCATCCATCTACCCACCTACCCATCAATCCACCAATTCACCTACCCACCATCCACCCATCTATCCACCCATCTACCCACCACCCATCCATCCATTCACCCATCCATCTATCCATCCACCCACCCTATGTATCTATCTCCCTTTGCCTTTCCTCCTTTTCTGATAAAGGGTAGAATTTCCTAAAGGAGAAGAGAGAATCCACAGAAGGTCAACTTTGAGGTGAACCCGAGGGCCCAGGAGGAGAATGGTGTCATGAAACAGAAGAAGGTCAGCGGAAGAGCTGCCTGTGGGTGGGAGAAAGTACTGAATTTGGGTGTGGCCCTATTGTGTTGGGTCTCTTTGAACTCATGGTGATGCTGTGCCCTCTGTCTGCCCCCCCCCCCACCCCAACCCCCTGGCTGCAGAGGCCTGTGTAGACATGCATTTCAGGAAGAGGTTAGTATCAGACGCGCCATTCACATCATTGTGCTCCTTTCTGGCCCTCCTTCCTCAGCCACTGCTGTAGCTGTCAGTTCTGTATGGCCTCTGGCCCATCCAGGCCACTCTTGATCTTGCTCTGGGCTTTCTGACCGTGCCATGTGAGATGTCAGAAGGGCCTGTTCTGGAATCACATGTATACACTTTGGAAGCATGGAGGGGCTGATGCCTGGGGGGTCGGGAACCAATGCTTTTCTCTTGTGTTTCTTGGGACAAACAATCTCCTGTGCCCTGTAGACTTGAGCTCTGGGTGCCTGTTATGGTGGCCCAGCGCAACACAGAGCACATCCTTGAACTGGCTCTCCCCCTTCCCTGCCTCATACTGCTGTTCCCCAGGAGCACAGATAGAAATAATCTTGTGAAGGGCGGACTCAAGATGGCCCCCAAGGTTCTCCGCCTCCTGCTGTTCCCTGTGGAATCCCTTCCCCTTGAGTGTGGGCCCAGCTGCTTGCCTCTAATATGGTGGGATGTCACTTCTGTGATCAGATTCCAAGAGATTATAACTTGTGTCTTATTTGTAGACTCTATTGCCTCTCACTTTGCACACTTTGATGCATCAGGCTGCCATGTTGAAAGGCCCATGTGACTGGGAACGAGGACCCTCCACTCAGTAGGTGCTTCTGGCATCCCCTAAACCTTGTGAACCACTGCAGACTCTGCATGGAGAGGTGCAGCAATCAGATCTTTCGGGTGGAGTTCCCCCCACATCCTCGTTCTGTTCCCGAGGAAAGTTCTGTAAACAAAGGGAGAATGTCAACAGGGGTACGGAGTACTTTGAACCTGCTGGGCATCCCAGATACTGTTGCAGTGTGTCCCAGAACAGCAGGCCTTGAGATCACTGTCCCAACCAAGTTCAAGGCTGCCCGTGGCTGGTTGTCGCTGGAAGAGAGAGACTCCATGTAGCATTCCTGTGTACCCTTAACCTCTGCAGACACGATGGGAATTGGTGTGACTCAAAAAGACTGAGAAGCAGTGGGCGAGACTGACGTGAGATATCTTGAAGAACTTCCAGACTGTCAGCAGTCTTACCAATTCCTTTGAACGTCAGGAAGGGGTAGATAGAGGGCAACCAGCCCTGAAAGCAGGGCTGAGACAAATGGCTACTCTTAATCTTCTGCAGACTCTGGGCTTGGTCTTGAGTGGACTAATCTCACAGACATCCACGACCTGTTGTAAGCAAGACATTAACAGCGCCACCATCAAATATCACGTTGCTCTCCGTCTTAGCGAGAAAGAGAGAAAATAAAACAAACAAGTGGAGGAAAGAGGTTTCATGTTTTTCTAATAGAGCGAGCTAAGGAGCGGGGAAAAACAATTTGAGCTCAGCACTCCCAAACAGCCAGCACAGCCCATCCCCCGCCTTCTCCTTCCACGGCAACAAGAACCACAAAGCCAAGTTCGATAAAGATGAAGAACAGCACGTCAGCTTCTCCAGTATGAGCTGTGTGTCCCCAGTGAGGCCTAGAGGGAAGAGAGATGAAGGGCTTTTGGAAATCGGCCACTTTTTTGAGGCGGTGGACACTTTTGGCTCTGGAAATGGAAAGGCGGCAGCATCCGCAGATGAGGGCTGTCGAGGGGCTGGGGCTCAGAGGTGTGCGGAGCAGCCTAGGTTGTGACAGGTGTCAATCAACATTGACAGCTGCCAGGTTCAGGGCTTTGCTGCCTCAGCCCTGACTGCAATCAGCCTTGGAGTAGCAGGTGGGAGTCGCTTTGGGGATGCAAGAGCGAGGAAAGTCAAGAAGCTTGTGAGCCTGCTTTTCGGAGGCATTTGGCTCCTGGCCTGGTTGTTACCCTGAGCAGCTCTCTGACCCTGCGCTGGGCACTGCCCCTCTGTGAGCCTCTGTTTCTTTACCTGTACCAGGCAGGGGGTGGGCTAGATCAGTGCTTCTCCACCTTGGAGGGGCAGGGCCTGGGCATTGCTCATTTTTAAAAGCTTCCCAGAAGATTCTCAAAGCTTGGGGGAGAACCACAGGCCCAGAGCCTGCACAGCTGGATGCTGGCCCTTGGCCATCTCTACAGACCCTTCAAAATGAGAAAACGAAAGTCCACTGGGCAGCACCATGGCCATGCTCCTAGATGTCTCCACCAGGAACAGCCCAGGACATTTGAATCCCTGTACCTGGGGTCACACCAGCCCTGCTCTGCGACAGCCTTGGGGAGGGGGGCGCGCATGTGACTAGGCAGAGGCCTTGGGGACCCAGCTCGGGGGGCCGTAAGGTCAGTCTTGAGCCCAATTATCTACCATCCCGGCGATGTGACTTCTCTAAGCCTGCTTTGTCCTCGGGGAGGTACAGGTAATAATCAAAGCTGCCTCGCAGGTGAGGGGCAGGTGAGACAAAACAGGACACTCAGAGCGGTGACTGGTGCTTAAAAGGAGTTTCAAGGCCTTGTTATTGGTTCCCTGATTGGACCACGCTCTTCACGAGAACAGGGATGGCCTGTCTTGATTGAGTTTGGCATACCGGGCGGTCATCCAAAGGCCAGCTATGGTCAAGGTGGTCCTCACCCGTTGGTGGTGTTTGAATGGAAGGAAAAAAATGAAGGAAGAGAGGAAGGAAAGAAAAGGAGTGAGACAGAGAGAGAATGGGAGAATTCATTGCTTCTAGAACCTGACCAATGACAACATGTGCCACCCAGCTTTGAGGCGGCCGCCCCTGGGATAAGACCCCCACAGAAGAGGCCTGGACACTTGTCATGATGGAAGGAGACAGGGGAACCGCTCCTGATGTCTCAAAACCAAATCTTTGCACTGATAAGCGCAATTCACTCTGAATGCCGTTGGCTCCCCTAAGGACTGGTGTAAGGGCTGGGATAAAGAAACCCTCTTGACTCATTCTCTCTTTTGCTGTCACATCAAAGCCATTTTATTGGTATATGTTCAAGAAATGTTTTTTAATCTCTCAAATTATAGCTTCTCTATATGTTCTTGTCATTGTAAATTACATGGTGATTCTACGAGCTTTTTTTTTTTTTTTTTGCTGGTGTCAATTAAAATAATCCCCCTGGGGGCCTTCCACCTACGCATTCACACCTCTGTGACTGTGTCGCTCCTGTCTGTCTGTTTCTCCCGCAATCTGGCTTCCTGTAGCCTTGGGGACCATCAGCTGCACTTTGCCATCATCCCAGGCATGACTGTGGCATTTCCAACACAGCCGTGGGGAAGGCTGGCCCTTTTAAGCAAACCCAGATGCTCAGGCTTCCCCCAGGAGAAGCTGGACTCCCACAGGTCCCCTGCCTCCCCCAGGGCCCCAAGGCTCCCGCAGCTGGGCTTTGGCTCCGGGCTCGGTGGCCCTGCCTCCCCAACCTGTTGGCATCGCTAATTGCCTGGCGCATGGGCAGCTCTCTGTCACATCACCCAGCCTCCCCAGCTAATGACTCATTCTTGCACGGCCATTTGTTTGTGCTGGTTTCAGACAGACTAATGCTTTTAATGGCACATAATCATTTTTCAGAAGTCATTTGATGCCACTAATCATCTCGGTAATACGCCGCGATGGAACGCGTAATGACATTCGGAACAGGACAAATGGCAGCGTGATTCCTGCCTTCCCTGCTTTAATCTATATTTTACCACATGCCTGGCTGTTAATGACACCGAGTACTGCTAATAAACAGCTGCCTTACGGAGTTTTCCCCCTTGGGGGTTTGGAAGGACAGGGGAGGCACCTGTAAAAAAATAATTCCTTTGGGGAATGACCGTGAGTAGGTGAGAGGAGAGGAAAGGAAGCAGCTGGAAGATGAAGCTTCCAGAAAGCCTCACCCACCTCACCGGGGGCAAAGGCCTGGCTCAGATTTGTCCCACTCAGGTGGGATGTGAGTGTCCGCTGAGAGGACCGGATGGAGGGGAGCACTTGCAAGGCTGCAGAGGACACGCAGGTGGCCAAGGGTTCTGGCCCAGGGTTCTCTAGAGCCGGAATGTTCCACGGAGGACTGGAGCCACGCTAGGGTGGGCGCAGTCATCTGGCAGATATGCCACGGGTATCTGGGTCAGGGTGAGGGGCCGGAGTCAGTGTGAGGACTTTCCTGAGACCTTGTGGCTACAACACATGCTCTGGGGAGACTGTTGAACACACAGCACGTGCCTTCTTCCGGGGTGAGGGGGGAGGTCTCGTCAGTCCGGGGATCCTGGACATGAGCAATCCTTCTTGAGACACAGGTGCTTGGGGCTGTAGGAAGGGTGGGAATCAGCCACACCTGGGACTTCTGTCCCAAGATAGCTCCGCTCAGTTGCAAAGTAAATAAAATCCTGGGTAGATAATGTCCCTTTACCCTAATGTCCGCCAGAGAGTAATTGCTCAGTAAAATGCAGTGATCTCAGTAAATCGTAATGACAAGGGGCGGGTTGGGTACCACTTCAGGAGACCAGGGGACAGGGCAGGGGGTGCACGTCTCAGGTTCTGGAGACAGACCTTTTCCATTCTTGGGGTCCCATCCTCCTGAAGGGGGGCCGTCCAGACGGGAGGGCTGGTTTTCTTCCCTACCTCTGTCTCCTTCTCTTGGGTCTCCAGGGAGGACTGTGGTGCCCTGGGTCCCCATGGGTGAGTCTGTGCATGCTAATGAGCCTGGAAATCTGGGGGCGGGGCAGGCCAAGGGGAGCCAGCGTGGGCCTGCAGAGCCTGCTGCCGTGATCCAGGAGGCTAAAAGCAGGGCTGTTGGTGTCAGAGGACAAGATCTCTGCCCTGGCTCTGTCACCTAGCAAGTGTTCAACACGGCGCAGTTAACCTCTCTGAGTCTCGTTTGCTCATTTATAAAAAGATATTAATGGCATCGCCCTTGCGAGGATCACTGGGAAGATTAAATGAAACAATGCATGTGAGATACTGAGCGCAAAGTAGGCCCTCATGCAACATTAATTATTACAGTGGATGCTGTGGGCTGGTCTGGTGGCCTCAGGCAGCCATCGGGCGAGGGGACAATTGGAGCTCAGACTGGGTGAGTGAGTCAGGACAAGTACTTGAAGGGACAAGGCAGGCCATCTCCACCTTCCGGGGGGTGGGGCTCCACGAATGTGGGGGTCTGCAGCGGGTTTTCCTCTCCAGTGCTGCCTCCCCCGGGCTGTGCTCAATCCCCTGTTGATATTACATCAAGAAGATGTACAGAGATTCAGTGGAAAGCCATCTGTTAGCAAGTGGGAAGGCCCTCGGCGTCCTTGCCAGCGTTTAATAATTTAGTGTTAGCTGCTGGATGAGGGCTGACCAGAGCCCTGACATCCATTTTAATAAAGTCCTTCTCTACCATCATCGAGTGCCGGCCCGGGGGGACAACGGGCTCTACCAAACCCCACACCCCCCCGTCCAGCCCAGCCTCCTGCTCACAGGTGGGGCAGACACTGAATATAGACACACGGGGCCTCGTTCCAGGAGAAATCTTGGAAACACATGTTCTGGAAGCACACACTGCACCAAGGCCCGCTCGGAAGAGCTTTCTGGAAACCCAAAGCAGCAGTAGTAACCATCACTTCTGAATGGGCAGTTCTTGCGTGCCGTACGCTGGCTGTCTTCTCTTAAATGATCTCCTGCAACCCTCTTCCAGATCTGGAGAGAGGAAACGAGGTCTCAGAAAAGCAAAGTAGCTTGTGAAGCTAACAAGTGCAGAATAGGGATCCAGATTCGGGTTCGAATCCAATATTTCCGCTCTTCACCACATTGGAGCGATGCACATTTTTCTTGACACTGAGACTGGATTTCTGGAATCTTGTTTCCCTCCCTCCCTTAGGCCTTCTCTTCCTTTCCTCCCTCCCTTCTGTCATTAAATATTGCTCTGATGCTTCTTATTCAACTAGGTTTGTGCTACAGGTGGAGAGAACAAATATGTTTAAGGGCATTCTCCTGAGGGCTGAAGGGTCCAGCAGACCCGGTTCCTGGGACCCCAGGAGGAAATGATCTGGAGACCTCTAGCCGCAAATCCTCCATTTTGGGGTACGCTCTGATGGCTCAGGCCAAGAAGTGTAGTGTGGAGAGGTCATCAGTGCTCAGAGAAAGCTAGGCAAACCCCAAGAGCCCACATCCCTAAGCAGAGCCTCAGGGCCTTGGGCCACTCTTGCTTCTCCCCCTGGGGATATAGAAACTGGCAAATAGTTGCTTATACGGTGTCCCCTTCGGATTTCTCCAGGTATGTTCGTGGCTGATAATGTGAGGCTGTGAGGTGACACAGCACAGGCTCAGGGCAGTCAGTGCTGCCTGGAACAGGGGTGAGGATGGAGGGTATGGAAGGTGACAGAGGAGGGGTGGCAGCAAATCCCAGTCAGTGGAGCTTGGATTGCCCCCCCCCCCAATGCCTCCCCTTCTCTTCCTTTCTGTTTTTACCACCTAAGTACAAACGATGGAGAGTGGGCATAGGAGGGCGGTAGCCCGTGGGTATAACTATATTTACTTGCAGGCACTGGCTGGCTTGTCTGTCTAGTGAAACTTGCAATTTCATTGTTTCAAGAGCACAGACGTGCCAGGGAAACACATCTCCAATGGACCTCTTTTTTCTGCTTCCCATTTCGGTTCCCCAGGGTGTTATGGCTGAGTCTTTTTTCCCTACACATCCGAGGAGGGCCATTCTTCCAGGGCCACGCACCCACAGAATGGGCATTTCAGCATCAGGTGCAAGAGAATCTGGAGCACTCGTTCCGTAAGGCAGGCAGAAGGGTGATTGTGGACCCTAAGTCCCCGGGCACAGGAAGGTGTGTGGTTCTCCATTGTACCCCAGCACCCGTACATCGTCCAGTCCCTGGGAGGGGCTCCAGAATTGCTCATTCAAGAAATGGACAGAGGGTGGATCAGACAGCCCCATCTATGGTACCCAGGGCACCCTCACCTCTTTCTAGCCCTGCGGTCCTATGTTCTCATCTCTAAATGGAGATCATGGTGCCTGCCTTTGGGTTTTTCCTGAGGATTAAGTGAAATAACAGACGTTCAAGTGTTTGGCTTAGGGTAGGTAAGTGCCCATTGAACACCCATGGACCCTACAAACTGCCCCTCTACACCCACACAGTGGAAGCTACTGGGCAGTAAAAGAGAGTCAATTACTGCACACATAGCCCCATGGATGCATCTGAGATTCAGTTTACTAAGCAAAAGAAACTAGATTCAACACTACTCAGTGAATACGGCCTGTTGCGAAAGACCAAACAACCATGGGGAAAAAAACCAGGTTGAGGCGCCTGGGTGGCTCAGTCCCTTATGTGTCCAACTCTTGATTTTGGCTCAGATCATGATCTTCCGGTTGGTGAGATTGAACCTTGCATCAGGCTCTCCACTGACAGTGCAGAGCCTGCTTAGGATTCTCCCTCTTACTCTCTCTCTGTCCCTCCCCTGCTCTCTCTCACACTCCCTCTCTCTCTCAAATAAATAAACTTAAAACAACAACAACAGGGGCACTTGGGTGGCTTAGTCGGTTGAGCATCCGACTTTCGCTTAGGTCATGATCTCGCGGTTCGTGGGTTTGAGCCCCACATCGGGCTCTGTGCTGACTGCCAGCTCAGAGCCTGGAGCCTGTTTCAGTCTGTGACTCCCTCTCTCTCTGACCCTCCCCTGTTCACGCCGTCTCTCTCTCTCTCTCCTAGAAATAAATAAAACATTAAAACAACAACAACAACAACAACAACCCAACAACAGGTAAGTGGTGGCCGGAGGTTGGGAGAAGGAGGAAACGTTGGCCACAGAGGGCACGAAGGAACTTTTTGGGGCGGTGGGTCCTGCATGCAATGATGCTGTAAGATTATGCATTTGTTACAGCTCCAGCATTCCACTTTTTAAAAGGGTCAGCTTTACTGTATGGAAATAATATCTTAATTAAAGGAAATGAAACAAAAAAGTCTATGGACCCTGAAATGATTAAAAAACCCAGAAGAGCCTCTCTGGCCTTTGGAAGACTCCCGTGGTTGGCTGCGTCCCGATCTCTTTCATCACCTCCTGCTCCGAAGGCCACGGGAGGCGTTGGCATTTCCTGCTGGTGGGGAGAGGGGGTCCGAGACTCTGGCTCGGATGAACGCTTGTCCGGGGAAATGTAGCCAAAGTGGAAACTTCACACCTGGATGCCTGAACGTTGGCTAATGGGGGACCAATGGTTCGCATCCAGGAAATAACTAATGGTATCAGGATCATCAGGTTAAGAAAGCCAGAGCCCGATAGGGAGATAGGGGCAGTGTGGTAGAGGACAGGGGTTAATGGGGAGCGTGTGGTAGGGGTGCACTCCCCGCCTGATGGATGGCTCCAGTCAAGTGGCAAACCCACGGGCGTGAGCGTGCCTCCTGGGATAGGTCGGCTTCAGTCCGGCAGGCTGCAAAGGTCCTGTTAGTACCTCCGTCATTAAGCAATATAGACACAGGTAATTTGCTTCACTCTTTGGATGCAGAGCGAAATGACTCATCATTATCTTATTAATGCAATCAGTGGCTGAAAACGAAGCCCGACGGCATTTCGCCACAGCAGCACTTTCTGGAAGGGTCAGATGTTCACAGCCCTCTGGCTCACTTCCCTGACATTTTCTTTTCCTTCCCAAGACCTCATGCTTTGTTTCTCTGCCTTCCTGGGTCGCTGGGCAAGTGCTCACCCGGGATGGGGTTCTGGGCTAGTGAGCCTCCCTCTGAATCCTGGCCCCCGGGTGGCCTCCTTGGCAACCAGGCTGGGCTTCAGAGAGCCTCCCAGAAATGTTGGGGGGCAGCGCTGGACACCTGGGCTCAGAATAGGGAGTACATTCTGGGGACACTTTTGTGCAGTGCACATTGCCGCACACTTTACGTGAGCTATGCCGTCCCGTGGCTGGCACTGCTCCTCTCTACTCTGCGGTTGTGCACACACTAGGGCTTGGGAAGGGTGTGCATGCACCCAGCTATGAGTGACTGAGATCAGAGGGTCTTCTCCCACACACAGGAATCTGGAGGTGTGTGGTGATTTGGGGGGGGGCAGTTGTGAGCACGGTGACGCCCGTGCTCTGGCCAGGCAGCCTCTTGAGGTTTTCTCGGCCCTTCCATTTTATCACAGGATGGTGGCAGTGGCCCCGGCCTCACCTCCTCACCCATCTGTGTTCAAAGGCAAAAAGGAGTAACAGTCAAGACTTTCCATCTCCTCTCCCTCTTGCTCTTTCCTCTTACTCCTCCTTTTCTCTCTTAAAAAGTAAGGCGAGGCCATCTTTCCCAGAGACCCCACTGGATTCTCTAGACTCTCACTGACCAGGAATGGCCACAAGTTCAAGTCCTAACTACAGTGGGGTGGAGGAGTCCCTGGTGATTTTAGCTCTGGGGCAGATGTTGGGCAGTGGCGTGAGGGGGCTCAGTACCTCGCCCTAGACTATCACCTAAGGGTGCCCGGCCGGGGTTCTGAGTTTGCCCCCAGAGCTCTATTCTCTGAACTCTTAAGCCAAAGTGCAGAGTCCTCCCTAGGATGCTGGAGGGGGGGTGGGGGGCAGAGTAAGAAAAGCCAGAATTAGCTTCTGCCCTTGGAGGCCAAAAAGCCCCTACAGGAGGGAGAATGGTGTGCACTTGGTGAAAATAAACACAAATGAAACATAACTCTGAATAGACCAATGTAAGCCCAGTCTCACAGAAACAGCCTGCCAGTAAAAATTCTAATATCTCTTGTTTTTAAAGTTTATTTATTTATTTTGAAAGAGAGCACATGCAGAGTAGGGGCAGAGAGAGGAGAGAGAGAATCCCAAGCAGGTTCTAAGCTCTCAGCACAGAGCCTGACTCAGGACTTGAAGTCACCGGCTGCAAGATCATGACCTGAGCTAAAGGCAGACGCTTAACCGACTGAGCCACCCAGATGCCCCATCTAGTATCTTCTTTATCACTGTGATCGGGGAATCAGGTGTTCTGGATGAGAGAACATTTCCCACATCAGGGGCCTCCTCCCTTCGGTGGGAAGATGCCCCATGCTTACCCACTTTTGAATGACATATTTCTGAACTGTGTCTCTCTTTGTTCTTTCTGTTCAGTTTCTGTCCTTTAAAATGGAGCCAGGGGGTGCCTGGGGGGCTCAGTCGGTTAAGCATCTGACTTCAGCTCAGGTCATGATCTTGCAGTTTGTGGGTTTGAGCCCTGTGTTGGGCTCTGTGCTGACAGCTCAGAGTCTGGAGCCTGCTTTAGATTCTGTGTGTCCCTCTCTCTCTGCCCCTCCCACACTCATACTCTGTTTCTGTCTCTCTCTCTCTCTCTCTCAAAATAAATAAACATTAAAAAATTTTTAAAATAAAATAAAATAAAATAAAATAAAATGGAGCTGGGATCCTGGCCCCGTCCTTCTTACTCCATTAATTGGTAAGGTTTAAAACCAAATCAGATCAAACAACCCAAATATGTGAAACCAAGATGTTGTATTTTTATGCTATATCACATCAGAAGCTCTGGACTGGGGGCCTTTTCTCTCTTCTTTAAGGTTGCCACGTTGCAAAGAATATATTCTTTCTTTTTTTTAAGTTTATTTATTTACTTTGAAAAAGGGGAGGGGCAGAGGGAGAGAGAGGGGAGAGAGAGAGAGAGAGAGAGAGAGAGAGAGAGAGAATCCCAAGCAGGCTCCACACTGTCAGTGCAGAGCCCGAAGAGGGGCTCGAACCCTTGAACTCTGTGATCATGACCTGAGCCGAAATCAAGAGTCGGATGCTTTACCAACTGAGCCACCCAGGTGTCCCCAAAGAATATAGTCTTAAGGGACTCTCCTCAGAGGACATTTCCTCCTATGTTTTGTGGTCCGGCCTCCCTGACAGACGGACTCACTGAGGGCAGGTGACACTCCACGCTGCTGGGAGTGAGGTCGGCAAACCTTCAGGCCGAGGACAGCAGCCCCGGCCCCTGGGACTGTCCGCTGCTGGGCGCCGCCTCTGGCTGCTGGTACCCACGGCGGCCCCTTCCGTTCGGTCATCCTGCTGGCTGGCCATCATCCCCAGCACTAAGGGGCCACAGCGGCCAGGCTCGTCCTTGCCCCCCGTCCTCGGGCAGCTCAGGACCACAGAACATCACCTTCTCACCACTGTGGCAGGCACGCCCCCAAAGCTGCTGCCGTGTGCCCCTTCCCCAAGAGGCCCCAGCCTCCGTTCTCTTCTGCTTAGCGTGTTCTCTGATTCCTTCCCTCTTGTCTCCTTGCTCGTCTGGGTTGCTTTGGTTCTATATGCTATGCCTGATTTGGAAGGTAAAAAGCAAGAAACAAAACTTGAGAAGCCGGAAACATTAATTTTTCACACTATAGCACATCAGAAGCTCTGGAAGGGGGTGGGGCGGGGGCCCTGTCTCGCGTCTCCTAGGGAATGAAGTCTGGGGCTTTCCTTAAGATTCAGAGGGCGCTTCCTCCCCTATTTCCAGCCCCTGCCTCCCTGTCGTGGGATGAAATGGCCGAGGGGTTCAGTGTCACGTGCGGGGACATCTGTGTACATGGGCTGCGGAAGGACGAGCGGGCCCAGGGGCGCGGGTGTGACTGAGCTTTAATGTGGCTCTGAGGAAGGAGAGTAAAGCAGACAGGACACGTCGGAAAGGAAAAGGACACGGGAGCTCATGTTCGTTTTGAGCTTGTTCTGCCCGCCGGGTTCTTTGCACACCTCAGAGGAAAGCACTTTTACTGTGATGAAACAGACGCAAAGGAAGGCTAAGGAACTTTCCAAAGGTCACAGAGGCGGTAAGAAGCAGGGCCAGAGGACTTGAAGCCAGCTGCATTTACAGCTCCAAAGCCCTGGAAGCTGGGCAGGCCGTGTGGCTCAATGGTCTGGACCTGAAGGCGGCCTGGGAGGGCGGGGTTCCCACCATGCCCGGGCTCTGCTGAGTCACAGCGGGCCTCAGTTTCCCCACCTGGGCAGAACTGGCCTGAGCTTGTTTCCGGCTGCCACTCTAGGTGGGAGGGGGTTCCTCCCTGCTCTGTGAAGACCACGTGGGCTGTGCCTTCTCGCTGGAAACAGGGAGGCTGGCTTCTTCTGGTCACGCGATGCAGCGTCTGCAACTATTCCCTGCGTTACTGCCTCTTCCTTTCCTTTCCCTGCTCCAGCTCCCCATGCACCCTCCCCCGCCTCCAGCCCCCTCACCCCAAGAAAAAGTCAGGCTGCTCCGGGAGAAGGTGGAGAGAGTGCTTTTGTGACACACAGTTCCCTCTAGCGGAGGCCAGAGCTTGAAGGAAAATGGCCAGAGCTCAGGCCACGGCTCCTCCTTCCTCTCCCATCTGGAAAGGAACAGAGAACAGAGCCTAGGAGTCCCCAGAGGGAATCCAGCCTTGCTCAGGAAGAGGCGCTCCCAAGTCATGTGACAGGCGTGGTCACGTGGCTTGTCCCAGCCTCTGGGTTCTGTCTGTGAGTCATTCTTGGGACGCCTCCCAGCCCTCCATGAAGAAGGCTGTCCGGCTGCCAGAAATTCCGTCACTGAATCATCTGGAACGGCAAGTGAGTTTGTCATGATATCCGGTTTCTGAGAAGATCAGAAGCTCCGAGGGCCCGGCAGGCCAGGCAAGCTGGGGTATGTGGGTATCGTTCTCAGTGGCTTGGGGAGAGGCCCAAAGAGAAGGAGACAGATAGCTCACATGCAGCCAGTGGCACTTTGGGGCTGGGAGTCACCCAATAGCCTCGCATAGTTGTCCTGACTCTGTGATGAGGGAGATGCTAACATGTAGCCCCATTTCCGAGATGAGGAAGCTGAGGCATGGAGAGAGAGCCCAAGGGAGCTGCCCGAGATCACAAGGGGCATGAGGTGTGACGATGGGGCGTGAGCCCCGGTCTCCTGGCTTCCACGCCTGGCTTTTGCCACCAACCCAGGTTGCGTCTTTGAAAGCTCAGAATGCCAAGCATTCACAGTGAGCTCTGTGTTTTCGGGATGGAATAGTTCCCAGGGTACTGGCCTCCAACTGGCACCAGGAGAAGAACAGAAATAGGACACACCAAGTGGATCCAATTTTTCCCCAACAGTCAGCCTGCAAGGTTTCGGGGTGTTAAGGGGGGACATCCCGGGGAAAGATCGAAGCCACTCTTTCGCTGCCTTCTGCCCCCTGCCTTTGCCCCACTTGATGAGCTGTGCAGTGTCAGGGTGTGAGCTGGCTCTCAGTGCTGGTTTTAAAAAGGCAACTCACTCACGCTATTCAGATTTCAGAAATAAATGCTCTGCGCCGCTGATCGGAATGCCCGGAGTCAACAGAGCCGGTGACATCTTAAGAAACGCACCCGGTACTTAAGGCTTTCATCTTAATTATACATGTTCAAATCATAGACAGATTTTCTCCTTCTGGTCCTGAATATCAGAGCTGCCAAATCCAATTGAATCATCTTCTTTTAAATGCATTTTGCAGTATGCGTTTCGCTGTTTTCCCAATTTCCATTGTAAACGAGCACCAGAATTGTGCTGAGGGCCCTTTTCTTACAAGCTGCATTATTCAAACAGCAAATGAAGAAAGGAAAATGCTGATTGCAAAAGAATTAAAAAGTGGTCCTGGGCGGCCTTGGGGCTTTGGCCAGCCGGATGTGGCCAGGACCAGAACCTATCTTTGTTAGGGGCTTTTGATCCCTTTAACCCAGGCAGGGACAGGTGGAGGAAGGTGTTCCTTCTAGAGGCGCACATTACCTCCAGAGAAGTTGGCTCTCAGAGTCGCTTCCTGGGCTGGGTGGGAAGGGGCGGGGCGTGGATGTCGGCAGGACCATTGTCATTGTCATCAGCAGAGATGCCACATGCTTTAATTTCTGCTGTACCTTGGCTCAGACAGACTGGGAGATTCAGAGGCCTCGGATTACTCCCAGGGAATGATTTGACTGTCACAGGCAGCACGGCCATCAGTGCCCTTGTCCACTAGCTGTGGCCACCTGTTCTGCCTTCCCAGGGATGGGGTGGGGCGAGGGGCTCCCAGATTTCGGGTGTGACAGCTGCTGGGTGGAGGGGGTGCGGGGAGAGAAACAATGCTTGGGATTCCGCTGAGGTCTGTCTTCTGTTTCTTTGTTTCTTGTCCTCTCTCTGCTCAAGGGAGCACTCAGCCTTCGCACGGGCCGTGGTCCATGGTCCTCTGTGCTGCAGTGAACTCCTGCTTTCTCCTTTATGTCACTTCCGTGCTTGTGGATTTCACCTAAGGACCAAAGCCCTGTGCCCGCCAGCACAGAGGCTGTTGGGCCCGTTTCACAGAGTGGAGGACCCTGCCTCTGCTGTCAGGGTCCTGATAAGGGAGCATAAAGTAAACACCTGCCCCCTTACCCCCACCTGGTGGGCTATGTGTGACATTCCTCAGGCACTCCCGGCTGCCCAGAAGGAAAGGGGGAAAGCAAATAGTTAACTGATCGACACCACAGTCATGCAGGACCTGAGTCTCCATCAGTTTACAAAGGTCTTAGTAAATTACAAGAAGAAGGCAATCGTATCAATAGCCTACGTGCCTTCCTTCGTGATGTGGGGAACAAAGACCAGAAGGGAATGCAGGTAAAATGAAACTTTTTTATTACCTGCAGCCCAGTGACAAATACTTGAGGCAAACACGGAGTAGAACATTCCTCTGGGAACTCCCCATTGTCTTACCTACAGTTAACGCCTTACTAGAGGGAAAATAACGTTAGCTTGACGGCAGCAAGGCCTCTGGTAGCCTTGGGGTCCCCTGAGCATGTGAAAGGCCTCTTGGCAGACTCCCTTGTGCCTTTACCTCCCCCAACCCCATCGTTTATAACCAGTCGCTCCTTACAACCCCAGTGCAGCTCTTTCTGCTCACGGGCCCTGTCCCTGGGCTTTAAGAAAATCACCTTTTTGCACCAAACACGTCTTCAAGAATTCTTTCTTGGCCGTCAGCTCCGGGCCTCCATTACTCCAAAAACCCTGATCAGTAGGATCCCAACCTTGGGCAAGTTACTCAGCATTTCTGTTGCCCAGGAGGTGACCAAGTCACCAGGGTGGAGCCCTTGCAAAGAGGATTAGGGCCCGTGGAAAAGGGACCTAGGAGAGCTCTCTTGCCAGCAGGAAGCCAGCAGCCTGCAACCCTGGGAGAGGTTCCTCACTGGATCCTGACCTTGCTGATGTCTGATCGCGGACTTCCGGGCTCCAGCGCCGTGGGAGAAATGTGTATGGTGTTTACCAGCAACCCCCCCACCCCCGCCCCGGTCTGTGGATCTTTGTTACAGCAGCCTAGACTGCCCATGACAGCCAAAGGGCATCTGTTGTCCATGACCTGTGTTGCTTAATCCACCGTTTGTCTAAGTCAAGGGCACCCGTTTACAGGTGAGGAAAGGGAGGCCCCAAGGCTTTCAAGGACTCCTGAAAACCACATCCGAAGTACAGAGGGAGGAATTGAACCAGCTCTGCCTCCAGTTCCTCCCTGTTTCCCCATGCGTGACAGGACCACCCTGCTGCACTCCTGCCGGATTTGAGCGGCTCCTACACTGCCTCCCCGCTGTCGCTCTGTCTCCACCTCTCAGCTGAGTAAAATCCCAGCCAGGGCTCCAGGCTTTAACAACTGGGGAGCTCTTGACCTCCATGTTTTCAAGTTTATAAGTAGTTCTGAATTTTCTGCGGCGGGTGTTCAGGGGCCGGGAGGGGTGATGGAGTCCAAGGTTGAGGTTTCTTCAGGGAGCTGTGACGTCCGTCTTCCAATCCCCCAGCCCCCACCCCCGCCATGGGACCACCCAGATGGCCTGTAGCAGTCGTGGGGTGGATGGCTGGGTGAGGCTCTGAAGCACCCCCACTCCCGCCCCAGAATTGGCCAGGAGGCCAGCTGCATACCTGATAGAGCCCCTAGTTCAGAAAGCAGAAAAAAACCTATTCCCCTCTCTTTGGCTTTGCCTCCGTGATGGGTCAGGATGCGTTTGTTATTTAATGTCGTACTGCTTCCTGGTGGGAACACTTGTGGGTGAGTGCAGAGGCTCAGGGCCCCCATCCCATAATTCGGGTTGTGGGGTGCACGCCCTGAGCCCTGGCTCCCTGACACCCAGGTGCCCACCAGGGAGCAGCAGTGGCTGGAGAGGTGGGAAGTGGCAGCTGAGAATCATCCGCAGGGAGATGGGGAAGCAAGGAGGCCCCGGAGCGTGCTCCCTTGTCCCATCGGATTTCTCTTACAAATGGCAAGTTCAAAGATAAAAGTATTAAGGATTTTAAGAAGGGACCCTCTTAGCACAGAGCCCCGTACGCCTGCAACGGTCACATGCCTACGATGCAGGTCTTCAAGGCCCGTCCTGGAGCTCCTGTGCTGGAAATGCAATCACATTGCCCATGGTCCCTGGCCACTTGGTGGCAGTTGGCATTTCTTTGCACGGGTGAGATTCCCTGGGCTGCTTCCACGGGCTCCGTGCCCAGGTGAGTCAGTCTTCTGCTCTGCTGGAGGTACAGCTATCTTTAGGCGACACCCCCATGCGCACTGTCCCCCACATCCCAGCCCGGTGCTCAGGGAGGCCCTTCCCTGGCTCTGTCCAGATCCAGGGCCCCTTGAGATGAAATCCAGCAGCAGCCGAGGAAGCGAGTTGTCTGGTGCTACACAACATTTGCGTCGGACGGGGATGAGTAGAGAAAGGTGCTAATAAGACAGAGTGCTAATTAATTGCGGCAAGCTCTGTAACTTTGCTGTTTAATGCTGAAAGGGAAAGGCATTTATGGTTTTCTTCCTTCCACCAGCCCTCCTATACAATTATTTCATCTGCTGCCAAAAGTGTGCAGATCACTAGTAATTATTAAATCTGATTATCCTCAGCCTCCAAGCTCCAGGCAACATACTCAGCATCTTCTGAGCTCCCTGACTACTCCACCGAGTTCAGGCAAAGCAGAGGGGAGGTCGATGACCTGCCCTCCTCCCGCATCTCAGGGGCCAGGAGAGGGCTGGATGCCTCCCCACAGTGTACCTACCTCTTGCCCCTGGCTGGGAAGAAACCCTTCCTCCTGCTCTGCCGAGAGTAACTGTACACACGGCTTCTGGTTTCTCCGCGTCTGTCGCGGGTGGGAATCACCCTTGAAAATGACTAGCAGGCACGCACACACATCTACTATGTGTTCTAAAGAGACTTCACGTCTGTTACAGGTTTAGTTAATGACTGAAGGGCCCGGGGTCCAGGTGAAGAAAACTCTGGTGTCTTCAAGGTTTGCAGAGAACAAAATCAAAGAAGACGAGCCTTTTGATTTAGTCAGAGCCCTGCAGGAAGCGGCTGGCATATTCAAAGGGTTAACTGAAGACAGTTTGACGAAGCCGAGCTTCAGTGGTGGAGGTGGTGTGTTCGCCACAGTTCTGGCTTCTGTAAACGTGATGCTTTAACATCCGCCCTTGTAGGCACAGGCCGGACACGGCATGCTCTGGGCTCAGTAATGAACCCGAGTCACCTGGCCTTGCCCCCCTCACCCCCGTCTCTCCCAAGGGAAGAGTCCAAGCCCAAGGGGCATGTTTCTCAAATACAAACCGACCAGTGCAGAGCCTACACCTCCAGCCCCCTCTCTTTTTGGACTCTGACACTCCAGGCCACTGTACACCTGCTCTGATCACTCCAGGAGCAGGGGCCAGTCACCCGGGGACAGCCCCAGGGCCCTTTGCAATGATTCAGACCAGCCACTCTTGTCCAGAGTTCTCCCCTCCCTCTCTGCCTCGTGACCAACTCAGGTGCTTCTCCACGTGGCCCACCCCTGTGGTTTGCTGTGTACCTTAGGGTCTGTGAGTATAGTAGATTTTTGAATGGCCGTCATCTCTTGATCCATTGGCCTAAATAATATATATATATATATATATATATATATATAAAATGAGAGCAGCTAAACCAATTGGGGTAAGGGAAACAACAGGCTCACAATAGTATGTCACCCAGGGAGGAGCCAGGAAGCATTGCAGCTGTGGGCCCGATGCGGCCAGAGGAAGGGGCATAGCTAATGGACACAGCACGAGCTATAGCTTGGGTAGTGGGTTCCCACCAGACGTGGCCATCGGGACAGGAGCACAGTCACGGCCATCTTGCAGTTCTGCAGGGAGAGGGTGGGGAGTAAACACCCCTGCTTTTCTCTCTCTCTGCTCCTGTGTCCATCCAGGGCCTCTCCTTGGCTGAGTCAAAGCAGATACCTGGACCCCCAGTGGGTCCAGCAGAGTGGGGCGAAGGGATCTGGAGGGGGGGGTGACGCCATGAAGGCCTTTTTTAGTGAACAGCCAGGTGCTCTGGAAACGGATGGGGGGATTCAGAGAGGTCTGCAAACTATAAGCAGCCGTCATTCGGTGCCTGGGCAGATGGACCCAGGATGGGCGGGTCTCAAGAGGTTTAGACGGGTGCTTCTCAAACTGTACTGGACACACAGAACCCCTCGGGCATCTCATTAAAATGCAGGTTCTGACTCAGCAGGTCCGAGGTGGCACCCAAGATGCCGCATTTCTAACAGGCTCCCAGGTGATGCCCGTGTAGCCGGTCTGAGGACCACACAGTCAATAAGTAGCCTCGGCCCTCCTCCCCCTACCGCTTCCTGTGTCCCTCAGGGGAGCTGGGTTTTCAGACTGTCCCGGTCAATCGTCTCCATCTGGCCTGTCCTCTCCAGCCCTCTGTCCATCTGTTCATCATTTTGGAGGGCCTTTGAAATCCACGTTTCTCCCTCCACCTCATGTGAGGGAGATGTAGGCATTTCTTCCCATCTGGCCAGAAATCAACTTCTCTAAAATAGCCTGACCCGGGGTAACTTAAAAAAGGGAAAGTTTAATTGGCTGTAATTAACACAAACAAATTGGTTTGACACCGTTTTTTCCTTCTCACCCTGAATCTGCAGTTTGTTTCTCCACTTGCTGAAGAAAGACGTGGAGGGGACTTTTGAGAGGTGGGTGGCCCCCTCCCCGGCTGGTGGGGTCTGTGGGCACGTGGCTCCCAGTCCCCTGCAGTCCAGGGGCTGAGGAGGGGAAGGGGTTGCGTCGAGGGGAGCTACGTGCCAGACACCATGCGGGGTGAGATGGCTGCCTTGCACCACCCTCTCCCTACTTAATGGCCTTACTCGCCCATTTTGATGAGGGAGGAATTGAGGCTTGGCTGGAGGAGCCACAACACTGGACTTGGCTTTGTGTCTGATTACAAAAGTCGGTAAAAAAAAAAAAGTCAGTGCTCTTTGTTCACCGCCTCGTGTGGCCTCCAAGCAGGACAGAGACGAGGGAGAGGGACAGGAGGCCTCTGCTTGGTGCCAGATTGAAGAGAGGGAACAAAAATCCCAGCAATCAAGATGGACAGCATTTTAATGCCATATGGAAAAATAAAATAAAAATCAATCCAAAATACCCACGATGAAAAAATTATCCAGATTCCAAACGAAGTCAGGATCCACTAGGGTGAGGATCAGGGGAGGAGGGTGAGCCGAGGACAGGGTGAGATCTGGTCTTTTTTGTAAACATCTGGTTCTTCTGCTCCTCGTGGATTTCCAGCTCAGGCCTCTTCTACGCAGGTGGGGAAACCGAGTCAGTGTCCATTCTGAAAGGCACTAAATAAACATCCCATCCTTTCCTTTTTCTGACTTCCTTCTTGTTCCATCTGCTTTTCCTTCCTTCCTTCCTCAAAGCTGCTTAAAACTCGGTTGCCCCCACGCCTGTGAGACAGCTCATCCCTCAGCATCCCACACGTGCAATGAGTTTTCACGCATCTGCTGACTACGCCCTCGGCCATCTCATGTCTCCGGGAGACGTGGCGGGAAACGTGCTGAGATTTTGGGCTGCCTCCTTGACTTTTGTGCTGGAGGGTCACCGCATCCCTTCTTCGAATGCTTAAGAAACTCGTTGCTCCTCATCTTCCTGCCTGCCGGCCTCTCCAGTTGAGCCCATCCTGGTTGAGCTGTGGGGAAGGGGGGGTCCCCTCTACCCCACTGTCCTCAGAGGCTGGGGAGGAGTCAGGGCCACTTGTAGACACAAGCCTATGCTGCCTCTTTTTCAAACTGGGGAGCCAGAGTGATGAATGGTGTGCCTTCCACACCTTTGAATGATGTGCCTTTGATGTGCCTTCCGGAAGCAGGGGTTGGGGGGCGGTAAATATCCAGAGTGGCCCTGCTTCCTGGTTTAGTTCATAGACAGGTGCCCGAGGGTATAGGAGCCTCAGGGCACCGGATGAGAGGAAAACAGAATGGCAGGATCTGCGTGGACACCTCTGCCCTCCGTGGCATGGACCTGCCCCCTTGTGGGAGGGGCACCTACTTGCTCCTTCTCCCAGCCTGGCGATGCCTCCATTGACCTGGGGGCTGCCTTCGGGAAGGGACGGGTCTCCCCCACTACTGTTGAGAAGCAGGCAGGAGCTGTGGCGCTGAGCCGATCCCTTCCTGGACTGTGGCCACTTTGCTCCCGCGGAGCAGAGAGGAAGGACACCGGGCTCCCGCCCCAGGAAGTGTGTGAAGATTAATTAGGCAAGTCTGTAAAGGGTTTGGAAGTGAGAAGTGTGGCCCTTTCCTCTCCAGGTGCCTTTCCCGGGGGAGGAGACAGTTCCCTGGGGTGGAGAGAATTCCTGGGCTCAGCCCTGGGAGGAGACTGTCCCTCCCTCTTTGCTTTGCCCTCCTCTGTCCCCCAGACCCTGGGTGTCCCCTCCCCTCCGCCTCCTCCCCCAGCAAATCAATTTCATCGGGGAAAGGAACAAGGCTATTACAGTTAACACCACTCCGCCCGGAGTCGCTAGGTCTTCACTATTCATCATTCCTAATTAATTAAAAAGTAATTACTTATGGATCCGACTTTCATTATTTACACCCCCCAGGCTGTGAGGATATTACTTTTCCCAGTCCCTCCGGTACCCTAAGCTGCTCTGGTGCCAGCAATTACAATGCCAGATGTGGTGAGGACTGCTCGCTCGTGGGCGTCCTCATTGGGGGCATCTGAGTTTCCATGGGAGGCCACCCAGGCCACTCCCCTGGAGGGGACTTGGCTCCACCTGACTGGTTACCCTTCTCAGCACTGGAACAGCCTCCAAACCCAGCTACTCAACTGTGGTCATGGATGGGCAGCATCAGCATCATCCAAGGGCTTATTCGACATGCAGACCCTCAATCCCCACCCCACCCCTGCTGAATTAGAATCTGCATCTTACCAACATCCCCAGGGTCTC
Source organism: Hyaena hyaena (assembly GCF_003009895.1). Taxonomy (NCBI): domain Eukaryota; kingdom Metazoa; phylum Chordata; class Mammalia; order Carnivora; family Hyaenidae; genus Hyaena; species Hyaena hyaena. The sequence continues at coordinate 5,128,982 of NW_024080671.1, read as the reverse complement.
CAGGTGCGTGTTGGAGTGTGAGAAGTGCTGTCCCAGTGGACAGGGAGCAATTTGCCTGTGCTAACACTCCCGGGCACTGCATACACCGTGCAGGTGGCATATGACATACCACCCCACGTGGGGCCCGACTTCTGGTCCTGCCCCCGCCCCCATGCGGCTGGCGCGCATGACCGTGTGCCAAGCCCCTCCGCCTCCCTTGCCCTGGGTCCTCTGTGTGCTAATTCCTGCCCTGTCTGCCTCATGAGGTCGTTGTCAGGATTAATCAAGAAAACGTATATGAAAGTGCTCTGGAAACCGTTAAGTGGCGCTTCACGAGGCAGGAAAATAGATGTTCCCCTGGCCCATCACCGTTCACCGGCTTCCAGACTGTTCCCCACCGTTTAGCCCTTTGCGATTGCTTTCCTGCCCTCAAAATACATTTGTCCAGGATTCGATCCATGCGTAATCTGGTAACCGCATCCAGCCCAATTACTCACGCGTGTGGAGGTGATGTTCCTCGCCTCCTGATCCTCTAACAGAGTGGCGATGCAGCAGAAGGGCATTTGACACCTGAGGCTTTCTCTCTTCTGAGGCTTCCGAAGTTGCAGACTTGGGTTAACTGATTTCTCGGTGCATCAGTGTCCTCAGAGGTCAAAAGGGGACAGTCCCACTCTTAGAGTGGCTGTGAAAAAACAATGAGCTCCCTGGCACCCATCACTCAATTCGCTGCAGTTCTTATGATGTCCCAGGTCTGGTCCTGGCATCGTCATCAGCGCGGACCAGAGTGCATGGGGACTGGGAGATACCCAGGGAAGCCAATTGCTTTTCCACATCTGTGGCCATAGGGCTGTTTAGGCAGAAGTGGGGATCTTCAGACCTAGCCGTGGAGGCTACTTGGGGAGTCCAGAGTGTTGTGAATTTCTCTGGCTGAAAAGCAGGACTGAAGAGTCCTGAACGATTGGCTTGGGGTTCAAGATGGTGCCGGACATTCTGTCCCTTGGTGACATCTGCCGCTCAGGCATTTGGGAGGATGGGGTTGAGTGCGCGGTGGGGGGGGGGCGGGGGTCTGGTCCCGGCAGCTGCCCTTCCTGAGCAGGAACTCTGGACACGCTCAGCAGGGTGGTCTTGCTGGACTCCTGCAGTGACACTGGCTACAAGGGAGGTGGTGGTGGTGGGGGGTGGGAGGGGGTGGCAGCCATGGCCGTTCTGTCTCTTTCTCTCATCTCCAGTGAATCTATCTTGGTGTTCGGTCGTGTATAAGACACAACCAGAATGGGAGCTGGGGAGGGGCGTGGGGATGGGATGGGAGAGGGTGGAGGGAGGCAGGGTAGGGGTGATGGGGGGGTGTGATGTGAGAGAGGAAAGGAAAGACAGTCTTGCTACAGGTGATCTGGCAGTTCAGGCTATGCACCCTTAGATGGGGCTGAGTACTTGGAGGAGGCAAGCAACTTCCCGCGAGTGGAATCTGCAAGTCTTAGAAAAGAACGCCTTGGCCAGGCCTCTGTTCCTTTGCTTGTTGCCTCTCCAGACTCCATTGAAATGTCGCCGGCGGCACAGCCTGAACAGCTGTGGCTCCACAGTTCTGTAGATGGAGCCCCCTCCCCCTCCCCACACCCTCTGACGACACACGATGGGATGATGTATTGTGATAGTAACTGGCATGTTGTTTTCGTGGCAGTGGGGGCATCAGACTGTCTGGAAGGATTTGGTTTGGTTCTCTTTCTGCTCACTCATTTTGGGACACTTGCTTGGTGGTCATGCCTGTGAAAACCAGCTTCTCCCCTCCTGCTCCCCGGAAAGCCCTGGCTCACTGAGCAGATCTGGGTGGCCCAGAGTGGAAGCGAGGGCTGACCGTTTGCGGGGACAGAGGTAGAGGGAGTAAAAGGAGGGGGGTTCCCCATGAGAAGGAAGGAGAAGATGGGGGGCTCCTTGAGTTCTGCTCCCTTGAGGATCCCCGGGGGTGGGGTAGTGGGGAATGGTGATCAGACACCAGGGCTCCCCTCCTCAGCACAGCCTAAGCCCGAACCTGGAACAGAAGCTGTGGAGCTGCCGGCCTTCAAGGGCTCCGTGCAGACCACCGGCTGCCCAGATGGTCTACCTTCCAAAGATTGCTGGTTCCCTCATATGATGTCCGGGAGGGAGGCTGCGGGGCAGGAGCCCCAACGCCCATAAGAACTGAGCTTCCCGCCACCCCGAGGGAGTCACGCTTGGAGTCAGACAGACTCTGACCTGAAGACAATAAAGTCAGGCACCGTGTCTTGCACCCTTGGGATGGAAATTGCAAATTGATTCCATTGCACGGCACCGGAAGGGGGAGACAAGGCTGCTTCGTTAGACAAGTGGCTTCACTCTCCCAGGTCATTCCATTGCTCAGTGTGTCTGTTGCCACCTTGCCCAGTGAATGGACATGGTGGAGGGGAGTGTCCCGAGGTGCCAGTTTGGGGCCTTGGTTAAAAGTGCTTGGCCATCAGGGGCGCCTGGGTGGCTCAGTTGGTTAAGTGTCCAACTTCGGCTCAGGTCATGATCTCGCGGCCCGTGAGTTTGAGCCCCGCGTTGGGCTCTGTGCTGGCAGCTCAGAGCCTGGAGCCTGCTTCGGATTCTGTGTCTCCCTCTCTCTCTCTGTCTCACCCCCATTCATGCTCTGTCTCTCAAAAATAAATAAAAACATTCAAAAAAAATTTCAAGTGTTTGGCCATCAGTTGACAAGCACATGGCCTGGAGGAGCTCTCCCCAGAGACACTTGGGGAAGAGCCACGCTGAGCCACCTGGAGGGGCTCGTTCTGGGTGGGCTATTCCCACGTGGCACTGTTTCTTCACACAAGCACACTCTTGGGTGTTTTCTGCCAAATGCCCATGATTCAGGCAGTGAACGTGGACTGGGGATACCTAAGGGTCAGGATCACACAAGGCACTTTCCAAGAGCTGTTGTGGAGCCACATAGGGTCTACCATTTGGCACCCATGCTTCCCAGTTACCATCAGAGCCCCCAACCCTGTGACAGCAGGAAGCCCCACCTGTTATGGGCTCTCCGCTGCAAGGGTTGCTGGGATGTCCTGAGGATCTCTTACACGTTTCCATCTTGGACCATCTCAGCCAGTTATGAAGGTCGGTCGCTGCTCTGGGCCTTTGGTTATTTTATTAAGGGATCCCTCCACCGCGGGCTACCACCCCCTACTTCCCCCTCCCCCAACATAGTGTGCCCAAAGTACAACACACCTACAACTGCGTGTGCCACGAATGCAGATTGTTGAATTTGAGGGATTTTTGAAGCTATGGTGGGAGTACAGTGGCCTCTTGGACAACATAGGCTTGAACTGCGTGGGTCCACTTGTGTGGATTTTTTTATTTTGATAAATACTATAAACATTTTTTCTCTTCCTTATGATTGTCTTAATAACATTTTCCCCTCTAGCTTACTTTATTATAAAAATACAGTATATAATACATATAACATACAGACCAAGTGTTAATCAGCTATGGTATTAGTAAGGCTTTTGGCCAGCAGTTGGTTATTAGTCGTTAAGTTTTGGGGGAGTCCAAAGCTCTACGTGGATGTTCGACTGCGTGGGGGCCAGCACCCCAGTCTCCGAGCTGTTCAAAGGTCAACTGTATTCACACTGTGGAGATGAGCAAACACTACAATCGAGGTTCCCTCGTCCTTCCCAGATAGCCGGTTGTTAACATTTAAGAGCACACCACTGGGCACCCCTTTGATCACCCATGGACTGAACTTCCTCCCTGAAGGCTTGGAGCAGACAGAGGGAATTACAATCCAGGAAAGAAAACACAAAGTGGCCAGCTACTCTGGGGCCCGATGGATCCCCTCCTCACTTCAGCTTCCTTAGACCCCACCCCCCCATGGCTTTGTTCCAGGCCTAATGTACTGCTCACCCCCACACTTCCCCCCTCTCCCAGGGAGGGCCCAAGAAGCTCTCTCCTCCTTAGATTCTGGGCCTCCAATTCTCTGAAGCACCCTTGGGGGAGGAAATTTTATTTTTACTTCAAAGCCATCATAATTTCAGAGGACATTTTCATTGATATGCAAAGCATCGGTTCTTCCGCACATCAAACTTATTAGCTCCGTACTGTGCTCATTCTCGCTCTGGAAGTGGGGGCTAGCCTGGCAAAACTGGAGGTCCGTTTAAGAAGGTTACCTCCAAACAAAGGGTCAGCCTGCTGTCATTGGGAGATTCCAATTTGTGTGTCTAGAGAAAAAAGGACGCTTTAAAAACAGGACTTCCTCGTTGCCTGTGTATATTTGAGCATGGGTATATGCGTATGCACATGTGCGTCTCTGTATACGTGTGTGTATGTGTATGTGTGTTGAATTTTACCCGAGCCCTGTGCTCCTGAGAAACAGCGAAGATTAAAGGAATTCGCTCACCCTTTTGTTCCTGAAAATGGCTTACTGCAAAGTATCACCCTTCCCCATGTGACTTAGATAAGGCTCGGGGAGCGAGAGACCCAACGCAAGGGCCCAACTCGGACCCTCCAAATTCCTGTTCTTTGCCTCATAAATGATGAGCTGAACTGCTTGTCCCCACTGATCAGTGGGAACAAAGTGCTCCTCAGCCAAGTTAAGCTTGTCTCCTTCCTCCAGACCCTAAACACTGGCCCCACCCCCTGCCTGAGGCTGCCCTGTCTCCAGAGCCGGCTGGCTTCAGGGCAAGACCTTCTCTGATCCACTCCACCACCACCACACCACCTTTCATTCCACCTCCCACACCGGTTTCTTTCCGGCCTCGTTTTCTCCTCTCCATTCGAGAAATCTCCTTTTGCTGAACTCTTAGGACGCTTGGGACTCCCACGGTCAAAGCCTTCTCTGGCCAGTGGTTGAGCTGACCCTACTGCAGTAGGGTCCCTTGCGGTAATAATGTTTTCAAACAAAGTCCGTCCTTACTGAGTTTGGATTTTTCATCTGACACCAGTGTCTGCTGGGGCGCCTGGCTGGCTGAGAGGAACCAAACCCACTGTGGCAATAAGCCTAGCTTTAATGGGGGCGGGGAAGGGATGTGCTTAGGGCTTTGGTGGGAAAGTGTGTAAGGTTCTGACAAGGTCTGTGTTATAGACTGAATATCTGTGTCCTCTATAGCCAAGCTCTGAAGCCCTAGCCTCAGTGTGATGGCATCTGGAGATAGGGCCTTTGGGAGGTCCTCAGGTTAGATGATGTCATGAGGATGGGGTCCCCAGGATGGGCCTCGTGCTCTTGTAAAGCGGGGCCCCAGAGAGCTTGTTCTCACTCCGCTATGTGAAGACACACTGGGAAGGTGGCCATCGGCAAGCCAGGAAGAGAGCCCTCAGCAGAATCCCACAGGACCGGCACCATGGCCTTGGACTTCCAGCCTCCAGAGCTGTGAGAAAATGATATTCTGCTGCCGAGGCCCCCGGGGCCATGGCGTTTTGTGACTGGCAGCCTGGACTGACAAGGACAGCTCATTTACACAACTGTCTTGGAATGTCACGGAGTTAAAGGTCAGTGGTCTCCCTGTCAGCCGACACACTCGGAATGCGGCTAACGGTGGCTGGGTGCTCACGGAGCCGGGCTGTAGCCAGGTAAAGGAAGCTCAGAAACGCTTCTTGCTGCATTGACTTTATCTCTGAAGTCCTCAGTTTAGAGTCCGCTTGGTGCCAGTCTGGTGGGCTGGTGGTCCCTTGAACCCTGTACTGCCTCCTGCCTTGTTTCAGTGTGGACTCGGGGCCGAGAGGGGTGCGGGAAGGGAGGGGTGCTGGAAGGGGTCCTGGGGGTGCACATGGCTTGGGCTTGACCCTTAGGAAGAGATGGGCCCCTCGCATGGACAAGGCATCTCTCAGAAGACTTTCCCAGGCCCGTTTTGGTGGTTTCTGGGCCACTCCTCTGGCCTGGCCGTGCAGGGGCTGTCCCACTAGCTGGCGAGGGATTCAGGGCCCCAGGAGGTTGAATGATTGGCATGAGGCTGCATTGCTTCCCTGCCTGCTCTTTTCCCCAGGGTTTGGGCAGGCAGAGACATGGGGGCCTCAGGCCCTGGACCGTATCGGTGCAGAGGTGAGAGAACCCCCCCCCCACCGTGGGCAGCAGGGAGTTGGGGGACCATGTGTCGGAGACTCCCATGGGGCGGATAGGCTGGGCTGAGGTCAGGAAGAAGTCCGAACCTCAGGATCAGGAATTTGGGAAACTAGGAAGCTTTTAAACTTCCTTCAAACCTTCTGTGCAATTACAAATTTCTACAACGAGCAAGCGTCCCATTTACAATCACAAAAAGATGTTTGCAACAAAGGAGGCAAACGTGGGAACAGCAAGAGCAAAGCACAGAATCGGGATGGGGGAGGCGAGGAGCAGAGAAAACGTCAGGACAATTCATAGACCGGCAGATTTAGTAGCAGGTGGGACAGGTGGAATCAGGCGCTGAGGGTCCCAAACTGCCTGGGCTAGAAGAGTGCTGATCTCTGCAGGCAGCGAGGAGCCAGGCAGCCTTCCTGGGCACAGTGGAGAAATCGACGGGAACAAAACATTCTTCTGAGAAATCCTTGAGAAGCTACTTGTTTGCACATTGAGGGATTCCTGGCCGGCATGAGCTTAACATTCCAGCTCTTCGCCGCCTGGGGGCGCTCGCACAGACCAGTAATTTACAGTGTTTGATTCTGACAAGGAGGGAATCCAAGGCAGGTGAGCCAGGAGCCCCTGGGCTGGGGCAGGGGCTGCTTGTTACTCAGTGCTGGTGCCTCGATACAGCTCAGCCTGGCTCCATGCCCCTTCCTGTGGGGACTCGAATGGAAAGTCTTTATTTCCTGGGCAACGTGGCATCCAAGTGAGAGATCAAACTTTAGAGGGAGCTGAAAAAGCAATTAACTCCACTCAAAGTGGACGATATTGTTTTGTGCCACCAGACGATTTTTTCCCCTTCCCCTAGAAAAATGACGCCCTCAAAAATCAACATTTGATTTAGTCTTTGTTCGTTTTAAGAACAATGGGAGGCTGTGAACAGGTAACATGGGACTTTATAAAAGAACAATCTGATACAGCTGGAATAATTCTAAGACTGATACAGCTTTGCATTTGCTTTCTGGAAAGCCTGTGCCAACTGACACGGCACCAGTGGTGTCTGAGGAAGGCCTGGTTCTTCATAACCTTGGCGGCACTGAGAATTCTGATTTTAAGAAATGTTCATTTGATGGCAAAATATTGCTTTGTTGTGTGTTTCTCTGCTTACAGTGAAGAAGAACATTATTTCTCTGATTATTAACCCCTCGCATTTCTTCCTGGTTTTTCAGAATAAGTTTTGTCTCTGTCCTTTCCTTTTTTTTTTTTCTTATTGCTTTGCATGAGCTCTTTACATATTACAGTTAATGTCCCTTGATCACCGATAGGGGTTCCGGTTTTCCGCATTCCCATGACCCAACTCCCTCAAGGTTACAGAGGGAATCGAAATTTGCCGTAACGGAAAAATATCCACCCATGGGCTATCCTTCCTGCAGACCCTTCACACTTCTCGCCAGCCTCTGCTCCCACACCCTTCTCAGTCAGATCTGTGTGCCGGTCCGCGCTCCTGTTAGCCACATGTTACAGCCGTTCTCACGGAGCACGCAAAAACAATTTCGAATTTTGCCAAAGATGCAAAATCGCTTGAGGTTGATCAAAGTGATTATGAAGAATTATTGGAATCTCATGCAGGGTTCCTAGCCAGCGAGGAAAGAGCAGGATTCAGCCGGTTAACAATTACCGAAGAGAGAAATCTACAAGGCTGACAAAATGACAGGAACTTCAAAAGAGAGAGATTTGAATTCTCGAGGATTAAGACAGGCCATTGGGAAAATTGATGACGCCTTCAAATATTTTTTGCAAAAATGTCCTCTTTATGATGGCGCCGTGAAAGTCAAATGTGGAATCGAGGATGTTGTATCAGACAATCTTGTCAGAAAAATTATGCCCCCCCCCATCAACATGTGACTCTTCTTTGTTCACTCAGAGAAATGAAGAGTTGCATTCCCAGCCCACCTTGGCTAAATATAAGCTGAGACAAACTGCTTCATAATTTACAGTTTCTTTTAAAATCTAAAGTTGCAAACATTTCTTTCTTTCCATCTTTTAAATGGATTCACTTTGCGTTCTTTGGTTCTAATCCCAATTTTTCTTGAATAATGAGGACCCTCTGATGCACAGTTTGGTTTCTTTTGTAACAAGGGTGTCTGCTTACCCCTGCTACCCGCCCCCCCAATTCAAGGAGCTGTGGGGCGCCCCGGTACAGTCCCAATGTTCCAGTGTAAGGCTCTTGTCTCGGTCACCTCCCCCCTCGACCTTGGTGCTTTGTGGTCTCCTTAGGGTACACGTAGGACTGGGGACATGAAAGCATTTCCTTCCCTGAGACAAGACGATTCGAGATGTGAAAACTCTGAATGCTGACCATGCAGGCTCCCATTAATACGGTGGCTGAGCACCTGCTGGCTACGCTCTGAAGCAAAAGAAATGGCTGTTTCTATGCACACACTGGGTTGTGAATCTGGCCCAAAATGTTGGAAATGGTTCTGTGTCCACTGGCTCTTGCATGAATCAGCGATGTTCTTGGCATAGTTCCAGGCCAGGACTGCGTATCAAACCTCAGGTCAGGACGGGCCCCTGTGTCCAGACCTTGTAGGAAGCCGTATTTCCCTCTTGGTCTCCTTGAGGCTCTGTTCTCTCTGTCTTTTTGACCCCCCAAGCTCCTTGTGCCCTCTGCCTTCCTGATGGCTATCTGAACTATTTCCTACCGCTCTGCCAAGGGAGGCTGCCCTAAATTTCCCCCCACACTCCTTGGATAGGGTGTTAGCTTTAGTGTCTTAAAGAAGTGGGGAAAAAATTAAGTTGAATTTTTAGCAGGCCTTATATTGTATTTGCAATATGCTTATAATGCTTTATGACACAGGGAATAGTTCCGCAGTTTAATCCACCGGGCTTTTTTTCTTCATAACTTTCCATTGCATTTAAGTTTTCTTTTTAAAATCTTTTTTTTAACATTTATTCATTTTTGAGAGACAGATAGAGACAGAATGTGAACGGGGAAGGGGCAGAGAGAGAGGGAGACACAGAATCCGAAGCAGGCTCCAGGCTCTGAGCTGTCAGCACAGAGACCGATGCGGGGCTCAAACTCACGGACCACGAGATCATGACCTGAGCCAAAGTCGGACGCTTAACCGACTGACCACCCAGGCGCCGCCCCTCCATTGCATTTAAGTTTTGAGAGTCCTTTAGAAATTTATGCTTTGATATTTGTTTTTCATTGAGTTTTCACTCTATCTAGAATGCGTTCCGGTAGACAGGGCGAAGTGTCCCTCATGGTCACGGTAGAGGCGTGTAGAAATGATCTCAAGGTCTCCATGGGGCGCGCAAGTAAGCCGCTGATCCGGGACTCCTTTATTCTCTGAAGTTGGCCAGGTGGCTCTGCAAGTCAGCTGGGGCTCAGCTGAGCCGGACGCGGGCTGTGGCCGGAATCAGGTCTGCTCCACGTGTCTCCTGTCCACCTCAGACCAGCAAGCCGGTGGCAGATGTTCTTTCCTCGGCAGTGGCCCACGCGTAGGAGGGCAGGCTGGCCACGCGAGCTCATCTCAAGCCTTTGCTAACTTTGCATCTGCTTGCACCCCCATGGCCATAGTGGGTTCCCCGTGGGCAAGCCTGATGTCCAGGGTGGGGAAGGTCACACCACCTTCCTCGAGGCCACGGCAGAGGCGAGGATGTGGAATTCTACCACAGGGCAGTAAAGCACCCAGCTGGAAATTTAATCTACCGCACCGGTCCATTTCAGCGCTGTTTTGAATAAACCACCCTTTCCAATTCAGTTAAGGGCCTCGGGAAGCGGGGTGAAGGAATCACTCCATAATGCTCCTCGAACCCCGTTATCACAGATCGGGCAGGATACAGAGGGGCAGTCGAAGCCCAGGGTGACTCATCAACTGCAGCTCTGGGCTCTACGCGGCAGTTCTCTGTCCAAACAGCAGATCTAGGGCACTGCACTCCTGGGTCCTTTGCAGGTCATCCTGGGTCACGCGGTCGCTGGGTGTGAATGCATGAGATGTATGTCCGTGCTCGTGCATGCACACACACACGATTATGTAGGTATGTGGCTGAGATTACAACTCTCTTCAAGGCTGGTAATGATAAGAATAGTAATAAAGACAGCTAACCTTTTTGTGCTTTCCCTAGGTTCTAGGTGCTGTTTGAGCTTCGACAAGGGGGGGGGGTTGGAGGGGGAGGGGGGAGAAGCTGAGCATTGATTACTTTCCACAAAGAGGCCATTGTCCTAACCTTTTCCTTTCCCTGTATGATGATCAGCTGCTCCTCTCCTTCTCTCCTCTCTGCCATTTAATAAGGAAGAGGCGGGCAAGGGAAGATGCTGTAAAATCCAATTAACTCGGGCTTCAAAAGGCACGGTCTCCATGTGGTGCCGGCTCCCTCCACCACAAACAAGAGTCAGGCGGGCTGCTGGCTTCCTAGAGGCAGGTGCGCTGGGGAGGCGGGCTGCTGTGAGCATCCAGATTCTCCAGGCAAAAAGGCCCAAGGTTAAGGCGGCTCCCTCCTCCCCGAGGCAGCACTGGAAAGGGATGGGGCTGAGCAATGCGCTGTGTGGCGCCTCCCGCGGCCCACGCCCCTGGCCAAGCGCCCCTTTGTTCCCACCAAACACTCTGCTCCCTGCAAGTCCCCAAGTGCCTCCGCGCGGCCTCAAAGGGAGGCCGTTCCCGGGATTGCAGCCTCTGCCCCAGGCCGCGCGCTGGCAGCCCAAGCCGGTCTCTGGCGAGGTGGGAGGAGCGGGCTTTGCTGCGGGCAGATGTTTCTGTTCGCGAGCGGAGGTGGGGGGCCGCGTGTGCAGATGGGTGGGAGTGGAGAGGGAGCCCGGGGGGCTGTGAGCGGGCGCAATGCAGATGGTGTCAGTCGAACGCAGTGTCGGTGGCAGACGATTCTGATGAAGCGCAGTGCACGGGAGCCTTTCCGGCGCTTTCCGCCGCCTCCCACCCCCGGCCCGGCCCCTCCGGTGATGGTTTCCGCTGGGACCCGAGCCCGCCATCCTCCGTGCGTGTGCCCGGTGCGCGCGGTCCTGGCTACAACCAGGTCTCCTGATGCCTGGACCTCCCGGACCTCTCCGAGCTTCCCATCGCTTCCGCCAGGCCTCCCCTCCTCGCCCCTCGGTGCCACCAGAACTTTCCCACCTTTTCTGTCTTGCTCCTCCTTCCGGTCCTATGGACTCCTCCCTTCCAGCTGCGGTGGTTCAAGAACCCCCGCCCTGAGATTCTCTGACCCTCCAGCCACCGAGAGAGGATGGGTCTGTTCTCTCCTTGTATCTGGGCTGGCAGTGTCTGATTCTCCCAACAGGTTATGGCGCAAGTAACACTAGATCAGAAGATGCCAGACGACTTCTGCTAGGATCCCTTGGGACACTCACCTTTGGACCCCTGAGCTATCTGGAAGTTCAACGACCAGGATGTCAGGACGCTCAGGTGACATGAAGAAGTCATGTCCAGGGGCTCCTGTGGCTAAGGTCCCAGCCAGCCAGTCAGCATCACCCATCAGACAGGTGATTCCAGCCTCCGGCAGGTGAGTGTCCCCGGCCACCGAGCCTTCCCAGCTGAAGCCCCAGAGAACGGAGCAGAGACAAGTCATGTCTGCCACTTTCTGTCCGAATTCCCCTAGACTCTCTGAGCGTAACAACACAGTTGATTTAAGCGACTAAGTTTTGGGGTGGCTTGCCACGCAGCCACAGCAAGTGGGACCGTTAGTAACTGCCCTTCTCACTAAACCATACTATTCATCTTTGCATCTCTCTGAGGCTGGCACAGAAATAAACCTCCGTATCTCACACTTGATCTTAGCCACAAGGCCGAGAAGTGATGGACTTCCGTATCTCAAACCGCCCCTGTCATTGCAGGGAAGAGGAGAAGGTAGAAAAGGTGGGCTGTAGAGGAAGATGATCACAGGATTGCCAGATAAAATACAGGATGACGGAGTTCAGTGTGGATTCCAGATAAATTCCAGAACCGCGTTCATTATAAATGTTGCTGTAAGTATATACCATGCAATAGTTGGGATATACTTATACTAAATGGATTATTCACCATTTATCTGAACTTCAAATTGTACTGGGTACCCTTATTTTTATTTGTAAAATCTGGGAAGTCTGAAAACTAGAGGCCCAAGGCCCTGAACACTCTTCCCAATGTTCTGCTCTTCAGGGAGGTCGTGGGGCTTCCACCATGGGCAGGGCGTTGTTTCCGTTAGTGCACATGCTCAGGACGTCCATGCTCATAGCACACTCTCTGGGGTGTCTTGTCAGAATTGATTCTCAAGACTTCGGGAAGCAGTCTGCAGGGGCCCGGGTGATGACGGCCAGAGGGGGAAGCTGGCTCCGCCCAAAGGTTGAATTCCTTGTTCAAGGTGAGGATGGGTTCATTCTCCCTGGATCAGAATAGAGGGATGCCCACCTGGGTACTTCCTCCTGTCCTAGTGCGGGCATCTCTCTTCCGGTGCCCCAGGTCTTTGGTTCTTGTCTGACAGTGGAGAGCGAGCACGGCTACTTCCTGTTTCCAACCAACCATCCCTTTCTTCCTGCATTTGGGTTCATTACCCAGTAATGAAAACCGGCTCATTCTCAATCTGCTGCTGTGTCTTCTAGATAATCATGGTCAGAGAAGTCTCGTCTCTCTCCATCCTGCAGTTTGCTGCTTTACTTCTCAGTCCCAGCTCATTAGCTCAAGCAATAATAAGGAAGCAATCTCTCTTCCCCCTCCCTTTCACCCTGCCCAGGCCCCCGATTATAGGGGAGAGCTCGGCCATGCACCCCAGGCCGCCCTGTTATAAGTAGTGTAAATGCGGCCTCGGCTGTTCGTTCGTTCGTTCATTCATTCATTCATTCATTCATTGAATGTTTATTGAGAGCCTAGTATAGGCCACATGCAGTAGCTGGGGCCAGGCAGTACCTTGGAAAGTCAAATGACCAAAGAAGACAAAAGAAAAGGCATAAAGGAAATAGAACCACCCCTCCTGATCTAGGGGAGAAAAATCTGAGGAGTGTGGGGGATGGGGGATGAGCGTAAAGAGCAGAGACTCCATTCCTGAAACATGTGAAACCTCGACTCCTTATTATAAAATAGGTATTACCAGCCACGTTGTTCTTTTTAGCCCCTCTACAGATTTTGAAGAAAAGGACCAGGGTTTGGGTAAAAAAATACAGTCTTGGGGGGTGAAAGCAAAAGTATGTAGCTAGGCCATGCTTCCACCACCCCCGCATTGTACTAGTTACTAATGCTGTGTAACAAATTTACCCCCAAAATGCAGTGGCGTAAAAAAAAACAAGCGTTTATCATCTCCCAGCGTGTTCTGGGAGTCGGGAATCCAGAAGTGGCTCAGTCCGGTCGTCGTGGTTAGGGTCTTTCAAGAGGTTGTGGTTGCCATGTCTCGGTGCCGGCTGGGGCTCCGGGTCTGAAGCCGGTCACTTGGATGGCAGTTGGGAGAGGCCTCGGTTCCTGGTGGGCTGCTTGTAGGGAGCCTCAGCCCCCTCCACGTGGCTGCTCTGCAGGGCTGCTTATGACGGGCAGCTGGCTTCCCCCCCAGTCTGCCGTGTCTTTCATATCCTGATCTTGGACATGCCACACCGTGGCTTCTGCCGTATTCTCTCGGTCCCGGAGACCCGCCCCAGGAACAGTGTGGGAAGAGACGACTCGCGCATGTGAGTGCTGGGAGGGAGTCCCTGAGGTCATCCTAGAGTGAGCTGCCACACTCCCTTCTTGCTACTCCAGACCTCATCTAACATTGTGTCCTGGGTCCACATTCCATAAATATTTCTTGAACCTGTGCTTTGTGCTGGCCTGGCCTCTAGGAATTCGTCAGTGATCAAAACAGACCCAAACATCTGACTGGGCCTGTGCTTGTCTGTGGGGCTGAAAACATGGCCAGTTCAGTGAAAGGGGTGCCTAGGGGCCAGTCTCTGAGTTTGTCCTCTGACTTGTGTGTGTGTATGTGTGTATATATGTATGTATGTGTGCATACTGTGTGTGTATACATGCATGTATGTGTATATGCATCCGTGTGCATGCATGTGTGTATATGTGCACACATGCAAGTGTGTGCACGTGTGCGTATGTGTGCATATATGTGTATATGTATGTGTGTATAGTGTATGTGCATATGTATATGTGTGTATGTGTGTATGTGCTTGTGTACGTATGTGTTTATTTGTGTATGTGTGTGTGTGTGCATATGTATGCAGGTATGTGTTTGCATGTGTATACATGTGTATATGTGTGTGCATAGTGTATCTGTATGTGTATATATGTACATATGTGCATATGTGTGTGTACGCGGGTGTATGCGTGTATATGTGCATGCATGCATGTGTATATGTGTATATGTATGTATGTGTGTGTGCTCTTTCAAGAGCCTGGAATTTTCCTCTTTGGCTTTCACACTAGCCTCTCTGTGGTGCTCAGATGTGTTGCTCTTGCCAACACCATTTCGGGAGTCCCTGTTGGAATTACCTTGAACAGGAAGCCCAGGCAGATTCTTTCCAATGTTCTTGGAGGTGACAAAGCTGCTTCTTTGGAGCCGGATCGTTCTGGGGGGTGGTGGTCAGTGACTCACCATTGGGAACCTGCTCTGATGCCAGTGAATTCAGAACCCGGCCACCGGCACCCCCACCTTCACACCCCCCACAAGTTAAACAGCTAAAGTTAAAACATTTCTCATGAACCAACTCTCAAGTCAGTTCCAAAAAGTGAATTTCAAAATAAGATTAAATTTTTTTTTTAATGTTTAGTTTTGAGAGAGAAAGAGAGACAGAGCATGAGCAGGGGAGGGGCAGAGACAGAGGGAGACACAGAATCCAAAGCAGGCTCCAGGCTCTGAGCTGTCAGCATAGAGCCTGACGCAGAGGCTGAATTCATGAACCTCAAGATCATGACCTGAGCCGAAGTCGGTCGCTTAACCGACTGAGCCACCCAGGCGCCCCCCAAATAAGATGTTTTTGATAGTGGCCACATCCCTGGAGTAAACGTACAACCCCCCAAAGGAACAATCTGAATGAGATGCCCTCATTCTGTTGGAGGGGTTCTGGAATGTTCTTTCCAAAAACTTCTGTTATTTCTCCTTAGACCTTTTGGAGATTCCAAGAGTCGATCTCTGGTTTTTCTTTCTTTCTTATTATCTGGTTTTCTTGGGTTTTGTTGGGAGGGGATGTTTTTCAGGGCGGGTGCAGAGGGTCCTGTCATCGCCACCTTTCTGGACGAGCTGGAAACTTTGGCTCCTATCTGCTTGCGGGCCCGCAGTCCGGCTGTCCTTCTGGCCCTAGAGCGTCCCTGTGGACACACAGGCCTGTCTGCCTTGGTCTCTGGCACATCACCGGCATCCCACCTGTGCTCCCTTCTCCCCATCATGTCACTTTAAGGGGTGTCTTTTATAGTTTGGTAAACAATCATTCTGTTTGATCCGCGTTCAGTCCGCCCTCTCTTCCTGCTAGTACAAATAATTTGGCAACATAAACACTGTCATCGGTGACGGTTTGCAAGCTCCTTTCCATCAAGCGCGCTTTATTTATTTATTAAAAAAAAAAAAGGAAAGAAGCTCTGGAAGATATCAGAATGGGCTGTGTTCCTTTCTTCTGTCTGTAGAATTTCAGAAGATTTGATAAAAAGTTCTGACAGCTGGCAAGCTGAGGCTGCTTTTAAGTGGGGGCTAATAAATATCCTCTCAGATCAAGAGCGAATCCAGGGCTGGTGTCTAAGAAAGGGGTCGCCCCCTCCCCATTTGTTGTTATTGTGCTACGCGCAAAGCCCGGCTCCGCGCAGCTCGCTGGAGTGGCATTGAAACGAATCCAACACTTCACCATCTGGCCCTGATTGTAAACATGTGTATACAAAGTGAGTGTCACTTCAGCTAATTCACGAGGGCCTGGCTGGCTAGGAGGCGGCTGCAGCTGTCCCCAGGGTGGGCGGGGGGCGGAGCAGGGACACCAGGGGACGGCGGGCCACACGGGTGGGCGGCCCGAGGGAGGCGAGGCAGCAAGACTCCAACAGCCAGCCTGGCCATCACGTGTCCACAGTTTCCTTAGACGTGGCTCTCTGGCCACCATTGCTTTGGGAGTTAGTCATTTCCCCTTCAGACTGTAAATACCCTAACGGCAGGCTGTGTCACTCTTCTGTTTCTCTAGTCTAGAGACTTACACTTGAGAAGTTCTCATTGAATTAAAATAAATCCCTACCAGCAATTTTCTTTTTCACATCTGGGTAACAACCTTTCTGCTCTCTTTTGCATAGATTTCTACTGTTCCTGAACCTTCTGGGCAGAGAAAAGAGCTGAATCTTCTTCCCTCCAGGGCACGGGAAGCGAAGAATGAGTTCTCTTTGTCTGTCTCCCGTGCAAGGAGCAGCCAGATCATGGGTACATTCTCATAACGCCCCCCCCCCCCCCCCCCCCCCCCCCCCCCCCCCCCCCCCCCCCCGCCCAGGCCTCACTTTTACCATCTTTCAAATGGGATCATTACGCCCACACCTCATAGACCCGCACCCCATCCCCCCAGCCCTGGTCTCTGCTTGGATGAGAAGGTGTGTGCTGCGGAGGGCTGGGTCCAGCTAGGAGTGACACATTCAGAAGTCACCACAGCTCCGATCTCTGCAGCTCACGCCTATTCTTCCTGCGCCTGCTGTCTGTCACCTCTTTTGGGAAGTTTTGATTGGGTTTCACCTGTAGGTGTAGCTGTGGCTTTGTTCCGGGGAAACAGAATTGCTCCCAGCCTGAAGCTGCCCTGGAGGCCAGGTGGCGGTCCTGTCTGGGTGGGCAGCCCCTCCCTGTCCCTCTCTGTCCCCAGGAGTGCCTGTCCCTCTCTGTCCCCAGGCACTCCATCTCCGAAGGGCAGTTTCCCTGTCCCCCGTTCCTGTCCCCCATCCCTCCATTTCTGCCCAGATGAGCCAAGGACACGTCTCTTCAACTCCTCCCGTCCATGCTGCTCAAAAACACAACAGATTTAATTTTCTCCACGTGTGAAAAAAAAAATGTACTTTACCAAACAGCCCCAGGGACACGAAAAGGAAGAGAAAGCTAATTATGTTCTGTATTTTCTTCCGTTGGAAAGAGCGTGGCAGTCGGATGGGAGAGCAGACACTGGCAGGGCCGAGCCAAGGCGGTACCTTAGGGCGCAGAGAGGCGGCACTGCTGGCACTTTGGGAAATGGGCATCAGGGGAGGGGAGCCCCGGGAGCCTGTGCTTCCTGTCCCCGGAGCTGGCATTTGGAGCCTGTTGGCAGGATGCCACTGGACCAGGCGGTCCCACAGGTGTGGTTCTGCCAAGGTCAGTCGAGCAACAGCCCTGGTCCTGCTGAGCTAGGGCCACTCGGGGAGGCCACTGAGATGTTGCCATTGGGAGGCAAGGCCCTTCTGTTTCCTTCCAGGGCCCAGCCTCGGGGGGGGGGTGCGAGGGGGCAGGCAGGAGGCGGGGCTCCCAGAAAGGCAGAGTAGTGACTCCCAGGTAAAGGGGCAAGTCGGGGTTGGGGAGGAACCTGGCATCCCAATGACCCAAACCTAAAGAATTAAAATGAGACACTTCCACTGCATGATACCCTCCCAGTGACAGACGCTTAATTAAAGCTGGACAGAAACAGGCAAGAAAGCCACTTAATCTAGACGATATTTGCCTTGCTAATTTAGGTGTGCGTGAGTGTGTATGTGTGTGTGTTTTCCTGTTGGGCGAGTGTTTATAAAATCTTAATTAGGTTGTGCATATTGGAATAAAGATGGAAATACGTCTTTTTTTTTTTTTTCTGTAATGGTCTCACTTCCCCAGGGGATATTAAAGCTCCGTACACAATATTCTCTGAGCAGGGAGAGTAGTAATGGCCTTTGACAATGGGCTCTGGAGGAAGAGGGAGGAGAGTCTCTGATTCAATCACAGATGGATGCCTTGATAGCTTACGTTTTTTTTTTTTTTAAATCAAAACCCCAAATTGGACTCAAAGCAGCTATTTATAACCTGTCAGGAGAAGCCAGCATTTCAATATCAATCTCATGTTGAATAAATTTTTAACGACCTTTAATGTGACAGATAAGCAAGGGCAGGAGAAATGCACCAGGCTATGCACCCAGTAGGCACTCGGGGGTTCGCTGAAATGGATCGAAGGGACAGTGGGCAGCGAGTCAGGGAGAGCCCACCACACCTCTTCCCCCACTTTTCCGCCCCACCAGCTGAGTCCCACTCTTGGGGCCAAGGTCTGATGCCACCCTTCTCCAGCTCACTTAAACGGGGTCAGGTCTGAGGAACATCAAAAGGGACAAGATTCACTGAGAGAGGACCAGCGAGCAGGCGGCTCAGCCTGTCTTGGATGACAATGGCGGGCCATCTCGACTCAGGCCACCACTCCACAGAGGTGGCCCCTTGAAAGCAAGCTGACCACCTGGGCCATGTTAAGGGGCTGTGACCAGGGGACAGTGCCAGGAATGTGGACGGCCAGGATGCCATGACCAGATACAGCAACCGTGGAGCCAGATCTCGTAAGCCGTTCTCTAACTCAGGGGTAGAGGCCAGGCCACTTGTATGTTAGATAACCTTTCTAGAACCTATCTATGGATGTCTAGCACCTGCAGCTTATGATAAAAGCTGAGACTTTTCTTTTTTCTTTTCTTTACTTTTATTTGGAGGGGGAGAGAGAGAATCCTAAGCAGGTTCCGCAGTCAGTGCAGAGCCCAACGTGTGGGGCTCGATCCCATGAACCGTGAGATCCTGATGTGAGCTAAAATCAAGAGTCAGATGCTTAACCGGCTGAGCCCCAAAGCTTAGACCTTCTGCCACGGGGTTGAGGGATAGGGTCCTCATGACAAAAGAACGGTGTTGCTCTCCAGCCCTTCCTTTTCAGTGGGCCAGGCAAGGTATTCCCAGACATGTTCTACCTCAGCATCCTTCATGCAGGACTGTGCATATGCATCCCCTGCACATCTTGTTAAAATGCAGATTCTGGGGGCGCCTGGAGGTCTCAGTCGGTCAAGTGTCCTGCCTCAGCCCAAATCATGATCTCAGTTTGTGAGTTCGAGCCCTGCACTGGGCTCTCTGCTGTCGGGGCGGAGCATGCTTCCGATTCTGTCCCTCTCTGTCTCTGCCCCTCCCCTACTTGCTCGTGCACACGCTCTCTCTCAAAAATAATACAAACATATACCAAAACATTTTTAAAATGCAGATTCTGATTCAGTGTGTCTAGGTATAGCCTGAGACTCTGCCTCTCTAACCAGTTCCCAGGTGAGGCTGAGGCTACTGGTCCAGGGACCCCACTTTGAGGAACCAGGGTCTAGCCCCCAGAGCAGCGATTCTGAATAGGAAACCCTCCATCAGCATCACTCAGGAGGCTTATTAAAATTCAGATGGCCGGTCTCACCTCCAGGGTTTCTAATATAACAGGTCTGAGGTAGAGCCTGAGAATTTGTGTTTCTAACCAGGCCAGGTGATATGGGGTCGGTGGATGACACCCCTGGCGGCTGGGACTGAGACCCACCCTGGGAGCTTGGGGTTGAGCAGGGGAGAGGAGCCGGCGGCAGAACATGTGACGGACAGGAACAGAGCCCTTGTGGTGAGCAGGTGCATGCCAGGTGCTATAGGAACCCAAGGAAGAGGAACTGGACTCAGGCTTGGAAGAATTGGGCAGATGCTGATGAGTGGGAGGGAAAGGGGGCATTCCAAGCAGAGGCGCCTGTTTCCGCAAGGCCGCGGAAGCAGAAAAATGCAAAGACCCTCCGAGTAGAGCCCCCTTCTCGGCCCTGCCCGTCCTTTCTTCCAGCTTGCAGATCACAAAGGGAGGGGCTGTCCCCACTGTGCCCGGACCAGCAGCTGCTCGCCCGTGACTGCACATTTTTGGAATATTTGGAGACATTCCAATTATGACTGATGCCTCGGCTTCTTCTCCAGAGATTCTGAATTAATTGGTCTTGGGTGGGGCCCCGATGTTAGTGTTTTTTTGTTTCTGTGTTTGCTTTTTATTTAAAGTGAAACTTCTCTAGAGATTCTAATACACAGAGTTGAGAACCACTGGCCTAGACCCAAATGTATTCCCATTTGCCCAGCTGCAGTTTGTTGGGGAGATAGGCAAAGGATCGCCCCCTCCCTTATTTATCACACCTCTGCTTCATCACCCTCCCCCAAAGCAGGTAGCTGAGCATCTGGTAAACATCTGCCTTATTCCACCCAGAGCAGGGTGACCTACTTTTTTTTTTTTGCCTGTGGCTTCTCTTGCACACAGGGGCTCTGGGGACGGAGGGGCAGATGGAAATATCAGCATCTCTGTGTTGATGCTGCATTTGGGTGTCACCCAAGCGCTTGTTTCTCTGTCAGATTCCGGATGCGGCATTTAGATAGTAAACCACTGCCGCCAGGCACTTGCTGGGGAGATCAAAGCATCCGGCAGCATCCAGAGACATCCAGGGGTACTGGTTGCCAAGTGCTGGCAGCTCCGGGCGTAGGGTAAGATGAGAAAGATGAGGCCGATGCATGGACTGTGTCAGCTTGAATGCAGACCCCAGGTAGAGAATGGGGCACCTGGGAAAATCCCTGCTCAACACAGCGCTTCCTTCTCCACCTCCGACGCCGGCTCTCCTGGCTACCAGAGGGCACCTGAGTGCACGTCTGTGCATGCCCAAGCCCCCCTGGCACCTGGACCATGATGCCATTCACTCCGATGGCTGGCTCTGGGTCCCGTGACTCAGCATTCTTCATCGTGAGAGGAGATGAGGCTGCGTGAGATGAGGCAGTTATCTCTATTTTTATGAAAAAATTTTTAAATGTTTATTTATTTTTGAGAGAGAGAGACAGATAGATAGAATCCGAAGCAGGTTCCAAGCTCTGAGCTTTCAGTGCAGAGTCTGACGCACAGACCACGAGATCATGATCTGAACAGAAGTAGGATGCTTAACTGAATGAGCCACCCAGGCATCCTGAGGCAGTCATCTTTAGAAGGTTCCTTTATAGTGGTTCCATCATGGGGATAAGATACCTAGAAGGAGGCCCAGGGGCTCAGGACTCTCCTCCCCCCCCCCCCCCCCCCGTTCCACTTCTTCCCTTGAAGGAGAAGCAAAGAGAGGCTGTCTACCATCCCTTCTATGGTCCGAAGGAGGGGTTTGGGAGGGATACTGCTCCGCCTTCCGATTTAGAGGGTCTTGGCTGTCTCCCTGGGTCCTTGGGCCTCTTGTGTGTCTTTTGGGGGCTGCAAACTGGGGACAGGCACCAGGAGGGACTAAGCCTGCATGAGGTATTTGGCCTTGGGCACAAACCAAATCACAAGGGTCCTTCTGGGAAGTGGCCCCGTGTGTGCACCGTAGAGCCGCCTTTCCTCTAGACGGCAGAGGACATGGCCTCTCTCCACCCAAGCTCTCAAAGACCATAGTGTGCCCCCCGCACGTTTTCTAGTAGACGCTGTTATTAACATCGCCCTGGTTGGATTTCTGAAAGAGCAGGTTGTCTCATCTTGACAAGAGTTTGGAAGACGTGTGTGGACAGGAAACACTTGGGCTCAGGCTTTGGCTCTGGATCCTTCTCCCCAGCCTGTTGATGAGGAGGAAGTGAGCTCCTAGCTCCTCCTCACTCCAGCATAGCTACCAGTTTCCACACTTGGAGAGGCTCTGGCCTCCCATTAGGAACCCGCCCCCGACCCTGGATGTTTGTTTCTGAAAGGTTTGGGACAATTCTCTAGCCTTCCAGCCACCTCTCTCTGGGCTCAGAGAGGCAGGGAAGCACACTTGATGGAAAGGGCAGGAGGAGATCCCTTCTGTGGCAATGTGAAGGTGCTGTTCCCTCCTTCCTCTGTGTCCCCAGACAATGTATGGGTGTGGAGCGTGTGTGAACCTGGGCATCACCAGAAGAGGTCGAGTGGGGCTCAGGAGAGAGGTGGTTTGGGGGCAATGGAGGGGATGCCCCATCTTAGCCCCCACGGACTCTGGAGTGATGGGCATGACATCCGAGCCAGGTCTGCTGGGTGTGCAGGGGTGAAGCAGTAGACAGAGAAGGCAGGGACTCAGCATCCACTGGGCGGGGGGTAACCCTTAATATCCCTTCCATTCCTGAAAGCTTGGGCTTCTAAGTTTCCCAGAATAAAGAATAATAGAGAGGGCCACTAGTCCTTATCCTTGGAAGCTTCCAGAGAAAACACCTGTTATTTGGCCCTTAGTGTAGAGAGAGTGAACAGGGATGGGAGCATGTACAAAGAGAGCTGGTCCCACTGCTTAACCTTCCCGGGTCTGGCCCCAGCCCGAGGGTGCCGCTCCCTCCCAGCCTCACTGCCCCATCATGTCCACCGGCCTCGCCTGCTCCCCCACGCCCTCCACGGGGGACCTCGCCTTTGATCTCAGGCAAGATTGGGTTCAAACACCGTGCCCCCCCTGCTGCTCTGGTATCTTTCTTTCTTCTTCCTCTCCACCCCCTACCACCCACCCAAGCGGGAAGTAATCTTCCTCCTTGGAATTCTCGGAACACTTTCTCTATACTTGGTCATGGTAGACATCAATTTCTCCTTTTTATCTGAGTTATCTACCTGCATATCTTATATCATCTCCGAGTTGGCAAGCTCCTTAGCGACAGGAGTCATACCTCATCCACTTTTATGGCCACACAGCACCCAGCCTTGCAAATGTTGATTGAATGAAGAGAAACTCAACCCAGTGGCATTCTGGAGACACTTGTCACCACGAGAAGGTCATTGGTCTCAGCCTGGCTGTTGATTGAAGTTGGAGTCCTCTCCTGGTCTAGGGAAGGTGGTGGGGTCAGACTCATTCCTCTCAGTAGTCAATCAGTTAACAGGCATCTCCCATTACACATCACATGCATACTAGGTGTGCTCTGTAATGGCATTAGTTACTGGGGGGCCACCTACACGATGGGACGCAGGTAGTCATCACTGTCCACCCCCTGGCCTCCAGGAACTAACAACCCCTGATTCCCCGTGTCGTTCGCCGTGGAAAGTAATAGGAACCTCACTGCGGAGCCTCCCCCAGCTCCACTGTCTCACTCTCCCCCACCTGCTCTTTGCTACTGTGCATGTCTCTAATCAGGCTTGTTCCTTTTCTCTGTCACTCAGCTGTTATTCACTCTATCCATCCTGTGTGTGCTGTTTCAGATCACAATGTCTGTCGTACTTGTGAACTTCCGAGGTCAAGGCCAAAGTGGAAGATCTGATAGTGCATTGGCTTACAGCATCAGTGGGGCCTCTCTGCTTCTCTCTGGGTCATTCATTGCCTGTTAAGTCCTCCACTGTATTGCTCTGCCCAACCCTAGGTATGTCTGTCAAAGACATGACTAAGGATGAGCTTAAAGTAGGCTCATGCTGTAGGGTAAGAAAGGACAGCTTGGAGGAGATCTTTGTTTGGGTGTTACCTTCTCAGTGAGGCCCATCTTGAGCCTCTCTGAGTCGGGTTTCTGCTGTGATGGTGTGTGTAACAAACAGCCCCAAATTACAGGTTGCAGCAGACGGCATTCTAAAGATGTTCCCCCAAGAGTGTCCTCCCACAGCTGGTCAATTGAACACAATTCTTGGGCACCACTTGACGGGACTTTGTAGACGTAAAGAAGATGATGAATCAGATGGCCTTAAGATAGGGAGATTATCCTGGAATATCTGGGTGGACCCACCGTAATCACATGAATCCTTAATATCAGAAAGAAAGGCAGAAAAGTCAGAGCAATGGGACAGAAAAGGTAGAAAGAAGATGTGTTAGAGGGGGATTCAATGAGACTCCAAGAGTGAGAAGCCTTCCACATGCCATTGCTGGTTCTGAGATGTAAGGACCAGAGAGAAGCTTCGAGATGATAACAATAATTCCTCGCTGATGTCCATCAAGGAAATGGGCCTCAGTAAACTGAATTTGGCCAACAATATGAATAAGCTTGGTATATATTCTTCCCAGAACCTCCTGGGAAAAGCCCTGCTGGCTGATACCTACGTTTCGTCCTTTGAAACCCTGGAGCCCTCTAGGCCTCCTGACCCTCGGAGCCGTGAGATCATGCATGTGTGTTGTCTTAAGCTGCTAAGTGTGGCAGTTGGCTGTGGCGGCAACAGAAAACAAACACGGAATGTTTTCCACGGCATTTTATTTCATGTTTGCAGGTCTGTAAGTCGGCTATGATTGGGCTCATTCAGGTGGGGTGTGGCTGAGCCAGGCTGGACCCCAAGCTTTCTAGAATATTCAAGCTACTTCTTGAGTCTTCCTTTCCCTGGGGCGTGCCCTTTCCATGGCACTGGCAGAGAGAAGCACAGAGGCCACACCAGAGCTCAGAAGCACGTGTAAAACCTCTGCAGCGTTGTGGCAGCTGACGCACTGATGGCCTAAAATGGTCACATGGCCAAGGGCAGATCAGTGGGGCAGGGAAATGTCCTCACCTGTCCTGGATGGGGACGGGTGGGGGGCTGCTACATTTACTGCAGAGAGCCAAGGTATAGGATTCTACTAGTAGGAGGGAGTGGAAGACTGGGCCAGTTATTTGTTATATATATATATATACATATACACATACACACATTCTATGAAGCATTCAGCTGGGTCCCCCTGGATCACTTACATCTTCGGAATGACAATTTAGCTCCCCTACATTCTGTGTGTGTGCCCCCCACTAGAATGTATGCTCTAGGAAGGTAGGACATGCTGTGTGCTTTGCTGCCGAATGTATCTCAAGCACTTGGATTTGACCTGGGACACAATAGACACAATAGGAGGTCAGGAGATATGTGTGGAATGAATGAATGAATGAATGAATGGTCTTAGCTGTGACACCACCACCAGAGTCCTCATTATGGTGGGTGACTCATTTTGTGTACAAAAAGTAGCCCCCACCCCACCCCACCCCCAAGCACCCAGGTGAGGAGGATGACAAAAAGCTCATCACCATGCAAAACTCAACTCAACTCCCAGGTCTGGGCTGGAATGTCCAGTGGTCTCAGGGGTTGTATGCAATTCTAAAAATAACCCTCAAAACATCCGCTGTTATCACAACCCTTTTCTCCCTCCTGGCTGCTGGAGGAGCCCGCCTTATAAATTCAAACAATGGGGCATGCCAAGTCCCCAGAGGCCTCACTTATGGAGCTAAAATAATAATCCCGTGTTGTTGGCAGCATTTTCTGGATCCTGCTCGGCTTCTCTTGAGCGTGAAAGCACTGGCCGTCCCTGCCAAATGTAACCGCCATGCCAAAAAGCGGGCCGAGGTTGTCAGCGCATTTTGGAGTCAGCTAATTGGTGTATTCAACTAGTGTGTTTTGAGTGCCAGGCACGGGCATCTGTTAACCCCTTCGGTTCTCCCAACAGGAGATGCCGTAGCCCCCACTGTATGGACAGGGAAGAGGACTTGCTTTTCCAGAGCCGTGCAGCTGAAGGTGATTGAGCAGAGACCCAAGGCCAAACCTGTATGTGTGATGCAGAGGAAGCCTTGATGAACGTGCTGGGTGTGCGTGTGAGTGAGTGTGTGCGCGTGCGTGTGCAGGGGGGAGAGAGAGAGAGAGAGAGAGAGAGATCTTCCATACCCCGTGACCCAGTTTCTTGGCAGCCATATTGCAGAGCCTTTCAAAGACTCCTGGACTCTGAATACCAAGGCAGAGCCATGCCCCGAGGAGGTGGTAATGAGCGTGGTGTGCAAGAGCACATGTAAGAGGCCACGGCAGCAGGGCTGGGTTGCTAACTACAGTCTTCACTAGGGAAATCTTTGTCCTAGGAACCCAAGGGCCTTCCCAGAACCCATGATCATCATTTTCATTTTGACAATGAATATATAATATATATTTATTGAGCATATGCTATGTGTCAGGCATCCACTCAAAAATCCTATAGTGTAGGTAGTATAATTATTTCATTCTACAGAAAAGGAAACTGAGGCACTGTGTAGGATAGTGCCCCAGGACCCCCACTGGGTAAATGGGGGAGCTGGAGTCAGCCTGGCTGGCTCCTTCCGGAACCCTGCGTCTTCATCTCTATGGTACACAATGTCTGTAGAAACTAGAACGCTGCATTTACTGAGTGCTCCAGACTCACCCACTCAGGAATCAGAGAAGGGAGCCTGGAGGGCAGGACGTGTGGGGGCCCGGGATCAAGAGGCCTTGACCTCCCGAGATGGGGGGGAGGGGAGATGGATACAGGCAGCTGTATTAAAATGCAAATTTTTGCCTTGCTTGCTGGTTTATCATCTGACTCGTTATACAATTTGCCAGTTATAGAAGAAAAATTACCATAATGGGGCCCCAGGGAATGGTTGTAAAAAAAGGAGACCAAACATTACTTATCGGCCGTTCCACTACAATTATCTACCGCGTTTGTTCTTTCCCTCCTCTAGAAATGAAACCATCAATGCCAGGGACAGGGTGCTGACCAGGCGGGAGGGAGAGAACTCAGGGCATGGAGGCATAGCCTTTGATCTGCTTTCTCCCTCCGCTGTCCCCACCATCCCTCAGACCCTGTGGCTCTTACCTTCCTGGGACAGCTCCCTCTGCGGGGTAGGGGGGCGGTGATTTTCTGAGCAGGAAGAGAGGCGGAGGGCAGGCAGATGGACTTGCGCTGTCTCCCTGGGGACTTGCTGGCTCACGGCTACCCCTTCTCCCAGGAGCAGACTTGGTGCTGAGGTCCGGCACTCCAGCGGGACTCACCAGAGCAACGCTCCCCAGAGTTGCCAGGGGTCACCCGGGAAGGCTGCAGATAGCCAGGCTTCCACAAGAGGGCAGCTGCCTAGCAGGCTGCGCCCCATGGAGCACCCCTGCCCTGATGCCCTGACAACTTTTCTGGCTCTAAGATACCTTTCCAACCTGTATCCGCCAGCCTCACCCCTTTCTCGGGCTCTCGCAGCCTGGCGCTCCGTCTTACTCAGCGCGTCTCTTCTAGTACCTCGCTCAGTGCTTGGAACATAATAAGCAGGAGATAAATATTTAATGAATGAATGAAAGTGTCTATCTGTGAACACATGTCTCTATGTTTTCAGGTTATTCTAAAGTTGTCTTCTTCCCCCCAGGTCTGACTTCTTTTAGGTCCAGCCAAATCTTCTCCAGGCCCTAAGGCCTCTGATGATTTCTCTGGCTTCTGTAAGCAGCATATTAAAACAGTCAAGGGGGCAGATAACGATGTTCTCTGCTCGCGCATACCATTCAGATATTTTTACTTTTTACAAGCCTCAGGCTTCCCTATCATTCGTTTGCACTCCACGGGGACTTAAAACTGTTTTTGTCTTAGTTTCTAAAGTATCTGCTCCTTATTTATTTCTGCCACAACAGGAGGGATAAACCCTCAATGCTACCCTGAGTTCAATTTACAAAGGACAAATTCAAAGCGTTGCACCAGGATCTCTGATACTATGTTTCTCAGGTGACCCTCCAACATCTGGTTTCCTGGACTCTGCGAAGAGAGAGCCACAGCTTGTCTGTTTGAGTTCACCCCGTTTCTTACAAGTTATGCTCAGGCTGGAGGGT
Organism: Hyaena hyaena; assembly: GCF_003009895.1. Lineage (NCBI taxonomy): Eukaryota > Metazoa > Chordata > Mammalia > Carnivora > Hyaenidae > Hyaena > Hyaena hyaena. The sequence goes on along the minus strand of NW_024080671.1, from coordinate 5,101,614 downwards.
TCCATACCCCGGTGCCTGTGATCAGGGAGCCAGAGGGTCTAGAATACAGTTTCCAGCTTGATACACGGCGGTCCACCCCTTTGAGTGGCAAAACGAATTAGGGTTCACATTCTCAGATGGCAAGCCAAGCCAACAGCTTTGCAGAGAAGGCAGTATGTTATTTTTTATGTCTGAGCCTCTTGTCCAGGGGAACAGGCATTTCCCTCTGGCCCGAAGGTTCTTTTCCAAAGAGGAAGATGAGGGTATGAAGTAAGAGGGTGCAAAGCTCCTGGTTGATGTCCCCAAATCCTTTAGAGAAGGTGTCAGCAAATTGTGGCCAAATCTGGCCTGATGTCTTTTCATGGCCTGCAAGGCAAGAGTGATTTTGACTTTTTCAACCATTTGATATCAGAATAGCTATGATAATGGAATAATAATATTCCGTGACATGTGAAAAGTAAACCAAATTCAAATGTCCGTGGCCATTAATAAAGTTTTATTGGAAACATGGCCACGCTCACTCATCTATGTGTTTAGGGCCACTTTCTCACAACGGTGGCAGAGCTGATTACTTATACGAAGACTGTTGGGCGTGCAAATACTCACCGTCTGACCCTTTGTAGGAAATGTTTGCTGACCTCTGCTCACCTGCCCAGATGACCCCTCTGCCCCTACGCTGCTTCATGCTCCCCCCCCAAGCGGCAATCTGAATATCATGGGAAATTTTCTTTCCTTTTGAGTAGATTTCCTCCTACCTTACTTGCACTTTTTAAGATGAAGAGAGGGAAGTATTGAAGGATGAAGTTGGCAGCTAGTGGTTTTTGGAATATTATATTTTTTGCGACCTTGCTCAAGTCACTTAATTTCTCCTGGGGTCTCATCATTCTCCCCAGTGAAAAACAGCACTTCTAGAAAGTGACAGGAAAGTCAGATGCGCTAGTGGGTTGGTGCTGATCTCGCGACCTGAAGGCCTGACCTCTGAGGACAGACCTTCTTGAGAGTGTTCCTGTCCCTGCCTTTGATACGCTTCCCCTTGTTAGGCATGTCGTAGGTTTTGGCTTTGAAAATAGGTTCCTTTTAACAACAGGCACGTGGTGTTAGATGTTCAACGGATAGGCACGTATTCAACACCTACACGGGCAAATGCTATACCACACAATGGAGAGATATGGGAAGATGTGGAAGATGAGGATCCTGGGCTCTGAGACTCTTGACCCATGTGGTCTATTACACACACAGCCCATCACAGGATGGGCGCCCGCCACTGCCTGTGTGCAGCCAGTGTGCATCTGTGGTTCTCACAACACCCTCTGTGGAAGACAAAATCGGCCCCCTTTCCAGACGAGGTAACGAAGGCTCGGTGCCATTGTCCCTCATCCAGTGGGTGATCTCTAATCAGCTGTCCCCACCACCAAGACTGTCCCATGGCCAGCAGACAGCACAGTCTCAATGGAGAAAGGAGCAAAAAACATGGCACCACTATGGCTTTATAGACTCCACTCTGCAGAAGGAAAGAGGGGAGGGTGAGCTGGTGTATTTGGGAGAAAACCTTCCAATTAATTTTTAGGGTCCACTGAACGAAGAAATTTCCTAAGCCCTCTGGGCCCCAAGAGCTGTGCTTTGCTTTTAGCTGAGCAGGTGGAAATAGAAAGAGGCTGAGGTGATGTACTTATTGAATTCTGGCCTGAAGTACAAGCCAGCATGTCTGTCTTCCTCACTGGACTGTAAACTCCTTGGTCACATGGACGATCTCTTAACAACTCATATATCCCAAGCAAATAATTTTTAAGTACTTATTAAATGCCAGGCATCGTGCTTGCTGTGGGGCACAGTGCTTTGGATACAGCAGGTGTTCAGGAAATGCTTATGAAATAGATAAATGCCTGCCGATTAAATTCACGCCAATGCTAGATCTTTTCTAGAGGCTTCCAGGAGATACCTGATCGTTGAAAAGAGAGGGAGGAATCATAGATATTTGGGGTGCCATATTTCCCCATTCTCCTGCTCCATCCTGCGTCTCTGCTATGAAAGGGTTGTTCTCTCTATCTCTCAGTGGGGTCAGCAGGTTGATTCCAGGTTTGCTGTTTTTTCCTAAATACTTTCCTGATAGTCCATGAAGGGGGTGGACTCTGTCCCCTCCTCTTTACAGCCCACAACATCGTCCAAGTGCAATTTGCTCCCCAGACAATGTCCTCCCCCTTTGCAGGCAGAACTTGTCTTACTCTACCTGATAAGGGCCACACAGTGCTTGCCATTTCCAAGGCGGCTCTGCAAGAGCCCTGAGGCCTTAGGGAGAGTGTGTGAATTCCTTTGACTTGGTGCAGCTCCACCCACATCCCCTGTTCCCGCCTCTTCTTGTCTTCGCCCACTTAGTTTTTTGAACTCCGGTGCTTCCGTCCCGCCGCCCAGGCTTGCCTTTGGGATTCATGAGAATCTGCGTCTGTGAATTTGGAATGTCTAAATGCACGTTACAGGGACAGAAGAAGAGAAGAGAAAGCAGGTTCCGTCGTCTCCGCATGATTGGCCTTTGGAGCCTGCCCCTTCTGTGGGGGGCGGGCCGGTCTGTCCATGCCCTGTCTGTTAACAGCATCCCTGGCTTCTGTCCACCGGATGCCACAGCTCCTCCCTCCTCTGGCTGTGACAGCCAAAAGATCTCCAGACATTCCTAACGTCCCTTAGGGACCAAAATCACCCCTGGATGAGAACCACCGAAAAAAGGAAAACAGAAATACTTAGTGTTGGTTTTTGGTTTATTTATCTATTTATTTATTGCTTATTGTTTGTTTTCCCTTGGCCTTGAGTAGTTCCCTTCCATATTAACCTCTGGGCTCTCACCTTCCACCTGACCGCCCCCATGCACCACGGTCCCCTCCCCCAGAAGGCTTCATGCTCCCATTAATTCCACCAAACTCCCAGGGGAAGCCTCGCTGAGCACCAGCTCCTGAATGTGCAGGAGACACGCTGGTTAGCGGCTGATGGGTGAATCAATGTGGTGACAGGTGAAGGGGCCTGCCGTGGGGGTGAGCAGGCCACGCCGAGGTGGCGGGGGGAGGCATGACGGTCAAAATGATAGGATGTCCTAGTCTGGAGAGAGGTGGGATCCCTGCGTCGGACACAGGAGGCGACTGCACTTGTTAAATATTTAAAGCTTAACGGGGAAGTGGCTGTTTCATCTCCTTCAACCTTCTGACTAATCGGCTATTTGATTAACTCTGAATCTCTTTGTCTTTAAAATGTTTAACTTTATGAGCCACCCCCTCCGTTGGTTAATGCGTGCTGCTGCCTTTCTTGCCCTCCTGGGCTGGGCGTTCTCTCCCGGCCGGGATGGAAGCAGCCAGACCTTGTCCCCATCAGTGACCGACGGGGCAGCCATCGGAGGGAGACCGAGGCCGTGAAGTCGTGTGAGACAAGGTTCACAATCTCGAGCCGGTGGACCAGTGTATACAGCATGCTCCTACCTACACTTTACAGTATGGGTGGAGAGGTGCACACACACCCTGGAGAAGTCTTGATACAAATGAACCAAAATGTTAACAGCATCTACCCTAGTGATGGATTATGTGATTTTAGTTTGGTTCCTGACGCCTCGCAGCGCGTTTCAGTATGTATTACCGCCATCGGTATGTATTACTTTACAACCTGAAACCATATTAAGTGTCCTTTATTTTGTGTCATCACTATTATTGCTATTATTTAAGGCCTGCCGAGGCCGAGGGGAGCATGCGTGTCTTTCCCGGAGGTAATGACAACATGAGGACTTGGGATGGGGGGCAGAGCCAAGCCTTGCCGGCCGGGGTTCACATTCCCGTGATCCCCCAGAAACGGGAGGGCGCGCCTCTTGGGTGAGGTGCCTCCATAGCCTCTGCTCATCTCTGGGGCATCTGGAGCCCTGGTAAACAGGCCCAGCCTCCATGTCCTGAGCCAGCCCCCCCGCAAAGCTGCTGCTTGTCCTAAGCCTGGGTCTCTCTCACTGCCCTGGGGCCACCTGCAGTGGAGAAAGCCAGCTTCTCAGTGGAAGAGCCCATAAGACCAAGGGAGGGTAAGGGCCCAATTTCGCTGTCGACTATGCACCCTCACTGGTGTGGCCTGTGACGCACCCCACTAATCCCCCGCTCATTGGAATTAGATTTGCAAGTCAGATTTTTTAGGGCACTTCCGAGTCCTTTGGCTTTAATTTTATTTATTTTTTTAAATGTTTATTTATTTTTGGAAGAGAGGGAGAGTGCGCACAAGCAGCGGAGGGGCAGAGAGAGGGGGTGGGGGGACAGAGGATCCAAAGCAGACTCCGCGCTGTCAGCACAGAGCCCGACGCGGGGCTCGAACTCGCGAGCTTTGAGATCATGACCTGAGCTGAAATTGGATGCATAACCGACTGAGCCACCCAGGCTTCCCTGAGTCCTTTGGCTTTTAAAGTGAGTCCCCACTGCCTTGAATTGTGGAAGAAGGGACCTGCCTGGAGGTCTTGGAGGGGCAAGTGGAGACAGACAGACACAGTCGGAGGGGCTGGGCCCCTTCTCGACCAGTTACTGTGTGGTTGGCATCCGGCCCATCGAGGGGAGGAAGAAGGCAGGGACATCGCTTCTTGAAACACTGCACGGACACTGATGGGGGCCGTGGCTGCTCGGAGGCCCTGTGCACCATCACGAGAGCCCTCTGTGGGGTGGGTGGGCTCTCATCTGCCTGGCTTTCTGAGAAGCCCCCAGTGCCGTGGTCTGCCCTCCCTCGACAGATGGTTCTCTAGGCCCCTGTCGCCCTGCTGGTGGCTGGCTTTGTGTGGTGGGTGACTGGGGTTATATGGGTGCCTAGGGGGCTGGTGGGGGGTGGGGAGCAGCCCAGGAGGCGGGCTCTGTGCCGTTGGGCGCTGCCCGTTTAGCCAGGGCTCTTCCCTCCTACAAACTATATAATTCTACTCAGACTGCTATATTTAAAAAAGGATTTTCTTTCTGCTCAGAATACTTTAAAAGGCATCTTTCTAGAATAGATCTCAATTCAAGTCAACAAACATTTCTTCAGTAGCCACCATGCACAGCAAGCGTGCAAAGCACCAGGGAGATCCGGGGGCACGTTCTGGACACATTAAAAGGTTAAGGTGTCTGGACTCAAGGATCCTTTCAGGTTTCAGGCTCAAGGAGCGACAGGTGACTTTGTAATTAGAATAAAACCACACATGGAGAGGTGACATAAACGGAAATTAAGGGAAGGAAGGAACAATTCTGCTTGGGAAAATCCAGGGTGGCTTCACAATGGAAGCATCATTTTGAAGCACAAGAAAGGTTTCCGTAGGTCCTGGGGGTCAGGCACAGAAGGAAGTGAGAGAGAGAGAGAGTGGATGCATTGTACATACGATCTAGAAGCCTGCAAGCCTGGCCTGAGGCAGTGGAAGGAGAGCACTCACAGGATTCTCTAGGGCTGGCCACCTCCTCCTGGAAGGCGCCAGGTTCCCTCCCCCCAGGCGACCCCACTTCTCAGGGCTTTTTCTAAATATTTCCACACAGCTCATCTCCTGGGCAAGAATTCCCCACCCAGGCAGGAGGATCCTGAGCTCGCCAGCCTTACGCAGCCCAGCGTTCAGTGTACGGTCAGATCAATTCATCTGGACTTTGTGATGATTTAATCTGGGTGGGGGTGATACTCGGCTCTGCATTAGCAAGCTGGTTCGTACGCAGATTATTTCAGTAAATAAAATTTCAAGGCCAGCTGCTTATCCTACTCCAGCAAGCCCTTGTTTCAGGCAAGGGCACTCCGGAAGAGAGGACAGTGACAAACAGAAGAGACGGGTTGGGCTGGGACACTGCCGCCGATCCGCCCCAGGGCACCCGGGACCTTGGGGAGAGCGCCTCCATCTCACACCGAGTCAGCAGGTCACAGAAGCGTGATTCCTGCCTGGGCTTCCTGGGTGTGAGTGTCAAGGGGGAGGTCCAGCCAAACTTGGCCAGCCACCCCCTCCCTGAGAGTCCCCGCACCCTGTGCTTATACCTGGACATAAAAGGTAGAGAAGGAGAGAGGCCTGGACTGGGTAGTAGTCTCCTGCACGTCCATCCTTTCCTGCAGGTAAGAGCTTCAGAGTCGGCACACCTGACCTTGAATCTTGACTGTACCGCTTATTAGTCATTTGATCTTGAGCAAGTAATTGACCCCTTCATAGCCACACTGATATCTCATTCTGAGTGTTTATTAAGTCCAGACGCTGTGCTTATGGCTCTTCATGTATAGCTATTATTAGCTCCATTTTGCAGACGAGGAAACTGAGGCCCAGCGGGGGACAGTTAAGCGATTTGCCCAAGGTCTCACAGCTGGGAAAAAGAGGTGCCTGGGTGCTTTTTTAATCTCATGGGATTGCTGGGAGGGTACTGAGTCCCGAGAGGCAAAGCACTCGGTGTCTGGCACGTGATGAGTGCTTGATAAATGGCTGTTATCCTTGCTGCCACAACGCCTCTCGTTGCTTGCCCCGTCGCTCTCCCAGCCGGCCTCTGTGGAGGGTGGGGGGAGCAGGGAAATCCGTCCATCCCGGGGGACTGGCCAGGTGGTGCTGGGGCCCAGAAGACCGGGGCCGTATGGAGGGAAGCATCATCTCCCGGCCAGGCCCTGATTGGAGCCCATTTACATCTTCAAACTCAGCTTGGAAAACCACCATCCATCAGCCAATGATGGTGTAAATTGCTTTGCTAAATATATTTCTGGATACATGGTAAGTAAAAATATCATGAATTTAATAAGCCTTGGAATTCACATTTTTCCAATCCTAATTAAGTTTCTGCTCTGCTTCGGACGTGCTCTTCTCTCTCTTCAGCAAGGTTGGGGAGGGAAGGAGCTTCTGTTTACCGTGTGCCTGGCTGGGCCCAGCGAGGTGCTTTACATCCATGAGTGCCTTGCACACTCCCGGCTGTGGCTGCAGCTGGGCTCACTCTTCCGGCTTCGCTGAGGCTGAACTGAATCTCAGTGAGGTGCACCGCTCTCTATCTAGGGTCACGGCCATTCTGACTGCCCCCTCTTACTGCTCTCCCCCTGGTCCTCGTGGGTCAGTGAAGCAGCCTCTGTGGTCCCAGGGTCTGGGCACAGCTTTGGCTCACAACCCCCCCCACCCCCCCCACCAGGGATATCCTGTGCATTTATAGTGGTGTTGGTGCCCACATGCTCACGTGCTCACCCTCATTCCCATGGGGACACCACATACATACAAACGCCAGCCATGGTGTTGTATTCCATGGCGGAGACCCATGGGTGCTGAGATCAGGGGGCAGCTCCTCTGTCCTGCCGTTATAATGGTCAATTTTATGTGTCCCCTTGGCGGGGCCGCGGGGCCTAGATATTTGGCCAGTCATTCTGGATGTTTCTGTGGGGGTGTATTTTGGATGAGATTAACATTCAGATGGGTGGAGTTTGGGTAAAGCCGATTGCCCTCCCTAATGTGGGAGGGTCATGCCCCATCAGGCGAAGGCCCGAATAGAACAAAGACTGGCCTTCCTTGAGAAAGAGGGAATTCTGCCGACAGACGGCCATTGGACTCAAATTGTGTTTATTCCCTGAGTCTCCAGTCTGCTGCCTTACTCTACCAGGTTAAATCTCTCTCTCCCTCTAAATATACTCATATCTGTTGGTGCTGGTGTTCTGGAAAACCCCAAACTAATACAATCACGTGCAAACACCCTGCCAGGCCCTCTGTCAATACTAAGGCGTCTCAAAGCTGCGGCAAATGCGAACTAATGCTGCCCTTTTGCAGGTGAGGAAATGGGGGTGCAGGGAACCTGCGGATTGGCGCTCCGCCCTGGCAGAGGGGTAGAGAGCTTCGGAATGAATCAGAGCAGTTAGAACTCCCGTTCTGAGGTGCGAGCACTCAGGTTGTGTGGGCCTGTTTTTTTCAGCCGCCTAATGGGGACAACGCCCTCCCTGGGGGCTTGTTCTGAAGGTTAAATGGGGAGACAGCTGCCAGGCCATTAGGAAACAGGAGCTGTTAGAACGGGCTCAGAATCAGGATTGCACCCACGGGCCCGCAGGCCCTGGGCTTGCTGCCCCCGTGGCCCAGATCTGAGGGCCATGAGGTCGGTGGCCCCCGAGCCGAGCCGGTGCTCCAGGGCCAGGCCCCTTCCTCCTTTCCTGGGAGGCGGCGACACAGCGGGCGGGGCGCTCCATCTCTGGGAGGACGGCGGGAGGAGGTGGCGTTCCCCTCCGTCGCTGACTCTGCGGTGAGGCTGCTGTATAACTGTCCACAGGACATTAGCCGCACATCACAGAGTTATGTTCCGTGGCGTAATGTATTCCCCAGACGGATGGGATTACGAAGGACGGCGTGGGGCGGGGAGACCCAGCCGCCTTTCCTTTGCTGGTCTGGAGGCTGTCGCACAGCTGTTCCCAGGCAGTTTAGGAGCCCCCCACCCCACCAGACCCCCCGCCACACACTGGGGCAAGCCCACCCGTCCTGCCTCCCTCTCCAACTTCCCTCTCTACTGCCTAAAAGATGTTGGTCTGGGTGGCCTGCAGGACACCAGGCAAGGGCTCAGAGGTGGCCCAGGAGCCTCTGAGTGGCCGTGCCACCTGGCCAACTACTTCCTCTTGGGCCCAGTCTGCAGTATTGCCCTGACTCTGCTTTACAACTTTGCTTGCAGCGTCCCTTGCTTTGGACAAACCTGTACCCCAAGGAGGGGAAATGCGCCCAGTAGACCTGGTTTCACATTCAGAGAGCTGCCCAACCCCCGCCCTCCCGCCGCCGCCCCTCCCCCGTCCCCCCTCCCCCCGGAGCTCAAGAGGGGCTGCAGAACTAGCCTGGGAGAATCTGGATCCAGCCCCTGGTGCTCCCAGTGTGACCTTGGATGTGCTGTCCCGTCTCCCTGTGCCTCAGTGTCTTCCCCTTTCAAAGGAAGATGTCAGTAGTACTCAGGTCACAGGTTGAAGCGACATTAAATCAGTGAGTGCAGGAGCCTGGAACGCAGCCGCCACTCCTTAGGTGATAGCAGTTGGCAGCCTACCCCCACTCCAAACCAGCCAAAGGATGAAGGAAGCTGATCTCGCTTAAGTGCAGAGTTTGTCGGGGAAGGCTGTGCCCTCCCTTCCTGGAGGAGCCACGTGGGTGGCTCCCTATTTGGCCATTAGTGTACCCAGCAGATTTTCTGGTGGCCTCTTCCTCCTGAGCAGGATGGTGACAGGCAGGGCTGGTTCAAGCAGCTCAGTCCCCCAGGGACAGCCAGGATGCTTGCTGTCTGCACTCCCACCATTGGTGGGCAAGGCTATGTACCCCTGCCTCGGACGGAGTGAAGCCCACGGAAGCTAGGCTTCAGCCATTTTGCAGATCTCCCCACTTTCCAAGAAGGTCTCCCATTAGGTGAGAGTGGGAAGGTGGGGGAGGGGCAGAAGCAGGAGCCAGGCGTCCCAGATCAAGGAAGGATGCTGTGGAGAGACCCCCCCCCCCCCCCCGTCCATATGCTCATCACCCTAACAGCGGGGCCAGGGATCAGACCTATAAAGGCCACCAGCAAGACGACACCATTCAGGCAGGAAAGTGAGGGGGAGGGGCTGATGAGCGGACCTTGAGCCTCACCCCACACTTGCACAACCATGGCCAAGTCTGTCCTGCTGAGGACAGCGACAGGCGGGGATGACCAGAGCTCTGAATTTCACAGACATTGAAGTTGTAACATGAACCACAGTAAGTGCTGGGATGAGACTATTGTAATGACTGGGCGAGGGCTGAAATATGTATAATTTGGCCAAATGTCTTTAAGGGAGTAGGCAAGGGGGGTTCGACAGAGGTAAGAGGGAGTTGTAGGGACGCGTAAAGCCATTTCCCATCCCTGTAACAAGTGGAGACCCTCAGGAAGTGGGTTGAGTGTGTTTGTTTAATATTTATCTTCTATGCAAATGAGCCACTTGTGTGCTTTCCTCGTGGGCGGGGATGTTCCTTGTCGGAGCTCCACAGGCCTTGATAAAGCCCGGTTTCGTGGATTCGTGAATGGGCCTCGGTTCTTTGTCCTTGGAGCCCAGGGCAGAGGGATTCAGAAGAAAGATGTCCATGGCCGCCTTCCTCCTGCTGTGGCTTCACTGGCCCTGTGTCTCTCTGTCTCGGCCAGGGCCAGATGGAGGGGTGCAGGAGGCAGGGAGGAGTCTGGTACCTGTCCCTCACACTCCAAGCATCCAGCAATGGCCTTCTTGAAATGGCAGAAATATGTGTGTCACTGGCAAAGGCCAGAGGGGGCAGAAAGGATGCATCTTTCAGCAGCGGGATGGGGGCTGCCCTGGGGTGCGGGTGGGGGAGAGGAGGGCTGGCTCCACCACCGAGGAAGGGGGCCACCCACCCCCAAAGCCCAGGCCCTCGGAGGAGCCTGCTCTGGGCAGAACGTGCACATCCCCATGGTTGGGGAGCAGAGCACAGGCCCCTTTCTTCCCCTCCACCTTTCCTTCCCTATTCCTCTTATTTTCTTACAAACTTTTTATTGTTTATTTCTTTATTTTTTGAGAGAGAGACAGAGAGCAAGCATGGGAGGGGCAGAGAGAGAGGGAGACACAGAATCTGAAGCAGGCTCCACGTTCCAAGCTGTCAGCACAGAGCCTGATGAGGGGCTCAAACTCACAAACTGTGAGATCATGTCCTGAGCCGAAGTCAGACGCTTAATGGACTGAGCCCCCCAGGCGCCCCTTCCCTTGCTTATTCCATTCTCTTCATTTTCCTGGAAGGCCTGGGCTGCACAGGAAAGGGCACTGCTGCGTCTCATGAGCCCTGGACCCGCTCCAAAGCCCACGGAGAGTCTGGAGCCCCGGGTCTGCGGCAACATGGTGGGAGCCTCTTGCGCTGCCAGCTTTAAACTCACATCCGCGCGCCTGGACTCGTGTGACGCGGGGCGGCTGGAAGAGACAGCTCCTGGTGGCTCCTTTGCTGGATCCCAGATCCCATTCTCATACCCCTAGGACCTCCCTTTCCTCTTGTGAACAGTGTCTGCGGCTGCTAGTGCACGCATGCGAGCGTGCGCGCGCGTGCACACACACACACACACACACACACACACACACACACACACACTCAGAATCCCAGAGACTGAATTGGGTTTCTCATCTGCTCCAGGCCACACCTTTCTTGCTTTTCTGGCTTCAGTCCCTTGGTGGGCTGCTGTGATCACCTCCCAGGGCTGTCCAGGTCCTTCAGCTGGGGGACCACCCTGTCCTCCCATAAGGTGAGCCCCCCTTGGGCAGGGCAGGGCCCTGCGGGGCTGGTGAATCCATCCCCACTCCCCACCCCCTACCCCCGGGAAACCCCCGCAGCAGCCGTGAGATGTCATCATGGCACATGCGGAGCATGACTGTCTCTTCCTCCCCGCCCGCTCCCTCCCCTGCACCAGCCAGCCTGGCAACCCCCGCCCAGACCTGCCCTGCCCCGTCCGTCCGGGGACGCAGGTGCGGGGTGGGTGCGGGTCCTCCAAGCTCGGAACTGCTGCTTTGCCCTCCCGACGTCGGCTTCGTGCTCCAGAGCGTCTGGGGCTGCCGAGGCCGGACCGAGGCATGTGATTCTACAAGAGGTATTTTTAGCTTTCTCATTAACCGAGTGCTTTCAAATTAGCCTTCTATTAACCTCAAAGGAAAATGAAAGTGTGTTTTTTTTTCCTTCCCAGAGAAAGTCTCCTGCAGAAGAGAAAGCTTTCCATGATTCACCTTTCGTGCGCCTCGAAGCCCTAATGAAGTTGGAGTCTCTAATATCTGACTTGATGGAATAATTGGTCCGTGGGCAATGGCAAGGAAGATGCTGGTAAGCGGGGAAGCGGTCTTTCTCTCTTTCGCTTCTCATCAGACGGCCTTCGTTTCCGTCTCCCCTTTCTCCACCAGGGATCAACCCCCCACCCCACCCCCCATTACTCAGGAAGTGTCCATGTGACCCGCCCTCCCTTCCAGTCTCATCCGGATGGCATTGCCTGCTTTGTGCTGCTGATCCCAGACTCACACGCAGCCACTGGTCGTCTCCAAAGCACTGTCTGGTCCCCAAGCCTTGCGACCAGGGTCAAAAGGAGGCCTCTTGACTTTGGTGGTGCCCGTCAAAGTGCACTTATCACTCTGCACCCGGAGTTCGAGGAGAGGGGAATAAATAGCCTTGCAATTTCCCAGCACAGTCAGGGATCGAGTCCAATGAGGCTAATCCAATTTCCACTCTCCAGCCCTGAGGCAGGAGGAACCTGCCCGGCCAGGGTTACCCACCAGCAGGTCTCTGTCTCAGGATGTGAAGGTGGCCCTGCTGGAGGGTGGGGAGGGGGCTTGCGGCCCAGCCACCCAGGGGATCCAAGGAGCCCACGGCCGGGACTGGGTATCAGCCAACAGACACGAGGAAGCTGCAGGACCTCACGTGCTCCCCAGGGAACCGGAAGAAAGGCAGGGCTGCTTCTGAAGGGCTCAGTCCAGAGTTTGGATCGTTCCTCCATCGGCCCAGCCTGTTGGTGAGCCCGGGACTTGACACCTTTCTGCCCCCTTCCTTCCCTGGCCCCTCTCTCCATCCCTGTAGGTGCTCACCTCTGACTGCCTCCCCACATCCCATCTCTGTCTCTTCCCTCTCTCCCTTCATTCATGGGTCTGTGCCTTCTAGAACCATCTTGCTGGAGAAGGGCTCCCTTCCAGTGAAGAGTCTGCCCTCCTCAAGGGGCTCACCTCTGGTGTTCTAGATGCAGGTGGATTACTGGAGCCTGAGAAGAGACCATAGGCCCACGGTTTAAGTGACCGGAGAGAAGGTCCCAGGGACACATACCCACAGAGGACCACGGCACCTGCAGCTCCCACCTGGCACATCCCACGGCCCCCTGGCTGCCCCCAACTGCAGGCTCCTGCCACTTCAAAATTGAAATGTCAGAAAGCAAACTCACTGCTCCTCTGTCAGACTGCTTCCTTCTTATTTCCTACTGGGTTAATGGGGTCGCCATCGGCCCTGTCACCCAAGCCAGAAACGTACGAGTCACTGTCGACTCCTCCACACCTGCCAGTCACCGAGTCCCATCAGCCCCCCTCTGCGGGGAACTTCTGCCTTGCGCCCCAGCAGAGCGCAGCCACTCAGGGCTCAGGGCATCGCCGTGGTGCCTCGGCTGATCTTCCTGCCACGAAGCTTCATCTCCTGAGTCCGCTTCCCTCTCTGCAGCCGGACGGCTCGCTCTAAAATGTGCTCCCTTGCTGACACCTGTCAGTGGCTCCTGGTTACCTTCCACTGAAGCCCACGTACCTGGCCGTTGGTTCAGCTTCATTCCCGGCCACTCTCCCCCTACAAACCCGAGCCTGGCCGGGCCCAACCAGCTACACTTCCCCGAACGTCCCTGGCCACTTGTCACCTCTGGGCTGTACACACAGTGTTGCCTGTAATAGGAATGCCGTTCCCTCCTTGTCTAGCCAGTGAACTCCTGTTCACTCTACAAATCCCCTTCAAATACACCCTCTTCCAGGAAGCAATTCTAGCTGAGCAGTGTTTCACGAGGCCTAACTGCCACCGGATTTGCCCCCGATTTCACTGTGGCCACAGGGAGGCTCTGCGGACACGTAGGCTCAGGAACGGCGCTGCCTGGGGCACTCAGGTGCAGCAACGCACTCTTTAGCCTCAGTCAAGGGTCTTCCATCCTGCCAGACTTTGCAGACACAGCCAGACAGGTTAGTGTCTTCAGTGACCCTCATTATTCTCACTCTCCTTCTACCATCCTGCCTTCTTTCTTCTTCTGGCATCTTCTTAGGGGGATGAAACCCTGTGCATGGAGCGGCTCTGGGAACCTGGGGTTTGCCTTTCTAAACTCGAGCCTCCTGTGGTCCCTTCCTCTGCTGCTTCCTGTTCTTCCTCCTCTTCCCTTCCCTCTTCCCCTTCCTCTCCATCTTCTTCCTCCTCCGCCGCCGCCTCCTCCCTTTCTTCCTCTCCCTCCTCCCCATCATTCTCCCGCCCATCTTACCCTTCCTCCACCTTCCTCCCTCTCTCTCCTCCTCCCCCCTCCCCCCTTCCTCCCCATCTTGCTCCTCTTCCCTCCTCCCTCCCTCTCCCCTTCCCACTTCGGTGACAGTGACATTTCCCTCCCACCCTCCTGGCCCGCAGCCCCCTGTGCTCCCAGCCGCATCCCTCCAGCCCTCACCAACACTCCCCCAGCGCTGGGTGGGGAAGGAAGAGGGTGGAGCTCCGTTCTACTCCTTAGCAATTCAGGCCAGGGGTTTGGAGAGGAGGAGGCTGGGCCCACTGGGCATCAGAGCCGGGTGGATTCTCCCTTTCCCGACTGCCTCACTCCTCCACCATCCATCCATCCATCCATGTTAGTCCACGGGGGCAGGCAGCAGTGCGCTGAGGCTCATTTGGAAAAAGCTTCAGATGTAAAAATCTGGTCTTAAAGTCAGGTAGGGGGTAATTAGTCACATCTCAAAAGAAGTCTTATGTTTCAAAAGGCTCTGCAGCAGGAACCCATAATTAGCTGGGTCCCCTGGAGAGCTGACATCAGAGCGGGACAGTCTGGCCCAGCGGCACTCCTGTGTGTGCCTGGCCCCCAACCAGCCTATTTTCCTTCCTGTGAGTTAGAGACTTTTCCCTTCCTTCCTTCCTTCCTTCCTTCCTTCCTTCCTTCCTTCCTTCCTTCCTTCCCTACTTCCTTCCCTACTTCCTTCCTTCCTTTCTGACTTCCTTCCCTACTTCCTTCCCTACTTCCTTCCTTCTTGCCTTCCTTTCTAATTAATTTATTATCATGCCTCCTCGCTGAAGTAGGTGAGGAGCATGGGCTGATGGTCTTTTCACAGAGGTAGAAAACCAAGGTCACAACTGCACAGCCTGAACACAGAGAAGAAAGGACCTAAGGAGAAGCCAAACTGGTCATTCTGTCCAATAGGTGTAACCCTTCCTTCCATAGTAAGAGAACCCCTGTTATATTGGGGGACGTCATGAAACCAGCAGACACCCCTATTTCCTGGCATCCTAAGCACCTAGGGATGGCCACAGGACCAGATTCTGTTCATGGGATGTGAGTGGCTATGTTTATTGGGACTTCTGGGCAGGCAGCTCAAGGGAAGCTGGCTTAGCTGGAAGGTCTTGCCTCCCTTTGATGCCCCTCCCACCGTCTCCCTCCCTCCTGCCTAGAAGGTAATGGCTGGAGCTCCAGTAGCCATGTTGGACCAAAAGGGAGCCTTGAAATGAAAGGGGCTCCACGGGGCTGGGGGAAGTAGAAAAACAGGGCATCTGAGTTCCAGTAACGATGGAGTTTCCTTACCATCCTCAGACCCCTTATCTCTGCATCGCTTTGAAGTAAGGGGAGAAAGAAGCTGCCATCTTGGTTAAGCCACCGTTAGTTTGGGTTTTGTATTACATGCAGCTGAGCCTAATCATAGCTAATAAATAAATTTTCATGACTCTCATCTTCAGGACTACATCACCTCCACAGCCTGGAGGTAGTTGAGAGAGCATTGGTTTGCCCACTGTGTGTGTTTATACCCAAATTATAACTTTCCCTAAATCTGTTATCTTTCACCCACTGCCCCACATTTTCCTTGTGGACTCATGGGTGTGGGCAACCTGCCTCACGTCAAGGGAGGACTCTTTGAAAAGGGGGATCCAAGTTTTTTCTGGGGCCACATACTCAGCTGGAAGCATCTTGCTGGGAAGTGGCTTGAGGAGGGAAGGACCCGTACCCTTCTGAGATTGACTCTCCCTCTGTGGCCACGCCCACTCTACCAGGCTCCACCTACCTCTTCCTCTTTACTCCTTGACTTTTCCAGGTGCTGCTCTTTGCCTAGCAGATGAATACCCAGGACCAGCCACCTGGCTCTCTTACTGGGTATGTTGGACCGGCTCAGCTTCTGTGCATTTTAGCCTGTGCAGATCCCGTTTCCCGCTCCCTCCTTTCCCTGCAACATGATTTCGGAATACCTCTTACCATAAAAGACATGAATTGCATTGATCTCTGAGACCCCGCCTAGTTTTCAATTGCCAAGATGGAATGAGGTTGGACCCAGAAAGCCTACGTGCTACCTCGTAGCTTTTAGCTGGGACTTTGACCTGCCAGGTTGCTACCCCCCTATCGGTTAGACAGCTGCAGGGAGGCAGGGAGGCCGGTGGTCTCTCCTTAACCTGAAAAGTAGCTCCTTGATTGCCTGCCAGGTGACCCCTTTCTTGGGAGCCTGAATGGAAGAGGAAGGAGGTGCTGAGCCAGCTGGCCAAGTTTCTGAAGCTGTCAGGGCAGGAAAACCATGAAAGTGTGGGTTTTAACACTTAAGACATTTTTGTGAACCCTCTGGCTGGCAAATGGTGTTAACAGGCCTCTGAGGGTCCCAGAAAGGAGGCCTTGAAGGCCGCACCCGTTAGAAAGAGCCACGTTAGCAGAGATGGTCGTGAGCCTGTGGCTTTGAGCAGACCCGGGGTGGGGCTGTGCGCTTCCTGATTTCCTGGCCTTCCTGCATGGATTTCTCAGCCTGTCCCGGCGTCGATATTTGTGGGCTTGACTTGCCCATCTGGGCCCCGATGATGTAGCTTGTGGTTTTTAATCTACTGTTTCTTTTCAAACGATCGGTCGTTCCTTCTCTTGTTCCGCTACCGGCTCCCTTCAGCATTTTTGCTGCTCAGAGGTGGGTGGGTTATAGCCCTTCTGCTCCCAGAGCAGTGAAACACTGGCTGGGAAACTATCTTTGTGTTCCCATCATTAGCAAAAGCGGTGACCAGGTCCCCTGGTCCCCAGATGTCACTCCGTGGCCTGTTTTGTAGGAAATATCTGATCTTAGTTCAAAGTTGCAGGGGAGAGTCTCTGGCCCCGGCCCACGTTCCGTGCTGAGCCTCAGGTCATGTCCTTGCCCATCTCTTTAGGATGTCACCTGCTATTCCTTACCTACGATTGATACTTTTCCCTAGTCCTCAAAAATTCTTACTGTCTCCTTTGGAATTTAACTGTCTCCCTTGGACATGTCCTTCTGTCATGTCTCAGAGCTCTTCAAAGTAAAGGCTTTTTTTTTTTTCCTTTATAAAATCACACGGCTGGAAGGGACCCTGAAGGTAATCTGGTGCAACCCCCTCCTTTTGCAAGGCTCAGAGAGGGATGTACTGGCCCAAATTTGCACAGCTTGCTCACAGAAAAGCTGGAGCTGGCATGCTAGGTCTCCCGACCCCCAGGGCTCTGGCTCCAGGCCTGGCCAGAGGGACCAGGAGGGGTGGGTGGGACTATATTCTTCACTAATACTTCCGGGGCTCTAATCAGATCCAATTATTTAAAATCCCTAGCATTGTCACCGCTCTACATTCTCTGCCCTTCCATCTAAGAACTTTCTTTTCCATGCTTGACCTTTTAAGGATTCATCATTTTTCCATGGGGCCTTGGGCTAGGATTAGGTACTTGCAAGCAGACGGCCCCGGGTACTTATGAGTGTATCATGTGATGGGGAGACGAGCTGGAGAGTGTCTGAGTGAACCCCCCACTTGGCCGGGTGCCTCTTGGGAAGGACAGGGACAGAGGAGAGGTTGGGCTGGGAACTGGGTTGGCTCAAGGCCATCTGCATACGGAAGCTGGTTTTCTAGGCTGCTCCCCATGGCTCCTCAGGGCTGGGGCAGAGGGCCTCAAGCAGAAACAAAATGAGTGGTTCATATAAGCCTCTGAGTGGCATTGGGAATGGAATGTGCTATTCCTGGGCTCACCGGAACAATTTGTGGACCCAAGCGATGGGGGATGGGGAGGAGGGAAATGGCAGAAGGATGTTTGTTTCCACAGCACAGGAAGCAAGACAGGACCCCAGCACCACCGTGACATTCCTCAGCAGCGCCATCATCTGGATGGGCATCTAATGCTATTGACTAGAGACTTTGTTGCCACCGTGGGCATGAATGCTGGGGGTGATGCTCACAATTTTCCAAAGACAAACGCAAGGACCCAAAAGATGATGCAATCACCTCCAAGCTGAGAGACACAAAGCCACCAACCCGAAGCGGGTCACCCAGGCTCACCCTCATATCCAGCGCTCTCTCTCTCTCTCTCTTTTTTTTTAAAGAGAAAAGAGAGTAATTAGTCTTTCTTGAGTTCTTTCAACACAATGACAAAAAGGAAAATTCTAAAAAAGAAATCTCTGCTTGTAGAGTGGCAAAGAACAGCCGCATTGTTTGTCCCTTTCAGTACATTACAACTAATAATAACAACAAAGGAATAGACTGACTTAGAAATTCTTTGTGGTCCTTTAATACCACGGTGAAGTGAGCCTGGGGAAACTGATGGGGAGGTTGCAGGCCCCCGCATGCGGGGAAGCGCTCCTGCACACCTATTGGGTACGCCCAAGAGCCCTGTGGTGCCTTGGCAATAGCCAAGACAAAATGCACACCCACTTGAAACCAGCTTGATGGAAATTGCCAGAGGCGTGGAGAACAATGGCTCGCTATCTGGGCGCCCAGACCCTGCCTTGTCGCTGCTTCCAAAGTGGAAATGAGATACTAATGAAGGGTAGAGTCATGACTTCAAATGTCTTCTCTATTTGCCGGATACTTGTCTTTGGAGCAGATACGTCAGTGACATACCTGTGAACCTGGAGTTCCGAGGCCACCTGTCTGGGAGCCGGGCCTGCCTCGGATATTGAAATACTTGTTCTGTAGACTGAGGGGCGGGCTGTGGCGGGGAGGGAGCAGGGCGTATGCACAGATGGAGGGTGAAGGGGAGTGTTCAAGAGAGAAGAAAACTCTTAGAGATACAGGAAAATCCAACAGGTGGGGATGGGGACAGCGATACAGAATGGTTACCAACCTGAAAGGGGGTGCTGAGGGGGGTGGGGGGTGTTGTCGCTTAAGAGTGTCTCCGGAGGGCGCCTGAGTGGCTTAGTCGGTTAAGCGTCTGACTTTCGCTTAGGTCATGATCTCGCGGTTCGTGGGTTCGGGCCCCGCGTCGGGCTCTGTGCTGACTGCCAGCTCGGAGCCTGGAGCCTGTTTCAGTCTGTGACTCCCTCTCTCTCTGACCCTCCCCTGCTCACGCTGACTCTCTCTCTCTCTCCTAGAAATAAATAAAACATTTAAAAAATTAAAAAAAAAAAAAAAAAAAAAAAAAAAAAAAAAAAAAAAAAAAAAGAGTGTCTCCAGGCTGGTGGGGGGGGGGGTCTGCTACAGAGGTCACTGGGCTGGATTAGGAAGGAGCAATCCCTCTCTTTTAGAATTATGGGGCCGCTTGTATCCAGCGATGCTAATGAGGTGTGTTTGCAGTGATGGTGGTAGAGATAGGAAGTTCAGTAAGCATCCATGAGACACACACAGTAGGCACTCAATAAATGCCGGTAGAAATTTATGAATATATTGCAGTCGACACAAAAGTACTGGTTTTGCACTACTAGCTGTAGCGTTAACAACAGCTCTTCCAGAGAGTTATGATGATGATAAAATCCACCAGGGCTGCCAGGGCTCTGAGGTTTGGGGTGTACGTGGTGAGGAGGAAATGCACCCGACCGGAGAGAACCTCAGTGGCTAAGCAGAGGAGCAGCAGGAAAGGAAGTAGGTAAGGAAGGAGCAGTTTCTTAAAAGAAGCGTCCTTTAGGGTTATAAAACATGGTGGACCGGCTTCCCGGAAAATAGCTCTCCAGGCAAAAGCGAAACAAAGGCCTTCTGGCATGCGGGTCACTTCTTGCCCTGCTGTGTCATGGCCTTGGAGCAGCAAAGTGGACTGGAAGAAGGCTTTCGTACAACCTTGATGTCTTGCAAGTGTAGCTAACATTTATCGAGCTCTGAATATGCACCAGCTGAGGGCTAAATGTGCGTATCCCTCCAAAATGCATCTGCTGAAACTCTCGCCCCCGGTGTGATGTACTTGGAGATGGGCCTTTTGAGAGGTAATGAAGTTTAGATGAGGTCACGAGGGTGCAGTGTTGTGCTGGGATTAGTGCTCTTACAACCAGGGGAAGAGACCAGGGCCTCCTCTTTCTGCCAGGGAAGGACAGAGCGAGAAGGAGGCCATCTACAAGCTGGGAAGACTGCTTTCACTGGAACTTGACTTTACTAGCACCCTGACCTTGGACGACTCCCAGTCTCCAGATCATGTGAGAGGTACATGTCTGATCTTTAAGCCCCAGGCCTGTGGTATTTTGCTGTAGCAACCTGAGCTGACATGCACAGTCTAAGTGCTTTATGCGAAGTAGCTCTAATCCTTACATGCCTAGGATGTAGGTACTATTAATAATAGCCATTTTATAGGGGTGCCTGGGTGGCTCGGTCAGTTGGGCGTCCAACTTCGGCTCAAGTCATGATCTCGTGGCTTGTGGGTTCGAGCCCTGTGCCAGGCTCTGTGCTAACAGCTCAGAGCCTGGAGCCTGCTTTGGATTCTGTGTCTCCCTCCCTCTCTGTCCCTTCCTTGCTCATGCTCTGTCTTTCTCTCTCAAAAATAAATAAATATTTTTTAAAATGTTTTTATTTATTTCTGAGAGAGAGAGAGAGAGAGACAGTGCGAGCAGGGGACAGTCAGAGAGAGAAGGAGACACAGAATCCGAAGCAGGCTCCAGGCTCTGAGCTAGCTGTCAGCACAGAGCCTGATGCGGGGCTCGAACCCACGAACCATGAGATCAGGACCTGAGCTGAAGTCTGATGCTTAACCGACTGAGCCACCCAGGTGCCCCCAAAAATAAATAAATATTTTTAAAAATGTTAATCACGGTCATTTTATAGATGAGACAATAGAGGCACAGAGAGTCCATGAGCTAACCTGTGTGGAGCCAAGAACTGAACACAGGGAGACTGAGCCCTTCCCCAGTGGTACCCCTTCAAGTGGGTACATGGGTGCTGTGGCTCTATTCAGTAGATGCAAAGGCCATTGGGACTTAGCCCATGATGCCGCAGTCACTTCCATGTCTGATTGTGGAAGGTGTGACGCAGGAGTGTGTGGGCTGTGGGGACATATACACTGGGATCCGGCCTCCAAGTCTGCCTCTTATGGTCTGTGCAACCTCAATGTCCTCACCTGTATAATTCTTGTGGTGCAGGTTAGAGAAAATGTATACACAGAGCATTTTGTATGCTGTGTGACACGTTGTGCGTCTTCTATGAGAAGCCTCTGCTCACTCAATACTGGTTCACATCCTAAGCAATGCCACCTGATAGAATCAACCCATTCCTGTAGCCTGAGCACCTGCTTTTTCTTGCCTTGATTTCAGATGCTTGGACTATCCTTGGAGCTAATACTTGGTATGCCTCTTGTCAACTCCTATGGTAGATCTCTCCTTGTTTGCCTGATGCAGCCCAGTGATTAACCTCAAATGGACATTAAGCTTTTGATTCTTAAGTCACTGGCTGAACCAGCTGGGCATCTGCCTTCCAGGTGGAGGAGGACCCATGAACGGTGGTGGGAAGAAGAGAAGCGGCCTGCAGGCAGGGCACATCCAAGTAACTTGGTTTTGTGGGGGTGTAAATTCCAAAGTGGGGTCTGGAGAGGGACTGGGGGGCATTTGCAGCCCACCTTAAGGAGCCTGAGCTTGATCTTGCAAGTGAATGGAAACCTTTGAGGGTGTTATATAGGAAGGCAAGTGGGTCATATTATGGAGCTCAATTTAGTAGCCATGGAGCACGGAATGGGGGAGAGCAAGAGTGGGGGCCAGAGGTTGTTTGGAAGCTATATTCAGTGCCCTATGAGGTCTGGCACTTTTCTATGTCCAGGGCTCATGTCTCGCCTCTCTGCCTCCAGCTTACTCAGCTCCTGCCTCGTTTTCCCCTTGTCATTCATCAAACTCACCAAAGGACTCCAGCCCACAGACATCTGCCCTTGCTGCTTCCTCTGCCTGACACTTCCCTTCAGGTATCTGCATGGCCTTCAGGTCTCCGCCTAGATGCCATCATATTGAAAAAGGCTTTCCCAAGCACTCTGCAAGAAATAAAACCCTGACCTCATCATTCTCTATCCTCTGATCCAGCTTCCTTATTTTCTTCCTTATCATTTGTTGCTACATGACATATTTATTCATTCATTTATCATTTGTGTCACCCCGCTGGAATATAAGCCACCCTAGGCTTTTTCTCTGTGGTCTTCCCAGAGACAGACACTCAAATATGCATTGAATGAATGAAAGGATGAATCAGGGTGATAACATTCCATGGAGCTGGCATAGCCTGATCTGCAATGAGCAGAAAGGTAGTTCAGGGCATGATTCAGCTCTGCATACCTGCACTCGGTAAACATTTGATTTTTAGTTCCAAGCGCTGAACACCAGTCTCCTTCATGGGGGAGGGTGGCCCATCATCAGAAATAAATCCCCCAGGAGTCTTTTGGCAGGTACAGTTTGTAGAGACAGCCCTGCACAGATAGTCATGGAGCAACTTGACTTGTGATCACAGACTAGGGGCTTTTTGTCAGTTTGTGCTTTGTTCCTTCCTGCAATGACATTGTTCTTGAGTAGTGAGTAATTGGAGCCTCAGGGCCACCTTGCGTTTTGTGGATAAGCACAGCTCTGACACGCTAGGTGTAGTGTCAGTATAAGAAACGGAACATTGCAATGTGCTAGCACAGACCAAGAAGTCAATAACTGCTTGACATTCTGGGAGGCAGATACTCACTGGTAGATCCAACACCAAGGAAGACCTTTCCTCAGTGGGCACTTAAGTGGTTGAACGATGGTTGCTTTTTATGGAAAATGTGCTTGAAAAGAATGAATAGCCCCAGGAAAGCTAGAAACTTTTGTCCAATTTTGGGGGCAATGCAAGGCAGGTTTGCAGAAATTTCATCTAAAGAAGGGTAAATGCCAGCAGCCTTGGTGCCATAGCCAAAGATGTGACATCAGAAACAATGACATCATAGTTTTCCTCTCTCTTGTAAATACTAGATGAATCAAAGGGACTTATTCCTTAGATGATCCCATAAATTGGAGGACTTCATTGAAATATCCCACACCAGGAATCCTAGAAAGCAGAGTTCCCATGAAATTGTAAGGAATTGAAGAAGCCCTCAGAAATGCCATGCTTAGGGTCTCCAGGTAACTCACAATCATTTAGAGAACGATTGCCCATGATTAGCTGCAGATAAATTTGGGGAAGCTCTATTTCTGGTAAGACCTTACCCTCAACTGGAGTCTCAAGTGGCTGATTGCAGATACCTCAAGTGCACTATAAACAGATCTACAAGAAGGTGGGGAGTGGGAAACAGAATTTTTGAGAGTCTTCTGTTATCAATGTTATGGTAGGTATTTTTCATGTTTTAGCATTTGACTTTCATAGCAACTCTACAAGATAGATATTATTGTCCCAGTTTTATAGGTGAGAAACTGGCTTAGAGAGGCTAACAAAATTTCCCAAGGCTATACAGAAAGAAACAAAAAACCCAGACTTTGAGCTCATGCTTCCCCCATTATGCAGTATGACTTCTCAACACCCACATGTACATCTGCTGTCAAATTATTACTAGACTGTTCAGCTTCTGTATGAGTGTAACCTATAGGTATATGTAGGTGGCTTAAGAGGAATTTTTGCAAGTGGATGATGATAATAATGCTGATTAGATGTTCAAGCACTATCATTTCTTTTCTTAGAGGAAAAAAAAATAAAGTTTCTTTTTAGTTCCAAAAGGTTTGAAGAAAAGATTGGGTCCTGGTGGGATTGTGGTGGGATTGTGCTGGTTTCCTCTTAGATATTCTGCATTCTTTGGAAACCACTGAGAACTCTAACACTGAAATGTTGATCACTTTAGACTCTGATGGCTAATAGTATGAGACTAGCCTTCAAGCTATAAAGCATGGAAAGAATGCGACAAAGAATGGAAACTTCTCCTGAAGCCCTATGCCCCAACGTTAATAGTCTTTAGCAGCACAAACTGGGTGAATATTATACTGTCAATAAATAATGCATGGTGGCAGCTTCTGGATTCTGGCAATAGGGTAGTAACTTAGTCACTTCCATAAACGATAGTTATGAAACCTGTACAAAATAGAAGAAGGCACAGAAGAGCAATCGAATGTAGGCAGACATCAGAGGGAACTCTACCCTTGAAAGATTAACTGCATGAGTGATATTTATGCATTTGAGTCTTTTTGCCTGGAACTCCCAAATCTGTATGTAAATTAGAGTGTCAGGAAGCCACAGATGTACTGATTTGAGGTACCAGAGGACAGAGTTCAGGGCTGGATGAAGGTCCCAAAGTTAAGGGAGGACTCCTCAAAGGAAGGGTGCCACATAAGGTGAGCCCCCAAATCCATATTTAAGATTTCCCTACATTCTTGGCCCATCAAAGATATAAATATTTAAGGAGTACTTGGGGTCCAGAGAAAAAAGAAGAGCACCTGGAACTTGGGGGAACTGAGTGGAGATTTCACTTGCTACTGTGATCAACTTTGGAGGTGGAGTCTGGTCAACTTAATTGCCTACTAGCATAAAATGACAGAGAACAAAATGGACTCCAAAGACGACAATGTATTTATTATTCAAAGTGTCCAGCCCAATCAGAAAATCACCAGACAGAGGAAGAAAGAAGAAAATGTTACTCATACTCATACACATTAAAACAACAACAACAACAAAAAAACCAAAACGATCAATAGAAACTGACCACAAGATGATCCAGACATACAATTAGTACAAAGCACCTGCTATTAATATGTTCAAGGACTTAAAGAAAAGTGTATGCATTATGAAAGATAGTCAATCTCTGCACAGAAGTAATTAACCTGCACTTATCTTTGAAAACCTGCATGGTTGGTGCAAGGGAGATGAGAGAGAAGGGTTATTGGGTAGGATGACTTTCACAATCACTAATGGAATCACTGCTATCTATTGGCTCAATGGAATCTTTTTCTTTTCATGCAACTTTAACAAGGAACCTTCCAATGACACTTGCTTTTGACTCCTTTGGAGGATTTCGTGGAAATGTGACATTGCGTTGTAGTTAAATAGATTCATTGCTCGCACTGCTACAGCCTTATTCATGTGGTGCTTTTCTACAAAATTTTGCACTGTTTCCCACATTTTACACATCTTCCTAATTTCATTTGAAGTGAGGGATTCCTCCACCTTCTTCTCCTCCTCTGTAGACAAGATCGCCTCCATAACCTGTTGCTCATGATGCAGATCCATGAGTTCTTCCATGGTCAGCTCCTGGCTATGTTCCTCCACCAGCTCCTGAGTGTCATCCCCATTCACCTCTAGGCCCATGGTCTTCTCCAAGGACACAATTTCATCAACAACTGGTGGCTCCTGTTCATGAGCAAGCCCCTCTAAGTCATGTCCAAGAATGCAACCAGGCCACAGTTTTCTCTAAGCAGAATTGAGGGTTCTTTTGGTCACCCCATCCCAGACTTTATCTATGATCCTGAGGCAGTACATGATGTGGAAATGATGTTTCCAAAACTCTTGGAGAATAAGGTTTGTTCCTTTGGTCACCTTGAAGCATCGCTGAAATAGTGCTTTGGTAAAAGCTTAAACTTCAAAAAGACCTGCTGATCCATAGGTTGAAGAAATGGAGTGGTGTTGGAAGGAAGGAACTTGACCTTAATGAACTCAAATTCCTCCAATAAGTCATCCTCAAAGCTTGGAGGATGAGCAGGCGCATTATCCACAACCAGGTAGGCTTTGAGTGGCAGATTCTTTCCTAAAAGGGATTTCTTCACTTCAACAAACAAGATACGAGTGACTCACACCTTGCTGTTAGACCTCCACATGACGTTTAACTGGCTTCTCTGCACCTTGCATTTCTTGAAGGCTCGTAAATTCTCAGAATGATACATGAGCAGGGGCTTGGCTTCGAAATCCCTGTTTGCATTAGCACAAAACAAGAAGTGAGATGGTCTTTCATGGGCTTGTGATGGGGCTTTGCCTTCTCTTCTTCCATAATGTAGGTCCCCTTTGGCATCTTTTTCCAAAAAGGCCCTGTCTTATCATAGTTAAAAACTTCCTCTGGGAGGTAACATTCAGAAACCATGAGCTTCTGGAACTTGGTAGCAAATGCTTCAGCTGCTTTAGCGTCAGAACTCACAGCCTCACAACACTATGGATGCCACTTCTTTATTTATTTATTTATTTATTTATTTATTTATTTATTTAAAGATTTATTTTTTTTAAATGTTTTTACTTATTTCTAGGAGAGAGAGACACACACAGCGTGAGGAGAGGAGGGTCAGAGAGAGAGGGAGTCACAGACTGAAACAGGCTCCAGGCTCTGAGCTGGCAGTCAGCACAGAGCCCGACGCGGGGCTCGAACCCATGAACCGCGAGATCATGACCTAAGCGAAAGTCGGACGCTTAACCGACTAAGCCACCCAGGCGCCCCTTAAAAAATTTTTTTTAAATGTTTATTTATTTTTGAGTGACAGAGAAACAGAGCATGAGCAGGGGAAGGGAAGAGAGAGAGAGCAGGAGACACGGAACCTGAAGCAGGCTCCAGGCTCTGATCAGCACAGAGCCCGATGCAGGGCTCGAACCCACAAACTGCGAGATCATGACCTGAGCTGAAGCCGGACACTTAACCAACTGAGCCACCCAGGTGCCCCAACTTCTTTTAAAGTTATCAAATCATCCAGTGCTTTCCTTGAAGGCTTCTTTGTTTTCTGTTGATGTACCTGGCAGTTTACTTATGCGGTTGGTGTTCAAGGCCTTTGCCTTCTCACAGATACAGTTCTCGATCACAGTATCACCTGCTAGTTGCTTCTTATTTATCCAAACAAGAAGCAACTTTTCTACATCTTCCAGAACACATGGCTGTTGCTTTGACTCCTGCTGCATCTAGCCCCCTTCTTTTTTCTTTAATATTGTGCAAATGGTCGATGCAGACTTCTTATAAAATCTTGCAATTTTGGCCACTCCATACCTCGTTCATACTTCTCGATGATTTCCTTCTTAACTCCTACACAAATTAACTCTTTCTTCTTACTGCCTTTCTTTTCGAATTTTTTCTGCATGGGGGCCATTGCATATGCTCACACGGATGTTGCATACAGTTCACTATTAATAAAAACTTGTCATATGCTGTATTTAGTGTAACAGGCAATAAGGCAGCAGAGAAAAAGGGTCTCTATCTGCAGGCGGCCTGACCTAGAAGGAAGCAAAGCATTCCTAACCTCACTCTTGTCTGGAAAAGCAAAGGACTGACCATAGGTGCTTTGAAGTGACAAAAAATACACTAGTGCCAGTTGTGGGCACCTTCCAACGTTCTGAAAAATCACTGATTTCTGACAAATAGCCTGAGACCGAGCATGGGAGCCGATTACCCACAATCCCTCAGCAAGAGAGAGAGAGAGAGAGAGAGACAGTGAGAGAAAAAGAGAGTGAGAGACAGTGAGAGAAAAAGAGAGAGAGAGAGAGAGAGAGAGAAGAACCATTGGCTCAATTGTGATCGTGTGATGTTTGGTGTCTGGTACTACTTGTATTGCAAGACATTGCTCACTTATCAAGTTAAAATTTATTAGAAATATTTCCTCGTTTTGTGGAACACTCACAGAACAAGCTACTTGCAACTGAAGGTTTTACTCTATATGGGTACAATATAGGAGAATGTGTATATCTACTCTCTTAATTAAAACAAACATGTATCTGTTGAAATCAAAACTTATAATACCACATTGTGGGTATTTTTTTTTTTTTCTAGGAGAAAGAGATAGAGAGACAGCGTGAGCAGGGGAGGGTCAGAGAGAGAGGGAGTCACAGACTGAAACAGGCTCCAGGCTCTGAGCTGGCAGTCAGCACGGAGCCCGACGCGGGGCTCGAACCCACGAACCGTGAGATCATGACCTAAGCGAAAGTCGGACGCTCAACCGACTAAGCTACCCAGGCGCCCCGGGTATTTTTAAACATAGGTAGAAGGAATGCATACGGCACACATGCCACAAAGGACAGCAGGGCTGGAAACAAGACTATCCAGTCGCAAAGTTTCCATCATTGAGGTGATGTGCTAAAATATTCACTCTGGGTACCCTGTGATGAGCCAGAAAGTGTGTGTTATAGAAGATAACATGGAAAAACCAACACTGAAGTCAAAACAGAGCACTGAAATATGCTAACACAAAAGAAGGCAGGCAGGAAGGATAAGAGGAAGAAAGCAGATGAGATTGATAGAAAGCAACCAGCAAACATGCAGATTAAATCCAATCATATTGATAACTTTACTAGAACGAAATAGACTAGGTGTTCCTCCTAAAAAGCACAGATCGCTAGGCTGGACAAAATGGTAAGATCCACTATACATTTGCAAGAGATGGATTTAAGGAAAAACATTTTTTAAATGTTTACATTTGAGAGAGAGGGAGAGACACAACGTGGGTGGGGGAGGGGTAGAGAGAGAGGGAGACACAGAGTCAGAAGCAGGTTCCAGGCTCTGAGCTGTCAACACAGAGCCTGACATGGGGTTCGAACCCACGATCCATGAGATCATGACCTGAGCTGAAATCAAATGCTTAACTGACTGAGCCACCCAGGTGCCCCTGCAAGAGATGGATTTTATTTTTTTATTATTATTACTTTAAAATTTTTTAATGTTTATTTTTGAGAGAAACACTCAGAGCATGAGCAGGGAAGGAGCAGAGAGAGGGTGAGGGAGACACAGAATCTGAAGCAAGTTCCAGGCTCTGAGCTGTCAGCACGGAACCTGATGTGGGGCTCAAACCCACAGACTACAAGACCATGATCTGAGCTGAAGTTGGATGCTTAACTGTCTGAGCCACCCTGGTGTCCCAAGAGATGGATATTAAATGCCAGAACATAACTAGGTGAGGAGGAAAACAGTGGGAATGAGATACTCACAGGAAAGCTGTAGTGACCATATTTGCATCCGACACTTCAGGCTGTCTGATCAAGGAGTATCAATGGAGATAAGCGGGACAGTTAAAAATGTTAAAAGGGCCCAGACATAAGGAAGACACCACAATGTGAAATACGGATGAATCTAGAAAGAAGGGCTTCAAAATCACACTGCAAATGCCATCAGAACTTACGGGAGAACGAGATAAATCCATAACCACAGTTGGAGATTTTAGCACCCTGGCCTCACTACTTGATAGAACAATTAATTAAAAATAAATCCATAAGAAAATAAGATATTGGAAAGAATATCAATTACCTCACCCTAATGATATTTATAGAGCTCTGGGCTGAACAACTGCAGAATACATTCTTTCCCGATGTACATAAAACAGTTGAAAGACATTTGGGAGGCCACAAACCAATGCTCAATCATTTTAAAAGCTGGAATATTACAGAATATATTCTCTGGCACAATGGAATTAAATTAGAAGTTAAGCACAATAAAAAAAAAAAAAAGAAAGAAAAGAGCCAGCATATTTGGAAATTGAAACAAACCTTCTAAAGAACCCATGGGTTACAACAACACAAAGAAAATTAGAAAGCATTTCAAGCTGAAAGATGATGGAAATACGTTATCGAAAGTTGTGAAATGCAACTAAATCAATGCTTATAGAAAATGTGTAGCTGTAAGTGGTTATATTATAAAGGGAGAAAAGTTTAAAATAAATGTCCTAAGTTTCCACATGAAGCAGCTGGAAAAAGACAAGCAAATTAAACCCACAGTGAGTATGAGGGAGGCAACCATAAGAGACAGAAACCACAGAAGGAGATGGGGCGCCTGGGTGGCTCAGTCGGTTAAGCTTCCGACTTCAGCTTAGATCATGATCTCGTGGTTCGAGGGTTCAAACCCCACATCTGGCTCTGAGCGGGCTCTGTGCTGACAGCTCAGAGGCTGGAGCCTACTTCGGATTCTGTGTCTCACTCTTTCTGCTCCTCCCCTGCTCATGCTCTGTCTCTCTCTCTGTCTCAAAATAAATAAACATTTGAAAAACTAAAAAGAAAAAAGAAAAAAAGAAACCATAGAAGGAGAAAATAGGCCAAAAATAAACAAAGTCAAAAGTTGGTCCTTTGAAAAGAAAAATAAAATTGTGAAGGCTCTAGCAAGACTTACAAAGAAAAAAAAGAAAAAAGAGAGGAACAAGTTGCCGGTATCAAGAACGAGAAAGGGGCGGTGTCACTACGGCATCGACAGACATGTAAGGGTTAATAAGGGCTACTGTAAGCAACTTTATTCTAAACTATTTGACAAATGAGATGAAATGGACCAATTCCTCGAAAAACACAGCTGAATGCAAACTGACACAAGGTGAAATAAGACATCTGAGTTTCCGAGAAATTGAATTTGTTATCAAAAGCCTTCACACAAGGGAACGCCAGGCCCCGATGATTTCACCGACTAATTCTATCAAATACCAATCCCAATCGCACGAAGCCTGTTTTCTTTATGAAGAGGAGAAGCTGATAAATGTATTGTTCATAATAGAGGGAGAACAAAAATGCTGCAAGTCATTTCGTGAGGCCAGAATCACCCTGCTACCAAAACTTGACAAAGATAGTTCAGGAAAAGCAATATAGGCCAGCGTTGCTCCTGAACGTGGATGCAACAATGCTTCACGAAATCTTAGTCAATGGAACATAGTGATAAATAAAAAGGCTAACACATCATAACCAAGGGGATTTTATTCCAGGAATGCGAGCTGAGTTTAACATTCAAAAATTAGTTCATGGTAATTCACCATAGTAACAGAATATAGGAGATTCAGAAAAGGAGCTGGATACCAAAAAGGCATTTGAAAAGGTTTAATGCCTTTATAATTTTAAGTATGTATATTTGAAAGTAGCCAAGAGAGTTGATCTTAAATGTTCTTATCACAAGAAAAAAAGATTACCTATGTGAGGTAATGGATATTAACTAGACTTATTGTAGTGATCGGTTCACAATATACATATGTGTCAAATCATTATGTTGTACACGTGAGATCAATACAGTGTTCTGTCAGTTATATCTCAGTAAAACTGGGCGGAAGTCTAAAACTCTCAGCAAATAAGACTGGAAGGGAACTTCCTCCGTACGATGAGTGGCATGATGGAAAACTAGAGCTAACATCATACTTAATAATGGGGTAACCAAGGATATATGCACTTACAACTTCTATTTCACAATGTACTGGAAATGATGGCCAATGCAATAAGGCAAGGAAAAGAAACAAAAGGTATCTGGTTGGAAAGGAAGAAGCAAAAACACTTTTTATTTGTAGAGAATGTGCTTGTTTCTGTAGAAAATCCTAAGGCTTAACCACAGAACTACCAGAACTACTAAGTGAGTTGGGCAGGATTGTGGGCTCCTAGGTCGCTCGTGGGCTCCCAGGTCGTTCTACAAAAATTAATTGTATTTTTATGTATTAGCAAAAACAGAAAATTACACTGAAAATGTTCATTTACAATATCTTTAATCTTTAGTATACAAACCACTTGGGAATTTTGTTAGTCTCCATAGCAAAACACCATAGACTGAGGGGCTTAAACAACACACATTTATTTTGTCCTAGTTCTGGAAGCTGGAGGTCCAAGATCAAGGAGCCGGAAGGTTAGGTTCTGGTGGGAGTTCCCTCACTGGCTTGCAAAGAGACACTTTCTTGCTGTGCCCTCACAAGGCCTTTCCTTGGTGCAAGGAAGTGGAGAAACAGAGAGAGAGAGAGAGAGAGAGAGAGAGAGAGAGACCTCTTTTCCTTCTTGTAGGGCAAATCCTACCCTTTTGACTTCATTTAACCTTAAATACAACCTAAAAGCCCTATCTCCAACTATAATTACATTGGGGAGTTAGAGCTTCAGCACTGGAACTTTGGGGGGACAGAATTCAGTCTATAGCAAGGCTAAATACCAAAAGATCTGCACGGCCTCTACACAGAAAGCTATAATATACCGCTGAGGGAAATGACAAAGCCCCTATAATCATCATCATAATTTCTGCAATGTATTTTTGTCATTTCTGTGATAAATAAATGGAAAGATATACCTATCCAAGGGTCAGATGAGTCAATATTGTCAATATATAAATTCTTTGCAAATTATAGTCTCAATCCACTCTCAGTCAAAATTCCCCCAGACTTTTTTTACAAATATAAATTGATACCATGCTTCTCAAACTCATATGGAAAAACAAAGGAACAGAAACAACCAACCAATCCTGAAAAAGAAGAACAAATCTAGAAAATGTGTATTTTCTAAATTCAAGACAAACTATAAAGTGATTAAAATAGTGTAGTATTGCCATGATAATAGACTAATTGGCCAATGAAACTGAATAGTGAGGCCAGAAATAGACTTATGCTTCCACGAGCAATTGATTTTTGACAAGGGCACCAGAATACTTCACCGGGGAAAGGAAAATCTTTTGAACCAAGACTGTTAGAACAGCTTGATATCTAGACGGGAAAAAAGGACCTCAACTCTTACCTCAAACAATATACAGAAATTAATATAATAAACATAGAACCCCAAAACTAACATTAAATAGCTTTTAGGGGGAAAATGAGAGTATTTTTGCCACTGAGGGTGATAAAGATTTTTTAGATAGGACACAGAACATAATAACCATAAAAGAAAGAAATGAGAAATCAACCTTCCCCAAAACTAAAAGTTTCTCCTTGCCAAAAGTTATCATTCATAAAACTAAAAGCAAGCCAGGAACTGGGGAGAAAATATTCATGAAACACGCATCTAACTAAGGACTTATGTTTAGGATTTACAATGAACATCTACAACTCAGTGATGAAAAGATAAACAATTCAATACAAAATGGTCAAAAGATTTGGAACCACGTTATAAAGGATGACTTATGAATAGCCAATAAACACATAGAAAAGCACTCGGCATTTTATTACTTATCAGGTAAATGCAAATTAAAACCACAGTGAAGTATTCTACACACCCACCCCATTAGGCAGGCTAACCCTGAGATATTGTCAACACCAAATGTTGGCAAGGACTGGGTCGGGGGACACCCAGAAGTTTCAGGCATTGCTTACAGAAGTGTAGAATTGACTCCACCTTGGAGAAAGGTTGGACAGTTTCTCCTCAAGTTCATCATGTACCTAAAACTTTTTAAAAATCTTTTATTTTTGAGCGAGACAGAGCATGAGCAGGGGAAGGACAGAGAGAGAGGGAGATACAGAATCCGAAGCAGGCTCCAGGCTCTGGGCTGTCAGCACAGGGCCCGACTTGGGACTTAAGCTCATGGACTGAAAGATCATGACCTGAGCCAAAGTTGGATGCTTAACTGACTGAGCCACCCTCATATGGTTTTATTTATATGGATTTCCGGTGAAAAAAATCAGGCCAGTGGTTGCCTGATGGGGTGGGGATATTGACCGGGAAGAGATACTACATATCATTCTAGTCCTATATTGTAATAAGGGGTTGGTTTCATGGGGTTCAGAACATGTTACCCTGAAATCTGGCACCTTGGCACCTTCAACATTTTAAGCTTAAGGGGTTTTTAATTTTTTTAATTTTTATTATTTTTTTATTTATTTCTAGGAGAGAGAGAGAGAGAGACAGCGTGAGCAGGGGAGGGTCAGAGAGAGAGGGAGTCACAGACTGAAACAGGCTCCAGGCTCTGAGCTGGCAGTCAGCACGGAGCCCGACGCGGGGCTCGAACCCACGAACCGCGAGATCATGAACTAAGCGAAAGTCGGACGCTTAACCGACGAAGCCACCCAGGCGCCCCTTAAGGGATTTTTTTAAATGGCAGAAACAAGAAGGTCACTTTGATCTCCTCCACCCCTCCCTTCTTCCCTGAAATTCTTATCACCAGAACAATGTCTGGAAGACATTCCTATCACCGGAGATCGGAATCTGGGGCCAAGCACAGCAAATTTGTTCATGCAAACAAATCTTGCTAGACTTTTTTATTCTTTTTCCTTTTTTATAGCTAACCCTATTTTTCTAAGTTACTTCTTACCCACTTACCACCCCCAGTGCAAGCCCAAACCCTTTTGTTTTGTCCATTTTTCACCAATTTATTGGTATTGTTTTTGTTTTTGTTTTTTGTCTAAAACCTGTAAAAGCTTCCTGCTCTCACTTCTCTGGATCTTCCTTTTCTTGTGAAGGCTCCCATGGACATGTAAAAATGGAATAAAACGTGTGGGCTTTGCTACTGTTAATCTGTCCCTGTCAGTTTAATTTTCAGACCCAGCCAGGGACCCTAAGAAGGTCAAGGAAAACTTCTTCCTCCCCTGCAAGTTATACGAATGTATCCATTTGTCAAAACAATAGAGTGAAGCTTTGTGCATTTCAATGCATATAAGTTTTATCTTTAAAAAAAATACTGCAGGAAAAGAAATCAACAGGATGCCACGTGGAAGGAGGAATCGCTAAAAGAAACATGCAGGACACTGGTAATTGCTGCAGCCTCGTGATGGGTCCATGAGGGCTCATTACACTGTCCTGTTCATTTGTATAGATTTGTCATCTTTTATGATAAAAAACGGGAATGAAAAAGCAAATGCGTGGGGGCATCGCATCTTTGGCTCCGGGACCTCTGGAAATGATCAGAGAAGCGCCTCCCGGAATGAAGACACAGTCCCGCCAGAGTCTGTGCTCCCCGAGCCCCCCTGGCCGTCTGGAGATGCCCGCCAGGAAGGTAATATCCGGA
Source organism: Hyaena hyaena (assembly GCF_003009895.1). Taxonomy (NCBI): domain Eukaryota; kingdom Metazoa; phylum Chordata; class Mammalia; order Carnivora; family Hyaenidae; genus Hyaena; species Hyaena hyaena. Next base: position 5,067,304 of record NW_024080671.1, on the reverse strand, counting down.
GGCATCTTGCCAAGACCTGTCTGAAAATGGCACACCCCTGAGCTTTGCTGTCATGCGCAGAGTCAGGATGCGCCCGGACAAGGGATGTGAGCCTGACAGTTTTCAAGTTCTTCCTGACAGTTTCAGCTGATACTTCCTCAAGGTGACCCGACTTGGGCAGACCTGGTCTCTCGGTCTCAGCGCTGAGGCAGCCGGGCTGGGAGCTGGTCCCTTCTCGTCTGTGGGCTTTGCTCTCAAGGGCTCTCGACAGATAGCAGTGGGTCACGTCAAAGTAGCTCCTTCTCTTCCTGCGACACGGGCTTGCGCCGTTTTCTCCCCCCGGGACCTTTTCTGGCACTGTTTGTTATAGGCGTCAATTTCAGTTCACTCAAGAGTCACTGTTGGAAAGTTTGTCTCATTTCCTTCCTTGAGAGGGTGACTCTCACACCAGCCGGCTCAGGAATTGCAGAATGCCTGCAGAAATGGGGGCAGTGCCTTCCCCGGAGACGGGGGCCGCCGGTGAGGAATGCTCAGTGCGCCCTGATCAAAGGGCAGGTGCTCAGTAAGGCTGGGAGCCAGGGTATGTCCTCCCTCCTCACCTCTGTCCCCAGCCCTTCCCTGACCAAATCTCATGACTTGTCTGGGACTCTCTGGGTACTTGGCTTTCTTGCCTGCTTTCTTAGCTTGCAGGCGGATGAAATTAAAGAATTGCAACACATTCAGTCTCCCCCGCCCCCCGCCCCCAGGGAAGATGCGTGTTTCTTATCTTGAAAAAGAGAAAAAAAAAACCACTTTAAAATATACATACAAATTAAGGATTGAAAGCTCACATTTCCTTCCCACCTACCTTCTCCCTGAAAACAATTTAGTGCATTTACTTCCTGGGTTTTTTTTTTTTTCCTACCTGTACGCTGCTTGGATCATCTTGGGAGCAAGTCAGGCGAGAAACCCCACGAAATCCTCGGGAGACATGAACTTCAGTAAGGCTCCCCTGTCCCCCGCCAGCAGCTCCGTGAATTACAGGGAGCATCTGCCCTGAGGAAAGCGCATTTATCCAGCCTGCTGTTGTAACAGGATTCTTATCCACAGCATCAGAGAAGATTGCAGGAGGAAGCTGGCACGGGATGAGAGGCCACCAGTCAGGCCGTCCTTTATTGTGGCAAACTGTTCCTTTAACTCCTGTGACAGAGTAATACAGACTCCCAGGCTGCGACCCTTTCGAGGGCCATTATAGAAGTTGAGTTTGCCTCAGTCAGGAGGCATCATTAGGAGGCTTCATCATAACACCGCACATAAGGTGACCCCACAAAGTGCCAGATGGGAATGAATGGGCTACAGCCACTGTTGTCCACGGCACACACACCAGAGGAAACCAGGCAGGTGGCGCTGGTTGCCGGGGTGCGAACCCCAGGTTCCCCGGAGCGCCCCACCCTAAGAGGGACGGCCGAGGGGGACCTCAGCTGCCTGATGCGGTTGAATAAGGAGGTGATGCACTAGGCACTCACCTACCCATCTGGACAAGCTTCTGGGACCCCCTGATCGCCCCACATGGCACCAAGGTGCGTCGGAAGCCCCTTTCGGTCACAGGTTTGGCAGAGCTCAGGGAATTCCTGAGCCGGGCAGTTGTCTGGGACTTTAGGGTCTCCAAGAAAGAGGCCTGGTTAGATGCGTCAGAGGTCCCAGAGCCAGCCAGTGGCTGAATTGTCCTTGAACCTGGGCCTCCTGTTCCCCAATCCAGGCTCTGTGCTAAATCCAGCGTATCAAAGACGCTTGGGAAGGGGAAGGGGAGAGGCACCCGCTTCTTCTAGGGAGGCTGTTTTTGGAGCCCAAACCCTGGAGTTCCAGCAAAACCTCTAGGAACCTTCTTTTCCCAGGGGAACGTTCCCTGTGCTCCCAGAGGCAGCTGTGGGTGGGGCCGTCCCTGGAGCCCAAGGCCTGTAGGGGGCACTGTTGGTTCGGTTGATGCTTTGGTGGGGGTGGGGGTGGGAGGCTGGCCCCAGACAACGGAGGTGGGACAACCCAGAGGGGCCCACGTGGGAGACACTGTTCGGACTACAGCTCTCCCTGGGTTCCCTCCGGGACCCTGCACAGGGCACGGTTTCCTCCTGGCCTTCATCGCCATTATCACCGTCAACCATTATGAGGCACTTGCTTCCCAGCAGGCGTGACACCAAGCATTTTACACGGTGCCTGTCATTCAGTACTCGAGGCAACCTGTGATGGCAGTGCTAGTGTCCCTCTGTTCTGCAGATCCGGGAAACCCACGATAAGGACACTGCAGCCCATCAGGGTCTCTCTAGGCTCCCACCCTGGACGATTCTGTGCCGCTCTGCTGACTTGCTGTCATTTAGCCAGAGTGTGAGGAGGCGGGACAAAGCCTATGCCCCTTCCAAGGCCACATCAGGGTCACTCGGGCATCAGAGCACGCTGTGCCACTGTCTTGATAGACAAATTTGGAGATTTCTGGCAATTTCTGGGACCTTCAAGATCTTTCTTCTGGAAAATGGCTGAGTCCTCCTTCTTCTCTTTGCTTCTAGAAACAGGAGTAAGAGGAGCCAGGGCGTGGCAGCCAAGGCCCAGTCTACAGGGTGACAGCAATTCTGCGACAGCGGAGGGCCCTGAACGCGAAATGTGGTGTGAGACTCCTCCCGCAGCAAATGTCGTCTTCCCGGGAAGAGGGCTCTCCAGGAAGACAGTCAGACCCTTCCCTCGGGTCTGAAAAGGAACCCGTAGAGGGGAAGAAACTGTAGCTAAGGGTTGTGTTCTTCCGGCTCTCGCCAAGTGCCACTCTCTGCCCCAACCTCTGCAGGACACCAGCCAGAAGCTATGATCCAGGAAGCGCAGTGGTGCCGGAACTCCTGAGGGCCGGGGGGTGACAAGGCCCTGTGGCACCTTCGCCATGGCATGAGGAAAACAGCTGTCCGTGTTCGGGAGAACTGTGTGGCCCCATGGGGGGGGAGGTGACGGTGAGGGGATCGCACACCCTCCAGCACCCGTCAGAGCAAAGTGCCTAAAACCATCCAGGAAAGCGCTTCCAGCTGAGTTCATTACATACCAAGAAAATGCCCGATAAAGAGGGAGATCGGAGTGGAATGGAAATATTCCAGAAAGGGTCTTAGAAATGAGTGCTAAGCCAGATTTTAAAGGTCACTTCCTTCCACCCACTTACCCATCCTGACTGGTGCCTCAGACCTGTGCTAACTAAGGCCCAGCCAGGGAAAGTGATGCGAACTGATTCATTCATTGATGCATTCATACCGCAGCCACAAGGTGAGGGTTTGATGTGTATTTGCACTGACCTGGGGTGGGGGGGCGGGGGGAGGATGGATTCCAGGACAGGAGGCTCAGTCCACAGAGCCTCTGAGGCAGGGGGAATGTGGATTGTGTGTGCACAGTTAAGGACACTGGAATTCTTTCTCCACTTTTTCCAAAACAGAATGATCCAGTGGTTTTAACAAGACCGATTTGAAGTTCTGGGTTGCAAGTACGTGAGCCTGGGTGGCTCAGGGCTACTCGCGTGAGAGATATTTACGAAGGGGCGCCTGGTGGCTCAGTCTGTCGAGCGTCCCACTTCGGCTCAAGTCATGATCTTGTGGTCCGTGAGTTCAAGCCCCGCGTCGGGCTCTGTGCTGACAGCTCAGAGCCTGGAGCCTGCTTCTGATTCTGTGTCTCCCTCTCTCTGCCCCTCCCCCACTCTCCCTCTGTCTCTCTCTCTCTCTCTCACAAAAGTAAATAAACATTAAAAAAAGATTTATGAAGAATCTATCGTGTGTCTTGCTTGCACTGTGCTGGATGACTGGGGCTCACGAGCTTCTTGGCCCCTGGGCTCAGAGCCCGCCTGCCCGACCGAATGTGCCTGTGTGGCTGGGAGGCGCCGCTGAACCTCTGTCTCCCAAAGTGTGTGTGTGTGTGTGTGTGTGTGTGTGTGTGTGAGAGAGAGAGAGAGAGAGAGAGAGTACAGGAGAGGGTTGTGTGATGTGTGTGAGTGTGTGGATGGGTGTGAGCGTCTGTGAGCGTGTCTGTCTCGGTGGCGTGTGTGTGTGTGCACACATGTGTGAGCACATGTAGGCAGGAGGGAACTTTCTTGGGAAGGAAAGCGTGGGGAGAGGCTGGGCCTGTGGCCCATGTTTGAAAGGCCGTCAGGGAGCTGGGTTGTTGGTGGTGGAGTGGGGGTGGCTGGCTGGCGTGACACCCAGGTCGGGAGCGCCCGAAGTCGCCTGAAGAAGTGTGGCCGGTGACCCGCAGGAGGAGAAGGCAGGGGGCCACGCAGGACGGAGACAAAAGCAGAGCCCTTCTGCGCCACCAAGGTGGGGGAGGGGCGGGGGGGCAGGGGCGTCACCGCAGTGGCAGCTGTGAGGTGGGTCACTGGGTAGGAAGCACAGGCAGGCCCAGGAGGCACTGGGAGATGCCGGGGCACGGGCTGCAGGCCTGGGTCCTCACCACGGACGTCAAGGACTTGTGACGGGGAGCGGCCGGGGCCTCCCAGAGCCCAGCGCCAAGCAAGTGGGGACCAGGGCGGAGCGGCTGTCCGCCCCCCAGCCTGGGCGCCTGTGGTGTCTTGAGCAGGTCGGGCAGGGCCGGCCCCTTGACAAGGGCCGGGAGGGACGTGGCTGCGTCCCGGTCACACACTGGGGCTGCGTCCCGGGTCCCCAGCCCAGCTGCTCGTGGCCCCAGCACGTTTCTTTGCTTCCGCACCTACAGATCAGTCACCCGGGGAAGGGGGCCTTGGCTCAGCGCGTTGTTTCCTTAAAGAGCAGCTGGTATAAACCCCAGGGTTTGTCACTCAGCGTCGCCTTCCCTCTGCTGCTTTCTCAGCAGACCCTTCCCGCCCCCCACCCCAGAGCTGTCCCCGTGGGCTGGTCCACACGGGTATTCCTGAGTTCTGGCATCAGAGCCGTTGCCATGGGGACCTGGGGACTCCAAATTCGGAGGATGGATTCAGTGGGGATGGGTGGGTGCATGCAAAGCGGGGAGGCGGACGTCTTTGGGTCCCTGATGGGGGGTGACAAGGAGGAAGTGGGCCGGGGGCGGAGTGGATTGTGGATTCCCGGGCTGCTGTATAAGCACCACAAAGTGGGGTGGGGGGTCACTTAAAATAACAGAAGCTGATTCTCTCACAGCTCTGGAGGCCAGCTGTGCCAAAGCGGGGTGTCGGCCGGGAGGGTCCCCCCGGAGGCCCCGGGGGAGAACCTGCTCCGGGCCTCGCTGATGGCTTTCGGTGGCTGCTGGCAGCCCTGCTCTCCCCTGGCTTGGACACACCCCCCTCCGGCCTCCGCCCGGTCTTCACTGGGCACCCCCCCACCTCTGTGTGTCTTTGTGGGTCCGAGTCTGCCCCTATTCTGTCTCCTGCACGACACTCTTCGCCGGATCTGGGGCCGCCCTGAATCCGGGATGCTCTCATCTCAGATCTTTACCTCTATCTGCAAAGTCCCCTTTTCCCAAGAAGTCGCCTCTATGGCTTCTGGGGGGTTAGGACTCGGATACGTCTTTTTGGAGGTCGCTGTTCAACCCATGGGAGCAGGGAGCTCATACAGGAAGCGGCTGTGCTGGACCCTGACGTCCCAGCACCTGAATGTTCGGCTTTCATGGGTGGTTTTGCTAGAAATTTGCCTCTTTGCTCCAGATCAACCTGTTTCTCTCCCTGCCCACCTACCTTCTCTCTCCTTCTCCCCCTGCCTCTTTCTGCCACTCCCTCCCTCTCCCTCTGTCCCTTTCTGTCCCTCCTTGTCTCTCTTTCTGTTTCTCTCCCTCTCTTTCTGATTCTGTCTTTACCTCCCTCTGTCTCTTTCTCTCCCTCTCTCTCTCTATAAAGGTCTCTCCTTTCCCTTTGTTTCTTTTTGTCCCTCTCTGTCTCTCTCTGTCTCTCTCTGTCTCTCTCTGTCCCTCCCTCTGTGTCTCTTTCTGTTTCTCTCCCTCTCTCTGTCTTTCCCTCCCTTTGTCTCTCTCCCCCTCCCTCCCTCTCTCTGTCTCTGTCTTTCCCTTCCTTCTGTTTCTCTATCTCTGTCCCTCTCTCTCTGTCTTTCCCTCCCTCTGTCTCTCTCTCCCTCCCTCTCTCCTCTCTGTCTCTGTCTGTCCCTCTCTCTCAGCCATGCAGTGATGTCGTTAAGAGCACAAAGCGCACCCGGTTACGCTGGCTGAGTTAGCACCCTGGCTCTGCCACTCACTACCCGTGAGAGTCAAGCAAGTGACCGAACTTTGCCATGCCTCCGTTTCCCCGGCTGTAAAGCAGGGATGAGAGTAATTTCCTTCCTCCGGGGCTGCCGTGAGTCACGCAGAGCTTAACGCCCGGGAGGCCCTCGGCTCACACACACATTGGCTTCGGTTACTATCGCTGCTACCGAGGTCCCGACTTGCCTTTGCCAGAACCCTTTCACTGAGACAACTGCCTCCTCTGCCGTCCTGGGGGGGGGGGGGGGGGGGGGAGGGGAACTGCAGTCAGAAGGCTTCTGTCTGGGGTGCCCCGCATGGGGAGTGGTGGGTGAGCCTGACCCGGGATCTGCGCCTCCCAAGGAGTCACAGGCAGCTTTCTTTGTTTATCCACCCCCATCATTCGCAGAGAAAAACTTCCTGCATCTTCGGCAAACTGAGAAAAACAAAGGGCAAGCCGATGAGGTTTCCTGTAAGTTAATTTTTTGACTTCTAAGTAAAAAAATTTTTTTAAATTTTATTTATTTATGTATTTATTTATTTTGAAATTTACATCCAAGTTAGTTAGCATCTAATGCAATAATGATGTCAGGAGTAGAATCCAGTGAGTCATCCCCTACATATAACAACCAGTGCTCATCCCAGCAAATGTCTCCTTAATGTCCCCTCGCCCATTTAGCCCACCCCCCACCCCCAACCCCTCCAGCGACCCTCAGTTTGTTCTTTGTATGCAAGGGTCTCTTATGCTTTGCCCCCCCTCCCTGCTTTTACATTATAGTTAAAAATCTTTCTTTAAAGGACTGTGTTTTACTTGAAGTTTCTGGGCTTCCTTCCTTCCTGCCATCATGTGTGTTCACTCTTCAACGATACCATAGAGATGACAGATATTCACTTGTTTGTGTGTTCGTGTCCTCATCTGGCAGAAGAGAAAGTCGGAGTCCTATGTCGGCCCCAGAGGTCTGGAAATTTCCCTCATCAATGGAATCTCAGAGCCTGGGAGTCACCGCTTGCAAAGCATTTTCGCACACATAATCTTACTCCAGCTTCCCATTTCACAGATAACAACACTGAGCTTCTGGGAGGTTTCGCGTCTTGGCTGAGGCCACGGAGGAAAATGCTGGAATTAGGACTTTCCTGCGCCACTGGACCATGATGATTTAACTGGCACTTCTTTTTAAAATTTTTCTTTTAGTGTTTATTTAGGGAGGGAGAGGGAGAGCACATGAGGGGAGGGGCAAAGAGAGAGAAGAGACAGAGAGAGAGAGAGAGAGAGAGAGAATCTCAAGCAGGCTCTGCACTGCCAGCACAGAACCCAACACGGGGCTCAACCCCACGAACTGCGAGATCATGACCTGAGCTGAAATCAAGAGTCAGACGGTTGACCCACTGAGCAACCCAAGCGCCCCAGCCTGGCGCTTCTTGTTAGCTATCTAGCCTTTCCTCAAGGCTGGAGTCTCACTTCCTCCAGGAGGCCCTCTTGGCTTACACCATGCTACCTTTTGTCCGGCTGCCTCTCAAATGTAGGGCTCCTGCCTGCGCTCAACTAGCTGACGAGCATCATTTTACAATGGTTTCCAGGCTACCCAGGGTTCATGTTCTCTGGCTGACAAGCTCTCCCCTTGTAGGAACCACCTGATTCTCCTTTGGGCCCCACCTGGCCAGCCCTTGCGCTCCTCGCTTTCAGGACAGTGAGCTTTCTAAAGTGGGTTCGTCTTATTCTCCTCCTGGGGGTTCGGTGGGCGCCCCTTCTCCCGGCACCCTCCGGACTGGTGGCGCCGTCGCTGGCATCCCATCTTACAGATGAGAAGACTGAGGTCTTAGACTCTAGGTCCTAGCCCAGGGTTCGGTCACTGCGTTCCACGTGGTCTCACGCGTCTGGAGGCCTGGCGCGTTCTGTTCACAGCGGATGGATGGTTCCAGCAAGGATCAGATCATACCATAGTTACTGTGGAGGTACATCAGCGAGCAAACCGGGTAAACATCCCTGCCCTCATGAATCTGACGTTCTAGGAAAGGCAGGGGATGGACGTAAAGAGTGGGCAAGTACATGAGGGAATGACACAGTATGTTGGAAGGCAGTAAGTGTCATAGAAGGAGGGAGAGCAGGTGGAAGAGGAGGGTAAGGCGAGTCGAGGGGATGAGGCAGGTCACAACTTACAACAGCGTGGCCGGAGAGTCTGTGGGTTTCCTTGTTCCAAGCGAAAAATCAGAAGATTTTAGAAGACGTATCGCCCCTCCCCAGCCCCGCCCGGGCAGTCCATGATCCTTTGCTCTGGTGGAGAAGGCAGCTGACTGTCGCTGCAGCCCGGGCTCCGGGGATGCTACTGAGAGCTCTGGAGTGTCTGAGCCTCCAAATCCTGCATCGCCCAGTCCCTGGGGAGGTGTGTGCGAGCTTGGGTGTCGGCAGTCAACACTTCCAGCAACTGGGGGTGGGAGTGTCGGCCCCGAGGGGAAGGTGGGCGGCTCACCGCAGCACCCAGCGCAGGGGAGGATGCACGGAAAGTTCTGGCGGCGTGCCTGGCCCATGAAGGATGCTGAGCACACGGAGGACTGCTTGTATTCTGAACGGGGGTGGACTCTTCTGCTTGTAACAGTTTCTTTCCTTGGCTTCCAGGACCCCACGGGCTCTGCTTTCCCTCCCACCTCTCTGCCACCCGCTCCTGGCCCCTCCCTATGCGCCCCTCCCCCACCTCTTAAATGCAGGTGCACCTCAGGGCTTAGTCCGTGGCCCACTCATCTCTCTGACCACGCACGCGCTCATCCGTCTCGTGCCTTTAAATACCATTTATAAGCTGAAGACTCTTAAATTTTTATCTCCAGCTTGGACCTCGCGTCGAACTCCAGACTCATATATTCACCTGCCTACTCGCTATCTTCACTTACACATCTAATAGGCTGTGGGGGCCCGTGAGAACTTTGCAGTCACACCTCTGGTTGTGGGTATACCGTCGCTGACATCTGCCGGGCCCAGCACCGTGGTACCCCCGGGGCCGCACGTCCCGTGGGCTTCTCCCAGCCAGTGCCTGAGCCTGGTGGGGAGGGAGAGAGAGGGTGTGGTGCAGGCCCATCCCTGTGGGATGTGGGCATCCCTGGTGGGACATTTGGGCTCAAGGATGCCCCCAGTGGCCTGGAGAGAACATTCTTGAAACTGTGCTCTGGCTGGAGGATCTTCCTCCTGCCTTCCTTCCTTCCCCGGCTGCTTCCAAAGGTGCCAGGCCTGTGTCGCAGGCTGAAGGCTCTCTCTGCTCCTCACCCTTCCCTAGCGTTTCCGCAAGCCTCTCGCACAGCCCGTCTGGTCCAGGAGTCTGTCCTTGGGAGGATGGAAACTCACAGTGTAGCATCTCCAATTTCGCTCATTCTAAGCCGAATCAACCAGCTCCCCCTTCCCCTCCCAAACCCACTTCTCTCCCTCCTCCCTTCTCCAAACTTCATTTCAATCAATGGCAATTTTATCTTTCCAGTTTCTCCGGTCAAAAACCATGGCCACCTTTGAGATTCTTGTGTTTTCTCCCTCATCCAGTCCAGCACCAAAGCCTGTGGGCGCCCTGCTTCAGAGTGCATCCGGTGGGACCCTGCTCACCTCTGCTCCCGCACTTGCCCACCCGATTGTCACAAAGCCCTCCTTCCCGGGTCCCCTGCTTCACTCCGGCCCCCCCTCCACCTGCACACTCCCACATTCTCTCACCTCCCTTCCGGGTCTTCACTCAGGTACCACCTTTTCCGGGCTTTCCCTGCCCAGCCCCACCCTCACCCCCTGTTCTCCTGCCCGTGCGAGCGGCGACATGTACTTTAGTTTTTAAATGTGTTTATTGACCTGGTTACTGCCATTAGAATGGACACTCCATGGGGGCAAGATTGAGTCTTTCCCCCGTCTATCCCAGGTCCTCACAGTGCTTGCATAACAGGTGCTTTGTAAACACTTGGCGAGGGAATGAAGCATGCACTTACCAAAGCACCTGACCCCATAACAGTATTTGATAAATGTTGGCTTTCTAAAATTCAGTTGGTTTTTATTTCGTAAAATTTAAGAAATCATAGAGCAGAAACAAGAACCTGTAATCCCACACTTTTGATACCCCCCATTGACATTTTTAAAAAGATAAAAATAATATATGCAGACAGTTACAAAATCCTATTAGGTATCAAAAGGCATAGAGTGAAAAGAAAGAGGCTTCCTCTCAGACCTCCCACACCACTCCCCGCAACCCAGCAAGGTCGTTGTTTCCTTGGGCTGAAGAAGGTCCTGTCCGCCGGGGGGAAGGGGTGGCCAGGGAAGGGGCCAGAGACCCTGGGAAGCAGCAGGAGCTGGTAGGATCTAGGTTAAAGGGGGTGTTTGTTTAAACCTTGCCCTCTCCCCAGCCAACACAGATGTAAACAGGATTCTATGACATTGACATTGCAGTTCTGCTCAGAGCCCTTCAAGGGATCCTGGTTGGACCTAGGAGAAAACCTACACTGGTGACAGTGGTTTCTAAGCTTCTTCAAAGTCCAGCTCTCCACCTCTGTCTCTCTATCCCTCACTACACACTAGCCACGGCGTCAGGGCCTTGGAACATGTTACTCTCTTTGCCTGGAAAGCCTTCTTTCTCTCCATCAGGTGCCAGCTCCCATGACCCCTTCTGGTCTCAGCTTACAGCAGCGGTTCTCACACTTACGGATGTACCAGGCTCACCTGGAGCGCTTCCATAGCTTGACCTTGTGCCCAGAGTTTCGGATTTGGTAGTTCTGGGATGGCCTGAGCATTTGCATTCTAACAAGTTCCTTGCTGCTGCTGTGGGGGGCGGAGCAGGGAACCCTACTTTGAGAACCACTGAATTAAGTGATGCTTTTTTTTTTTTTAAAGATGCTGGCTCCCACAGATCCCCCCTCCCCCACCTTTCTAAATGTAGGCTTTTTGTGGCATCCTCTGCTTTGTCTTCACACCACTTGTCACAAATTTTTAATTGAAAACTTATTTGGGCTTAATGAAATTCTTCTCATAGAGAGTGCATCAGGGTGAGGATTTGGGTCCCACTCCTCTGTCTTTTCTTGTAGTAAAACAACCACCAAGACCTAAAGGCAGATATCCTACAAAGTTAGTCTCTCTGGCCTCTCGGAGAGAGGAAATGAATATTTACTGGACACTATGAATTGCACCATAATGGAGACTTCCAGAATAATAGTGACCCGCAGTGACCACCATTTATTGAGCACCTACTCTGGGCTGGCTGACGCGGTGGGGAAGGATTTATGATTGTTTTGTTAACTTCTATAACCACCCCCCATGGTGATGCTTAATAAATAAATGAATTACTGAGTGAAATATACAAGTGCTCGGCATGGGGTATTTTCTCCTTTCCTGGAGGATGGGGAGATGTTCATCCCGGGACTGACTTGATAGCCTTTTCTCCTGGGAGGGGTTAGGAGGCTGGAATCCTTTATGATCTCAAACCTGCTCCCACTTCTCCGGAAAGATTGACAAGGACCCCGGGAGCTGAACATCTCCTGGGGAAGCAGCAGGTAAGACAGGGACGCCTTCCTTCCACTGCCTTTCGTACAACAAAATAATAGTAAGGGAAGGTGCGGGGGATGCATAGGCAGGTTTATTTCCATTAAATGCAAAGCAGGAAATAATAAGATCAAAGCGAGGACAAAAAGGAGACAGGAAAAGAAAAGGGGGGGGCAGAGGTGGGAAGGGAGGAGGCAGAGAAAGAAAAGGCAGGAGGGGAGTACCCACCCTGGAAATTGGCTCTCCCCTTCCTAGGTGTCCACCGGCTACCTGCCAAATCAATTGATTACATCTGTAGGCAGAGTTGCCTTTTTATTTCACACCAATTTCCACGGGCAGCGGAAGATAAAAATGGAAGAGACGGAGTGAATGGGAAAAGATGATTGAATGTTGGTGTGAGCGGAAGGTGCTGGAAAGGAGGTGACCATACGCGCTGCAGCGGGAGATTGCTGGAGAGGGCGGTCTGAGCCACAGAGGTCTCCCCTCCCGTTTATTCTGTTCTATAGTTTTTGAAAACAGCAGGTGACCCCCAGGCCCTCAGGAAGCACTGCTCTGTCTCCCTGCCCCACGACCCTGCTGCAGATTTTCTCCCTGACCCCGACATCAAGGGACTGCCTGAAATGGACCCAGTCTCTTCTGCTCCTGGAACCCCAGCCTCCCCACTCAAGGTACAATGATAATCACTCACTTGGGCGTGATGTTCGGGAGCACTAGCAGGTGAGAAGTTTGAGATGAGCCTTGCCAAAGAAAGCCCTAGAACCAGGCTTCGTGACCTGAGCAAATAAAGAGCAAATACTAGTTGACATGAGGGAATGACCCCTTATTAGAGCCTGGGCTCCTGGGGGTTTGGCTCACTGCTGTTCCCTGGAAGCTCCTTCACCCAGCCAGACATCTGAGCCATGTCTTCAAAGGCCAGGTGGCCAGTGGCGGGGGGGGGGGAGTGGTCATGTCCCAGAAACCCTTTGCCTTCAAGCTACTCTCTGGGGGTGTTGGGGAGTGGAGGCTGGTCAGAAAACTCTCCAGACCCCAAGGTGCTCTTCCCCACAGGATCATGGGCGAAGGGGGAGCCAGGTAACCCCTCCTGGCTTTCTTTTCTCCCATCCCAAATCCACTGGGAACACAGGTTTGCGTGCCTCGCGGCCGTCGCGGTGGATATGAGCGCAGTCAGAGGTGGGAGTAGAGGGTGGGATTGTTCCAAGACTCTGATCCCTGTTGCGGGAAAGGCAAAGCAGGGAGCCACTACCACTGTACTGACCCCGCTTACTTGCCCCCTCCAGGCCTGACGTAGCTGAAGGGTGCTAAGGACTGTGTGTCCTTGAAGGGGAAGGTTGCACAGGGTAGAAGGCCCTGAGATGCGTGCTTCTCTGCACCGGGGGCTCAGCATCCCTGGGGGCTCTTTACAATCAAGACACAGAACGCCAGTGCTGAAAAGGGTCTTATCAATGGACCCATCCAACACCCCCATGTTGCAGATGAGAAGAATAAGTTCTGGAAAGGGACACGTCGCAGGGTGTGTACGGAGCCGGTTAGAGGCAGAGAGGAGGCTAGACTCTGGGTTTGCTGACTCCTGTTCTGGGGTTTTCCATGTGCCTGTTTGGAGGGGGAAGAGCTACGCAAGGGATATCCCCTTCAGGGCAGCAAGTGTAATGCGGAGGCCCATATTCACTGGCCACCGTGAACTTGGCTTCTAAGACAAGAGGGAAAAATGACAACTGCCTTTGCCGCATAAACTCAGTATAATGTGCCTGGGAAGAAGGGCTGGGAGTTCTGTGAAACAGAGATGAAGCTGTGGCCCGCGTTTCCTCCTTTTATTTTTTTTAATGTTTATTTATTTATTTTGAGAGAGACAGGGAGAGAGATTGGGAATGACTAGAGGAGAGGTAGAGAGAGAGAGAGAGAAAGAGAATCCCAAGCAGCCACTGTTTGCACAGAGCCCGACTTAGGGATCGAACCCACAAACCGTGAGATCATGACCTGAGCTGAAACCAAGAGTCGGACACTTAACCAACTGAGCCCCCCAGGTGCCCCCCCCTGTGTTTCTTCCTTATGTGCATCTGTGCCAGGTGCTCAGGTATCTGCCATAAGAGTTGCCCACACAGGCTGTCACTCACCGTGCTGGCCCGTCAGCTCCCTGAGGCCACAGCTCACCTACCCTGGTGCTGCGGGAGGCCCGGATGAGGCCTGCTTAACCCCAACACCTGCACGGTGCTTCATGTGAGCTCCCTACACCTACCCGAGAGGAGGGTTCCGTGGCAGGAAGCCAAGCGAGTGTCTCAGGGGCCATCATCTCCTCACCCCAGTGCGATGGGACGCATCTCCCAGACATCCTTGGATGTTGCATTTTCCCTCGTGTTCTTTCAAAGCCTCTGGGACAGTGTATATCCTTGGGGTGGGGGCGTGGAACGGGGGGGCCATATCTTTTATCTGATGTTTTGGGACAGAGGTTAGTCCCCAGCAGAGAATTGGACACAAAGAGGAAAGGAAATTGGGGTAGCAATTCTACTCTCTTGGATTGGCCAGTGGTACTGACGATGGCGGACCCTGGTGTTGCCCTACCCCTTCCTCTTCAGCCCACCCTCTTTGGCCCCCCAAGTCAGGAGGAGGTATTGGGAGTTAAATCCCTAACAGGAGGCTCAACCTTGAGCCCTCTGTGTTTTGCCGCCTCTTAGAGGCCCCCAGATGGTTGAGCCCCTAATGGCCCATAGTGGTCACCTGCGTCCTCACTAACACCCCCTTAATTAGCTTTCTTCCCTTCCCTCTTGCTTTTCTACTCTCTCCATGTACTTCCTGGAACCACCCCCCAGATCAACTCCTTGCACTCAAATCCTTGCCCGTAGATCTACTTTCAGAATTCAAGCGAAGGCACCAAGACGCCAGGCTTCTGAGCCCTGGCTGTCCTGGCCACGTGACATTAGGCCATGCCCCATAACTTCCGGGAGCCTCTGTTTTCAAATTTGTAAAATGAGATTAATGCTCTATGGCTCTTTGTGAGTCCGTTTCTTAATCGTTAAAAAATGGAATTCATTCAGGATCGCCACAGGGTAGGAACGTAGGCTGTGTGCTCTGTATCTAGATTGCGAGATTAAAGATCCATAGAGCATTGCACAGAAGCAGGTGTTCAGTTGGGTGACACATTCTAACTAGAGCTGGGAATCAGAGAAAGGGAAGATGTAGTCAGGGAAGGCTTCCCGGGAGAGGGGTTTTTTGAGATGGGCCATAAAGTGGGGTGAATCCAGGTAGGTTGGGGCCCACAGTGGGGAAGCAGAGCACAGAAAGAGGCCTCTGAGAGCCACAGTCGGCGGGCGCGGGTCCTGGCATGCCCATTAAGGGCTCTATGTTTGTATCCTCGAAAAAATCCATATGTTGAAGCCCTAACCCCCACTCTGTTGAAGTATTTGGAGATGGGGCCTTTGGAGGTAGTTAGGTTTACAGGGTCATGAGTGTGGGGTTCCCATGATGAGATTGGCTCCCTTCTGAGAGGAGGCAGCAAGAAGACAGGTGTCTGCAAGCCAGGAGGAGAGCCCTCACCAGGACCTGAGTCTGCTGGCACCTTGATCTTGGACTTCCCAGCCTCCGGAGCAGTGCGAGGTGGATGTCTGTGGTTTAAGTCCGCATCTGTGGTATTTTGTTGCAGCAGCATGAGTGGACTAATACACATGTAATGGAGCTTTCTAGGTCCTGGACGAACTGCACTGGACCACAGGCTATTACACGCATTGTTATCTGGTAGCTGTTGGGATGGTATGGATATTTCTTTTTTATTAAAAAAAATTTTTTTTAATGTTCATTTATTTTTGAGAGAGAGAGAGAGAGAGAGAGAGAGAGAGTGAATGAGAAGGGAAGGGGCAGAGAGAGGGAGACACAGAATCCGAAGCAGGCTCCAGGCTCCAGCTTTCAGCACAGAGCCCGACGCGGGGCTTGAACTCAAGAACTGTGAGATCATGACCTGAGCTGAAGTCAGATGCCCAACTGACTGAGCCACCCAGCTGCCCCTGGAGGTTTCTTTTTTAGGGACTATCCATAATTTTCCTGAAAGTCAGGACATTGGAACATATGGATAATTTAGCTAAAGAGACACTATCCATCTACTTCCCTTCCCATCTCATCCTGTCCCATCCTGTCCCTCCTGTGTATGAAGGGACATCTGTTATGTGAGGGGACTCTGGAGACCGGTCCCTTCAGCACAGCCAGCTGGCACAGGCTCCTGTCACAAGAACCTCAGAACCAAGAGATCATGGACCTAAAAACATGGATGGTCTAAGAGGCTTTGATGATGGAAACAACTTAGACAGTCCTGTTTCTAGAAGGAATAGAAGATGCCATTTTTGGTCTCTCTGGCCTGAGCAAGGACTGTCTGGGTAAACTGCTCTCTCTGGCTTTTTGGGCTGGGGGTCAGTCCTACCCATTCAGTGACAGCCACTTGGGAATCTTGACTTTTAGGCCAACCTTGAGCTGGGCTGTCTCCATTTTGTTTTGACATTGGCCTCCTGGCCACTTTGACAGTCAACAGAGCCACCAGGAAGGGCGCAGTTCCCATAACCAAGCAGCCTGGTTAAAATCTGCATGCTGCCTTCCAGCTGTGTGACCTGGGAAGGCTTCTTAATAGCTCTGTGTGTCTGTTTCCCCACCTGAGCCACAGGGCTGAGAATAGCGGCTATTTCTTGGGGTTGCTGTGGTGACAGAGGGGCTGTGTGTGTGTGTGTGTGTGTGAAGCACTGAGGCTAGCACCTGATATGTAGGGAGCCCAAACAACTATTACTACCACTACCAGCCATCTATTCTTATAGGAAATGGGGGCGCTTGGGTGGCTTAGTCGGTTAAGCGTCCGACTTTTGCTCAGGTCATGATCTCGCGGTTCGTGGGTTCGAGCCCCGCGTCGGGCTCTGTGCTGACTGCCAGCTCAGAGCCTGGAGCCTGTTTCAGAGTCTGTGACTCCCTCTCTCTCTGACCCTCCCCTGCTCACGCTGTCTCTCTCTCTCTCCTAGAAATAAATAAAACATTAAAAAAAAAATATTCTTATAGGAAATGGGGGGTCTGGTATTCAGGATGGGGATCCCCAGGACATGGGTTCTGGGTAGAATTTTTGGACTCAGAGTGAGGGGCCAAAGGCCCACTGACTGAAGACAGACCCTGCCCACTCTGGCAGCGCACCTTCTAGAAGACATATCAGAAAGAGCAGAAGTGAGATGTGTGTCTCTCTGAGTCCTGAACCACTGTCCTGGCCCATCCCTGCTGGCCAGTGGTGGCCTCTCCCCGCCGGGCTGCGTCCCTGTCTTACACTCAGGTCTAGGTTAGGACCTGGCTGGGAGGGCTCTGCATGGCTCTGGAGCCCTGATGGGCCCCGGGAAGGTTTAGCAGTGGCTGTCCAGGCAGCCCTCTCCTGTCTCCCTCTCCCCCTCCTTCCCTGCACGTGTTCCCACCGCGGAGGCCGAGCTGGGAGGTCTAATACTGCCTGGTTAATGGCTTATAGATCGTTGGCACATCAGGCCCGATGGAAGTGCCTGTTAAGCTTGGCATTGAGGGCCTGAGTCAAATGGCCTGAGACAGATTTATGGCTGTCTTCCAGGCCACTCTGGAAAAGTGCTCCCGGACAGGACTCCAGACTCCCACGCACCGGGAAAACCCAGAAGCATGGAGGGAGCCTTCCAGAGAGGGTAGGGCGCCCCAGTCTGCCGCTGCGGAGACCCATGGCCTCGCCTGGGGTGGAGGTGCCCCTCAGGACCCAAGATGGAATTGCCTGACGAGGCACTGAGGTCTCCGCAAAGGACAGATGTCCTCATTCGCCTAGAAACAAGTCCAGGAAGACTGACTAATTAGCACTAATTTGGAAAGAGGCCAGACCGATCTAGTAACGAATAATAAATTCCGAATTATGTTTTAAAACAGGGGTTTACCATTCTCAAGTAAATAAGCTGTAACAGACCCCTGTAGAAAGCACCCAGTGTGTGTGCACGTGCGCATGCGAGAAAGAGACAGAGAGAGAGAGAGAGAGAGAGAGAGAAACCTTATTCTTGTCCTAAAGGAATTCACAATATGCTCGCGAATGGGTGATATACAATTGTATTACTTGGCATTTAGTAAAATTAAATTACCAAAATAGCAGAACGAAGGTTCTTGGGGACCTACTGGAATGAACAGATGAATGATGTGTAATTGCCCCTCGTGTTTGTGTACAAACCAGCACTTTTGCGGGCCTTGTGTGCAGCTCGCTCTTTCCTGTGGGTTAAGCGCCTCCTGTTCACTATGCGTCACGCCTTCCTTTTGCTTCGCTATCACATCTCCTAACCTGAGCAGTGAATTTCCAGTCCGCCAAGGCTGCCCGGGTGGGCTGTAAATCTGCTTGTTCATCAGGGGACAGAGTGCATATGGGTCCCTTGGATGAATGTGTGTGGGGCCCTGGAGTGTAAACCCTGTCCTTGCCCCGGGAGGCTGGGTTTTCCCAACTTGGAGAAAATTGCTAAAATCTCAGGGACAGGCTCACTGTCTTATATAGTTTTTCGGAGCTGGGGTCCTTCCTTCTCTTGGGCCCTTTAAGAACCCTCTGGGATTCATCTCCAAGGAGGAGGTTTGGCATTTCCATCTCTGTGGCTGGCAAATTGTAAATTTGGATACGAGCAGAAAATAGAGTGACATCAAGGTTGTGCGGTCCCGGGCTGACAAGATGGATAGCCCTCAGCAATCCTGTGTTTCTCCATCTCCTTTCTTCTTTCTCCGCTTCTCTTTCTTTTAACCGTTTTTGTTTTTTTTTTTAAGAAAACATTTTTAGAGACTTTAATAACTGTGGAAGGATGCTGTAAGGCGGGCAGGGAGATCGATCATTTTTATTTGGTTGTGCGCGATAAAATGTAAGTTTGGGCAATAAATCTTCTTACCTTGAGGGGAAAAGAACAGCTTGCCTGGCCATTAACAGGACTCCCGCTTTGGAGATTTTAATGAATGAATGAAACCAAGGTCTGAGTAATTGATAACGAGGGCTCCCACCTCCCTGGTGGGGACTCTGGGCTTCTCTTTTTCTTCCAATTCAGGCAACTGCTGGTTCCCAGGGTCCTCTGCCTTGCTGGTATTGACCACCCTACCATTTCTAATCGATGACTCATCAAATACATAGAGAGAGGGTCCTCTGAGTGCAAGACACTATGCTTCGCAGCAAGGAAGGTACAAATGAGTAGATCGGAGTCCTCGCAAGTTGTCCCTAAGGAAGTCCCCTCACCAGGATCTGGGCGGTGCCCAGGGTGGGGGAGGGGTGGTGAGTGATGCCTTGGCAGATGCTGGAGGGAGGGCATTTGGTGACTCAGAGAAGACTGCTGGGGAGGAAGGGGACTGGAATCCTGTACTTTCTCAGAGGTATTGGGTAGTTTCTTGGGATTTACTTTGAAGCCAAAACCTGGTCTTTAGTAATGGGAATTTTGGGGGCAGAGAGAACACCTTGGTTTTCCAGCCTGAGTCTTCCTCTGCTCCCACCCTTTCCACAGACGTTAAGAATTTTTGGTGGGCTCACTCTCCCACCGACTCATTGGATGCTTCTCCAGAGTGCTGGTCACAGTCCCCTGGGAGCAGGCAGTGGATGAAACATGGGTCTTGGTATTGACCATGGGACACAATTTCGGGGGCCGGACATGTTAACAACACTTTCTTGGTCTTTGCTCTCAGCATCCTCAAAGGAGAGGCAGGGATGCTGCCTCAGTCAGCTCCAGCTGCCGTGTAACAAGATACTGGGGGCTTAAACCACAGCTCTGGAGACTGAGAAGTCCAAGATCGAGATGCCGGTAGATTGGGTTCCTAGTGAAGGCTCCCCTCCTGGCTTTCAGACCCCTGCCGTCTTGCTGCGTCCTCACATGGCAGAGAGAAAGGTCTCTGATCACTCCTCCTCTTCTCATAAGGCCCCCCTCACGAGGACCCCACTCTTTCCTCCCCAAGGCTCAGCTCCAAATAGCCTCACACTGGAAAGTTGGACCTTCCACATCTGAATCTGGGGGGGAGGGGGAGGTGCACACACATTCCGGCCACACAGACGCTGTGGTGTCAGGTCTGGTTTCTGTTTTCTTCGTGGATAGGTCAGTGGGCAGAAGTCTAGAAAGTGTGAGGTGCTGTGTACGGAAAGGACAGGGAGAGAGACCTTCACTGCCGGGTGGGGGATGTCTACCCCATGCTCTTGCTGTACCAAGCCCATGGCCAGAGCTCAGGAGGGTTTAGGGAACGCTATCCCTGCACCCATAACACAGGGCACCTACCTCACGTCCTCAGCTCTCCATCAGCTACCCTCCTTTCTGGACCCCTCCTAGTAAGGGCACCTCCAGCCCTGTCTTTCTCCCTGTGGCTTCCCAGTGCTCTGGCCCAGCTACAAGTGCCTTCAACAACCTGGGTGCACGTGTGGCTCTGTAATCAAAGACAGGGCATCCAATTACCTTGGAAACAGCCTGTGTCTGTCTGCGGATCACACTAGCGCTGTTCGCCTTGAGCATCACTACTGATGGATGTGAACTTTCCCCTTCAAGCCCCAACATGATTCATGATGTGTGAGTGGGGAAGGCTTTCTTCACTCAGGACCTGTGTGTGCATAATCCCACTTAACTCTCTACGTGGTTGGTATTGCGACTCCTAAAGGTGAGAAAACTGGGGCTGGGAGAGATGAGTATTTACCCACATCTCCCAATTTATATGCGGTGGAGCCAGAATTTGAGGTCAGATCATTTATTCCAAGAGCCTGAGCCTTTCCTAGTACATTGAGATGCAAACACGAGGAATAGAAAAAGTTGATCACGATTACATTTATATAGAACCAAAGGTAGCATCCAGCTATGCCTGAAGTTGGATTGGTGGGTCAGTCCGACATCTTGAAAAAAAATGGCAGTTGAATAAACTCTTCAAATTGACACTTGCTTTTAAAGATTCTGCCTCGGGGCGCCTGGGTGGCTTCGTTGGTTAAGCGTCCGGCTTTCGCTTAGGTCATGATCTCGCAGTTCGTGGGTTCGGGCCCCGCGTTGGGCTCTGTGCTGACTGCCAGTTCAGAGCCTGGAGTCTGTTTCAGTCTGTGACTCCCTCTCTCTCTGACCCTCCCCTGCTCACGCTGTCTCTCTCTCTCTCTCTCCTAGAAATAAAATAAAAAAATATATATAAAAAAAAAGATTCTGCCTCATATACAAGTCAGGGGCATTAGGGCTGGAGTGTAACACATGCATATTTTGGTGATTGGGAAATTCCCTGTGGAAACAAAGTGAATACCCATTGCTAGAAACTCAGGTGAACAAATTATAGTACATTTACACACTATTGCAAACAATTAATTGAAGCTATACCAGAAGATTTAGAACTTCCCTGGGGCATTGCTGAGTAAGAAAAGCGAGACACAAGAAACTGAATATCATATAATTCAGTAAAACAAACAACTATAATAAGCTATTTGTACTTGTATAATAAGTATTGTGTACGTGTGTGCATGAAAAATTATACACATATATGCATGTATGCACAGGGTAGTGTCCGTGATTTTAAAGAAAAATGTGGAAGGACCCCTCCTGGGATATTAGCATGGATCTCCTGTGGTTATGTGGATAAAGGAGAGAGAGATGGAATGGAAAATTGGACTAACAGGGCAAAGAAAAGTAAGAGGATGCACACACACACACACACACACCCATTCATATGAAATTATTTATGAATTATTATGCATCCATATAAATAAGTGCAGGCAAACTTTTCAAAGTGTTTTTCCTAAAGCAGCTGGGCTGTTAACCTCAGATCTGGGTGAATAAAGGAGAGAAGACAGGACCTACGGGGACCCAAGGCCCTGTGCAGAGGCTGTGGGACAGAGAAGCCATGTCACAGGCTCTCTGTGCCCTCCTGCTACCTAATAGGAAGGGCTCGTTTCCCTCTTGGCTTTGACGCCGGCAGAAGGAACTGTGTGACTTGGGGTCTTCCCGAGCTGCTGCCTCGGAGGCTCCACCCTGCTCAGGGCTGAGCTGAACAATAGGAGGGGAAAATAAACTCTTTTGCAGTCTTGCTACCGCTGGGGAAACCAGAACACTTATCATTCAAACAGGCACCATTCTGAGAGCGAAGGGAGAGCTATTAATGATTATATCAGCAGGTACAAACCAGGCCTGTCCCTGGCAGACCTCGGGGCGGGACCATGTGACCTGCAACCCTTAAGTGGGGGAAGTGGTGGGGAAGTGTCTACATACTACATTCCATTATCTTCTTTGTGCCGAGTGTTCAACCATATCTAGCGAACACTAGTCTAACAAAATGGAAACTACTCTTAATTATGGTACTGCTCCAGGGAGAGGGCAACTCGTGGCCTCAAGGTCATGGGGACTTATGGCGGCTCCAGGCCCTGCTTGACCCCACATGTCAAAACCATGAGCTGAGCATGTCTGGGATATCTGCCCGTGGCCTCTGTGTAGTTGGCCCGGCCTTCAGAAGGTGGAAATAATCACCATGTTTAATTTGAACCTGATTTGTCCAGCATCACCAGCTTGGACTATAAAATAAGGATATGCCGGGGTGCCTGGGTGGCTCATTTGGTTAAGCGTCCATCTTCGGCTCAGGTCATGATCTCACTGCTCGTGGATTCAAGCCCTGTGTCGGGCTCTGTGCTGATAGCTTGGAGCCTGGAGCCCGCTTTGGATTCTGTGTCTCCCTCTTTCTCTCTCCCTGTCCCCTGTGCATGCCCTGTCTCTCTCTCAAAAATAAGTAAAAAAAAATTTTTTTAAGTATCCGCCCAATATCCAAGTTCAGTGACCAACCCTCCATACAGCTATCTTAACGAGCTTTTACTTCTGTCCCAGGGTCCTCATTTAATTCAGGGCCCCCACATAGAAACTGCAGATTGGACCAGGGGAGGGAGAAATGGAAGAGAGGAGAGAAATTATGTTTTCTGAAACTGTCTACTAATCTGAAATGCCACCATTTAGAGCTACATGCTGCGCTTTCCTTGGCTACGGGAGGAAGGCTGTTTTAAATGGCATAGAGAATCAGACTAATATAAAAGGAAGCAGGGTACAGAGGTCGAGTTGAGGGAAAGACCTTGATGATTCTGTTCAAGCCCTTAGATTGAGCCATGCCTGAAGTCCACTCCTCAGTGCTGCACACAGAATAATCACTCCCTAAATTGCTCATGTTCTCGTCCTTAAAACCCGTGAATACATTATCTTACATGACAAAAGGGACAGTAGGGATACGATTAGGCTGAGAATCTTGAGATGGGAAAATCACCCTGGCTTACCTGGGTGGGCTCAGTCTAATCACAAGGGGTCTTATAAAAGGGAGACAAAAGGGTCAGAGTCAGAGAGGATATGTGATGACAGAAACAGAGCTTAAATTGCCGCCATGGCAGGAAGGGGGCCATGAGCCAAGGAATTCGGGCATGTTCTCTGGAAGCTAAAACAGGCAGGGAATTAATTCTTTCCCGGAGCTTCCAGAAGGGACAGTGCCTGGCCAGTCTCTTGATGGTAACCACATAAACTCATGTTCAGACTTCTGAGCTACCTCTAGAACTGTGATACAACACATCTGTGTTGTTTTCAGCCGCTAAAATCGAGACAGCAGAGATAGAAAACAAATATACCCAGCTTCCCGATTGCTGGGGCCACAGGAGTTTGGGTTAGAGTCTGTTTTCCGTCATTCAGAACCAAAGGACCCGGACTAGCCCACTAGCCGCAGGGAGACTGGCGCCTCTGTGTGGTGTAGCCCCATCGTGAACTTGCTTCTGGGTCCAGCTCCGGAAACTGGAGTCGGGGAAGGCACACGGGGCAGTTTGTCTCACTGACTCCTTCTGCTAAGGAAGAATCCCAGTGATGCCCAGATAGGTCGAATGGCTTCCCCGGGGCTGTAGATGAGTTCTCTACCCTTCACGGGCTCTGGATCTAGAGACCATGGACAGACTAGGCGAGTGTGGGAGCAGGTGCATGGGGGAGGTGGGGGGCTGGTTTGTCCCTTTGGGCTCCCTGGGGGTCCAGAACCCTGTCTGCCTTTGCAGAGGAGGCTGGAGGGCCAGCTTGTCCCTGTGCCTGTGTCCCCGGGCTCCATGCCCACCATTCCACCCCACGCCTTCCCAGGAAGTCCCTTCACCGCCTCACATTTCTGAGTGGAGGCGCCCGAGGCCACTGGTGGGACCCACCTCCCCGGGTGACACCAGGCACACACCATCCAGCCTCCCAGATCTGATTGTTTTGACAGCTTTGCCCAATTACAAAGCGGAGGCCCTATTTGGTGATGAGAAAAGCAATATTGTGGCAGGGACGTCTCATTGCTTTGAAAATCAGCGGTAAGTGAATTTGCATCCACTTAGTAGTAAATATGGCTGGCTGGCCCCCTCTCCATCTAAATGCGAGGGATTTAGATGCGCACGGGTCTGCCTTATTATTTTATGATGGAGAGCAGGGAGGAGGGGGAGCCAGAGAAAGGCGGAGACAGCAAGGGAGGGAGAGAAAGATTAAAAGCCATTTCTTGGGGAGGAAAAATCGAGAATGGGAAGTTTTCGCAGGTTTTGCAAGGTTTCTTAGCCCGTGGCTGGGGCGGCAGGAATCAAGGTGGGCACATCATTTCTGGAAAAGCAATAGGCCTCTTTGGTCCTGTGTGTTATGATTTAGAAGGCTCTGAAGAACACTTGTCATGGCATGCCCTCTAAAACCCTCTTTAAAATTCAGCTGGGAAGGACCAGAGAAAAGATATACAGGCCTTTGTAGAGAGCAGGGGAGCGGGAGACGTTTGCCTGGACGTCGCGGAGGAGAGGGGTCCGTGCAAATCTGTGTAAATCCCAGGTTGGTAGCTGCTGGGAAGAAGAACGCTTTATCCTTTTTAAGAATAAAGTGGACACTATCTCTTTCTGATTGGAGAGAAGCCAGTAACTGAATGTTTTATGATCTCTGCATAGGAACGCCCTGGTTGACTTGCTTCTCTTTTTACTTCTGCTGCCTGGATGAAGCCTGCGGGGGAAGAAAGGGGAGCAAAATCACCTCCACAACAGGATATGGAAGAGGGTCCTCGGCATGTGATTCCCTAAGTGGGAAACTCCGCTGACCATATCAGAAGTGTAGCAGCCAGGGAGAATCAAGACCAAGCTTCCCTCGGCCTTCAAGGCCTCTTTGATTTGATTCCCAGCTTCTCACGCAAATGAAAGGCCACAAAATCCCAAGAAAGTCTTTTTTGTTCACCTCTGTTTCTTTATCAGTGGAAGTCCCTAACTGCTTCTTCCCTCTATTCACTGTCGGGACAGGTTTACTCTTTCTATACAACACTGGAACAGTCTGCTACATGGACAACTGTTCCAGGGACATTTTCATGGGTAAAGGGAACTAACATTCATGTTATCACCATGTGGCACAGAGACGCAAGTTGGCTTGCTCAACAGGGGCAGGACTCGGGGAGGCGAGGGAGGTGTCTTCCTAAACTTCATACCTGGGTTGACTCACTTGCCCCTGGCTCCCCAGCCCTGTCACCCAAGGTCACACAAGGTCATACAAGTAGAAAAGGACCATGCCAGGAATCAAACCCAGGGGGTCTGGCTCTTACCCACTCTATCATACTGCCTCTGTAATCATCATACATAATAATTACTTATTAAATAATAATCATAAGGTGCTCACAAGGCACCTAAATATGTAAGGCCCTGTGTTATTTCATTTAAAATGCTTCCTCTCTGCTCGTCCTCACAACATTACAAGGCAAGCATTATTATCTCCATTTTGCAGAAGAAAAAATGAGGCACAGAATGGTTGAGTGACTTACCCAAAGACACAGAGCCAACAAGTAGAAGTAAAGGCCTTTAACTCCAGACTTGCCTGCAAAGGGGTTCAGGACATGCCACTCCCAAATATGCCACTCTGGCATAGTGATTATTTTGAATTGAAGGCACTTGAGAAAGCAGCAGATTCAGGAAGGGCTCTCCAACCTTCCTCCTTCTGCCTACAAGCAGGTCCTAAAATTTCCCAGGAGAAAGGGAGCCCTCCCTGCCTCAGGAGGCAAATGCTTTTATTACCAGAAACCAGAGTCAATGCTGACTATGGACCTGTATGCACAAACCGACCAAAACATTCCGAATTTTCCATTCGTTCTGTAGCTCTTAGTCGCTGTCCCACAACTTACTGCCTCCAGCCCAGACCCCTTTGCCTTTGTTTAAAAAAGAGACATGCTTTAGATCTAATGGCTTCTTCAGGTCTTCATTTGCCTCCTGGAGACTTCCATGTCCACGCACAAATATCAAGCTCTTCGGCAAGCTTGTCTCCTGCTGATCTCTCTGATATCAATGTAATTCGTAGACCGGCTGCAGAACCGAAGCAGATAGTGGAGAGTTTTCTTCCCTTACATGTTCCCAGCCCCTGGACAGCCTGGCCAAAGTGTTATAGGTTCCTCAGCCCCAAACTCACTGAGTGCTGCCCTCCATTAAGCACGGCCCTGGGTGCTCAGGATCCCGGTCCCTGTCTTCAGAGAATCCAGGGTCCAGTGGGACGACGGACGTGGAAACGGACAATTATGAATGACACCTCTCAGCTCTGAGTTTGCTGGTTTCTCACCTGCAGAGAGTAGGGAGCAGGTGCCTGTCTTTTTCAGACACGGCACAATTGTTGTTCTGAATGGAGATGGTCACTCAGCTCATTACTTGAAGGCATCAGGACCTGGGTGAGGGGAGAGG
Organism: Hyaena hyaena; assembly: GCF_003009895.1. Classification (NCBI taxonomy): domain Eukaryota; kingdom Metazoa; phylum Chordata; class Mammalia; order Carnivora; family Hyaenidae; genus Hyaena; species Hyaena hyaena. Next base: position 5,041,058 of record NW_024080671.1, on the reverse strand, counting down.
GGGCGGCGGGCACAAGGTAGGGTCTCCCCACTGCTCGCATAACAGCGGCAAAGCCACGGCGTTCTCAGCAATCAGCCAGCCAGCTGCGAGGGCCCCCATGGCGCTCACCTGGTGGCTGTTCCGGGCTTGTTTACTGTCGTGTTTATTGAATCTGACTAGTCTGGAAATAATTGCATTAATATTATAGACATTAATAATACACCCGGATGTACTTCTATCTGGCTTCTCCCCGAGCTAAGATTTGACTCAGCATCACTCCGGCACGAGTGGTCAGAGGCAGGCAAGGCTGCTACGCAGAGCGGGGGTGGGCTCCTGGTGGCGTCGAGGTTGGAGAAGACGTGCAGGGGTCACACCTGTCCAGGAGACAGGCGACTGGGAGCCCTCCCAGGCCAGACATGCAGAGGCTCACGAATTAAAACAGTCATGCTCTTGGGGGGCGCCTGGGGGGCTCAGTCAGTTAGGCATCCGACTGACTTCAGCTCAGGTCATGATCTCACTGTTTGTGAGTTCAAGCCCCACGTTGGGCTCTGTGCTGACAGCTCAGAGCCTGGAACCTGTTTTGGATCCTGTGTCTCCCTCTCTCTCTGCCCCTCCCCCTGGTCATGCTCTGTCTGTCTCTCTGTCTCTCAAAAATAAACAAACATTAAAAAAACAAAAAACAAAAACAAAACCTGTCTTGCTCTGGCTCCCAGAGCTGGCTGGTGGGGCATTCCTTTGAAAGTGGGAGAGGGAAGGTTTGGTAAGATTTCCAGAAAGGGAAGGTATGTTTTCCCAGAGAGCTTCTCAACCTGGGCTTCCCCACCGTCCACAGCCAACCCCTCTGACCCGCGTCAACGCATCGATGGGCTGCGGGGCTGGGCAGTCTGCTCTCTGCACTGACACTGTGGGTCCTGTCCGCCCATTCACTGCGTGTAGCCGAGAATCGTAGCTGGAAAGAGGGAGCGTGTGCCCGAGGTCTGCTGTTCGTGTCCCATATTGTATGACTTGCAAATCAAGGTGAGTGTGTGCGCGCGTGTGTGCGTGTGTGTTGTTTCAGCGGTACAAGCAAATCTTGATTCTCAAAATCTAGACTTTTTATAATTCACTAGGTTTATTTTACTAGCCACTTGGGATTCTAACACAAAAAGGCTTCCTGCTACTTTTTTTTTAATTCAAAAGACTACATAAAATGTATATATGCAGTTTAAGGCATAATAATAAAATAAAAACACCCATATATTCACCATTCAGGCGGAGAAATAGAGCGCTGCCAGGACCCCGGAACCCCCCTGAGGATATTTCCCCCATCACATGCCTCCCCCTCCCTGTCAGCTCTACTCTAGCTTTATTGCTAATCATTTCCTTACTGGCTTTTTTTTTTTTTTTTTTTACAAAGTTTTACCAGGCATGCATGCACTCCCAAACAATGTGTTATTTAGCGCTGCGTGAGTTTTGAACTTTATATAATGGGATCATGCTGCATATTTTTTTCTGCGCCTTGCTTTCTCTGCTCAATATTGTTGGGTTCTCTCGTGTTGCCTGTGAGCGGTAATTTATTTATTTTCAACTTCTTTTTTTTGAAAAAAAATTTAATATTTATTTTTAAGAGACAGAGGGACAGAGCGTGAGCAGGGGAGGGCAGAGAGATGGAGGCACAGAACCAGAAGCAGGCTCCAGGCTCTGAGCTGTCAGCCCAGAGCCCGACGCGGGGCTTGAACTCATGAACCGCAAGATCATGACCTGAGCCGAAGTCAGATGCTTAACTGACTGAGCCAGCCAGGAGCCCCTTCAACTTCTTTTTAAAAATGTTGAAATTATTTTATTTCTTTATAATTTTTTTAGTTTATTTGTTCATTTTGAGAGATAGAGATAGAGAGAGAGAGAGAGAGAGAAAGAGAGAGAGAGAAGGGCAGAGGGGGAGAGAGAGAGTAGTAGAGAGGGAATCCCAAGCAGGCTCTGAACCAGCAGCAGGGAGCCTGATGCAGGGCTTGAACTCATGAACCGTGAGATCATGACATGAACTGAAACCAAGAGTCAGACGGTAGGCTGACTGAGCCCCCCGCCGGGCGCCCCTGGTATTGGCTTTGAATCTTTGCCAGTCTGTTAGGTGCGAGATGGTGTCTCGGTGTGTTCTTCCTTTTCCTCGTCCTTATTTCCAGCATGACCTAGATGATCCCGCACTCTGGCTCCAAGGACCACAATTAGAGTAGTAGCCAGGATTCTTGTCTTTACATGTGTTTATGGGCCATCGTGCTTTCTTTTCCACCAAATGCCTGATGTTTTGGTTCATTTTGCTGTTGGGTTGGTTGTCTTTTTCTAGATGATTCGTAGGGGATATTCTGCTAGGACTTCAACAGTGTGGTTCAGGTGTTAGAGCCATGCCAATGTTGCCCACAGTTTCCTCTTCCGGCCAGATTTCCCAGCCTCCTCTGTCGTTAAATGGGACTGTGGGACCAAAATCCAATTACAGGAATGATAGTCGCATTAGTTTGCCGGGGCTGCCCCGACAAAATACCACATGCTCGGGTCTCTTGAACAACAGAAATTCATTTTCTCTCTGTTCTGGAGGCTTGAAGTCCAAAATCATGATGTTGGCAAGTTTGATTTCTTCTGAGGCCTCTCTCCTTGCCTTGTGGGTGGCTTCTTTCTAGCTATTTCTTCACAGGGTCCTTCCTGGTTTGTGCATGTCTGTGTCCTTAGAAAGGACAGGATATTGGAGAAAGATCCACGCCATGACCTCATTTCACCTTAATTACCTCTTTAAAGGCTCTGTCTTCAAATACAGTCACAATATGAAGGACTGGGGTTAGGAGTCCAACGTGTGACTTTTGGGGGGAGGCACTGCTCAGCGTGTCACAACAGTCTGAGTCTTAGAAACGCCCCACATCGTTTTCCAGCCCTTTCTTTCCCTATTGGGGCAACTTTGGAAGCCACCTGTTCTGGGTGGGCGTTGCCCCAAGAGAGAAGAGGCAGCCCAGCCGCCCCGTGTGACTGCTTGGAATGGAGCTGTCTGCCACTCGGCTAAGATGGCAGCGAACCAAACCTTCCCTGTGCAGGACCACGGAGATGAGGAGATCTGTTCCAGCAAATCCGTATCTTCTCTCCTGACCAGCGCGTGTTTTGAGCGAGATGAGGCTCTGAGTTTTCTTGCCGATACTGTCCTTGCCCACTCTTGGAATTGAGGTGATGCTCGCCTTTTAAAACGATCTGGGCATGTTTCCTCTTTTTCTATTATCTGGAAGAGTGGTTCCTAAAACATTTGGTAGAAATTGCTGATAAATCATTTGGACCTGGCTTTTCCTTTCTGGGAAGATTTTTAACTAATGATTCAATTTCTCTAAAGGTCACTTGACTCTCCATGGTTTTTCTGCTGCTTCGTTCGTAAGGTGTACTTCTTTTTAAAGAAAGCATCCATTCTGTCTAAGCTTTAAAATGTATCGCCAAGTTTTCCATAATAAACACTTTTGTTCAATTTGTGTTTTTTTCATTTAATAAATCATTGCAGCCTGTGCAGTTAATGGTCTGTTTCTAATTCTTTTTTTTTTTAATGTTTATTTATTTTTGAGAGAGAGAGTGCGAGCAGAGGAGGGGCAGAGAGAGGAGGAGACGGAAGATTTGAAGTGGGCTCTCTGCTTTCAGCACAGCACAATGCAAGGCTTGAACTCACAAGCTGTGAGATCATGACTTAAGCCGAAGTCGGACACTCAGCCAACTGAGCCACCCTGGTGCCTCTCTTTCTAATACTTAATATTGTTTATCTTTTTCATTCACCCTCCCCAACACCTTCTTATTTTCTTCTAATTAATCACACAAGGGAATTTGGCTTTTTAGAAAGCTTTTCCCCCTGTAAAGAACCAATCTTTGGCTTTGATTATTCTTGCTGTTGTACTTTGTTTTCTGCCTTTTATTTTGCTCTTAACTTTAATATTTAATTCCTCTGCTTTCATTGGCTTTCTTCTGCCATTCTTTTGAATTCTTAGACTGGATACTTAAATCATTTATGGTGAGCCACTTTAATTCTAGTGTAGACAATATAAGGTATCGTTTTCTTCTAAATACTATTTTAGTTGTTGCATTACAATTTTTATAGAAAATAATTTTATCACATGTTCACTCAGATTTCTATTTTCTAATTTCCATCGGAGTTTCTTCTTTGGCCCATGGTTGTACAGATAATTTAAAAGTTCCAGATCTACAGATTTTTTTCAAAGTATTTTTTAAAGTTTATTTATTTATTGCGGGGGGAGGGATAGAGAGAGGGGGAGAGAGAGACAATCCCAAGCAGGCTCCATGCCATCACCACAGAGACTGACATGGGGCTCAAACTCATGAACCATGATTTCATGACCTGACAGACATCAAGAGTCAGATACTTTGACTGAGCCACCCAGGCACCACCCCTCTTCAGATCTATGGATTTTTAAATATATATATCTATGGATATATTTTTGTTGTTAAATTTCGTATGTGAATGGATTAGCGGATACAGGATTCTTAGGATTTGCTGAGGTAGCTCTATGGTCTAGAACCTACATTGGGCACAACATTCCATGTACCATCGGGAAGCTTTCTTATTTGCAATGTTCAAATTTTCTCTTATTCTTGGTAACTTTTTGTTAGCATGATCAGTCACTGGAATGGATGTATGAAAAATCTCTTACTGTGTGAATTCTTAAAACTTACTCTTGTGGTTTTGTCATGTTTTGCTTTATATATCTTGAGCTTCGTTTTGGTGCATAAAAGTTTTGAATTGTGTCTCCTTGATGAGTTGAAACTTGTACCATTATGTATGAAGTTTCTTTATTTTTAGCGATATTTTTGCCCCGAGTCTATTTTAATCTAATACGGAGATAGCCTCACTGGCATTCTTTTGTTTGATATTTTCTTGGTCTATCATCTTCCTTTTTATTTTTGTTTTTTTTTTACTTTAAATTTTATGTTGACTTTCCATGTTTTTTCTCCATCTCCTCTAAATTGTACTGAGATTTTTATCTATCTGTCTATCTATCTATCTATCTATCTATCTATCTATCTATCTATATCTATCATCTCTATTTTTAATTGAGAGAGAGAGAGCTAGAGCGAGAGTGAGAGTGAGAAAGAGCGAGAGAGAGAGAGAGAGAGAGAGAGAGAGAGAGAATCCTAAGCAGGCCCCATGCTCTGCATAGAGCCTGACCTGGGGCTTGATTCCATGACCTCAGGATCATGACCTAAGCTTAAATTGAGACTTGGATGCTCAACTGATTGGGTCACCCAGGCACTCCATAGATTTTTTTAAATTTAGTTTGATAATCTTGATCTTTTAACTAGAAAATCTAATTCATTCTCATTTATTAGGATTGACATACTTGGATTTATTTCTACCTTTTCTTTCATGCTTCTCATTTGTCTGGATTTCTGTTTGTTTCTCTCCCCCATCTCCTTTCTTTAGAATGGCTTCTTTATTTCTATTATTATTATTATTAATTATTATTATTAATACATTTTCCCATCTACTTGCTTGGGAATCATATGCTCTATGCCTATCTTATTTATTGGTTGCTCTAACTATTTTACATACTTGGCTTAATAAGGTTTAAAATTAATCAATACATTCCCATTCTTCCTGGCTCTCCTGGCTCCTTTGCTTTTCCATATAAATTTTCAAATAAGCATAGGAGGTGCCTGTTTCTCCACATCCTCGCCAGCATCTAGAGTTCTCTGATTTGCTCATTTTAGCCACTCTGACTGGCGTGAGGTGGTATCTCAGTGTGGTTTTGATTTGTATTTCCCTGATGAGGAGGGATGCTGAGCATCATTTCATGTGTCTGTTGGCCATCTGGATGTCCTCTTTGGAGAATGTAAACTGGTACAGCCCCTCTGGAAAACAGTGTGGAGGTTCCTCAAGAAACTAACAATAGAACTCCCCTATGACCCAGCAATAGCACTGCTAGGAATTTACCCAAGGGATACAGAAATGTTGAGGCATAGGAGCACATGTACCCCAATGTTCATAGCAGCACTCTCCACAATAGCTAAAACATGGAAAGAGCTTAAGTGTCCATCAATAGATGAATGGATCAAGAAGATGTGGTTTATCTATACCATGGAATACTACATGGCAATGAGAAACAATGAAATCTGGCCATGTGTGGCAACATGGATGGACCTTGAGGGTGTTATGCTGAGCGAAATAAGTCAGGCAGAGAAGGACAAATATCATATGTTTGCACGTATAGGAGGATTAGGAGGAACTTGACGGAGGAACAAGGGGGAGAAGAAGGGCGGAAATGGTGGGGGAAAGGGAGAGAGGCAAACCATGAGAGACTCTTGAATGCTGACAAAAACTGAGGACTGATGGATGTGGGGGGGAGGGGGGATGGGCATGGAGGAGGACACTTGTGGGCTTGTGGGGATGAGCACTGAGTGTTATGTGGAAACTAATTCGATAATAAACTATTTGTAAAAAAAATTTTTTTTTCAAATAAGCTTGTCAGCTTCTATAAAGAAGTCTGCTGGGGATTTTGATTAGGATTGTGGCAAATCTATAGATCAATTTAGGGAACTCTGACATCTTGACAATATGACAATATACCTCTCCATTTGTGTAAGTCTTCTTTGATTTCTTTCATTTATGCTTCATAGTTTTCAGCATATAAATCTTGCACCTGTATTTTATTGTTTCCAGCAATATTACAAATGATACCTTAAAACTTAAAAGAAATTCCATTCCCATTTGTTCATTATTAGTACATAAAAATAGGATTGATTTTTAAAAAAATATTTTTATTTTTTTTTTTATTTCTAGGAGAGAGAGAAAGAGGGTGTGAGCAGGGGAGGGTCAGAGAGAGAGGGAGATACAGACTCTGAAATAGGCTCCAGGCTCTGAGCTGGCAATCAGCACAGAGCCTGATGCGGGGCTCGAACCCACGAACCGCGAGATCATGACCTAAGCGAAAGCCGGACGCTTAACCGACTAAGCCACCCAGGCGCCCCAGAATAGGATTGATTTTTATCTAAAGGCTTGTATCCTGTGTCCTTTCTGAACTAACTTATTAGAATTTGTTGTAGTTTTTATAGATTCCTGGGGTTTATTTATGTAGTCAACCATGTCATTTGTGAGTATAGACAAGAGTTATTCATTTTCCAATTAGTATACCTTTTGTTCCTTTTCTTACCTATTTTACCAATAAGGACTTCTGACAGAGGAGCATTGAAAGTGGATGTCATCTGACATTAAGTGGAAATCATTCTGCCTTTTAAAATTGGGTATAATGTTAGCTGTAGGTTTTGCACTAATAAATCTTATCATGTGAAGAAGTTTCTATTTTCCGCTCACTTGTTCAGAACTTGGTTTTTAACATATTAGGACCATATGTTATGGTTAGCCAAATTATTTTTCTACATCTTTGGGGATGATCATATGATATTTTTGCTTTAATCTGCTCATATAGTGAATCACAGTGATTCATGAATGTTGAACTAACCTAGAATTCAGGGGATAAATCCCAAGGTGGTTATGATATTATCAATTTATATATTCCTATATTTATTTTGCTAATATTCTGTCAAGAATTTTTTTCTTTTGCATCTTTGTTTATGAGGGATATTGGCCTATATCTTTATTTTAGTTTCGTTTCTGTCCCACCCCTTGTAATATATTCGGTTTTAGTATAGCCTAATATTGGTCTAATGAGTTGAGAATGTCCACTACTATCCTCTTTCTCTTTTCTGGAAATGTTTATGTAGAACTAGTATTATTCTTTCATCAAATATTTGAAGGACTTGCCACGGGGTGCATACAATCTTCTGAGCATGCAATTTTACTGTGGGAAGGTTTTTAACTCTGCAATTTTAACTATGAATTTAATTTCTTTAATAGATATAGGGCTATTGAGGTTACCTATTGCCTTTTGAATGAGCTTTGATACTTTGTATCTTTTAAGAAATATGTCCATTTAATCTAAGTTACTGAATGCATTGTCATAAAGTTGTTTGTAATATTTCCTTGTTATCTTTTTAATAGCTGTAGGATCTGTAGTGATGTCTCTTATTTAATTCCCATTGTTGGTAATTTGTGACTTCTTCTTTTCTTTATCAGTCTGACTAGAGGTTTCTCAATTTATTGATCTTCACAGAAAATCAACTTTTTATTTCACTAATTTTTATTTCTTGTTTTCCTTTTTCCATTTTATTGATTTCTGCTTTTTTATTGTTTCTTCCCTTCTGACTTCTTTTGGGTTTTTTAAATAGTTTTTTAAGCCAAAATTTAGATAATTGACTTGAGACATTTCTTCTTTTCTCATACAGGCAGATAGTACTATAGATTTCCCACGAGGCACTGTTTTAGCTGCATTCTACAAATTTTAATATGTTGTGTTTTTATTTTTATGTAGTCAAAAATATTTTCTAACTTCTTTTGCAAATTTTCTTTGACCCATTAGAAGTGTGTTGTTTAATTTCAATTATTTATCGGTCATCCAAATATCTTTGTTACTAATTTCTACTTTTAATCAGTTGTAGTTAGAGAATATACTTAGCATACTTTCAATTCTTCCTAATGCGTTTTGTTTCCCAGAATATAATTTATCAACATGTGCTGGAAAAGAACGTGTCACGGGCTGTTGCTGCTCTAGATATCATTCACAACGTATTGGCTGATAATGTTGTTCGTGTTTTCTATAACCTTACTTTCTGTTTACTAGTTCTATCAGTTACTGAGAGAAGGGAGTTAAAGTTCCAATTACATTTGTGGATGTATTCCTTTCTTTTCAGCTATAACAGTTACAGTATGTATTGAATTTTGAAGCTCAGTTGTTAGGTGTTTACCCTTTAAGACAGAAGTCTTCTTGATGAATTGATCCTTAACCATGATGCAAGATCTCTCTCTTTTTAAGGGCATAGGTGATATTACATTTTATTTTATTTTATTATTTTATGTGTCGGTTTTTTAAGTTTTTTTAATTTTTTAAAAATGCTTTTGTATGTATGTATGTGTATATGTACATATTTTTGAGAGAGATAGAGAGAGAATGAGCAGGGGAAGGGCAGAGAAAGAGTGAGAAAGAGAGAATCCCAAGCAGGCTCTGTGCTGTCAGTGCAGAGCCTGACATGGGACTCAATCCCATGAACCATGAGATCATGACCTGAGCCAAAATCAAGAGTTGGATGTTCACCAAACTGAGCCACCCACACTCCCCTAAGTTTTTATTTGAATGCAACACCTCTTTATCTTTGGTAATATTTCCTGCTCTGAACCCTACTTTTACTACTTTTAATAGAGCCACTCTAGTTTACTTTGATGAATGTTTGCATGGTTTCCATGAGTACATTTTTTCCCCCATCATTTTAGTTCAAATCAAATCATGTCAATCATTAAATGCAAGTAATTAAAGGAAAATAATTAAAGCACATTTTAAAGAAAGAGATAGATTGAATATTAAAAGAGCAAGACTCAATCATATGTTGTCCATAAGAAACACACTTTAAATAGAATGTCATAAGTAGGTTAATTTAATGAGGATCTACTATGTACCAGATGCTTGCCTAGGCCTCGGGGATACAGTGGGGATTCTACACAAACAAGATCCACACTGGGGCTAATGGGACTTACCTTCCTGTGACCTCTGAGTTAGGTAACCACCTTTGTACATATACTAAAATTTACCCCATGCTTAATGTGTGCTGTGTTACCCTATAGGGACCATATTATCTTCTGCTTGTTTGATCAGTGGAGGTACTGAGGCTTAAGACATTTGGAAAATTGCCTAGGGTCACACAATAATTGGAGGAGCCAAAATGCCAGGAACTACGTGTTTAGTTATTATCAGATATTTGTGGGTGAGAAACACTTTGTGGAGTAATCTAACTTATTGCATCTTACACAGAGTATTTCATTGGCCCAGGCTGGTGTCTTATGGGGCAGATGGATTTGCTGCCAGGCTTCTCAGAGGTGCTCATTAGCATTTGACAATCTGGCAATACCAACATTGATGCATAATGATGGTGCAAGGAACCTAGAACAAACAGCCACTAGGCTTGGCTTCAGAGATGTGTGAATATAGTAGCAAATTCTGATCATTTGTCAAGACCTAAATATCTCCACCACCCTCCACCCATAAACCTCTTATTCTAGAACAGTGTTACTTTTACAGAATCACTGCAATAATAGGGGCACCTGGGTGGCTCTTTCAGTTAAGCATCTGACTTTGACTCAGGTCACAATCTCACGGTCCATGAGTTCAAGCCCTACGTTGGTTTCTGTGCTGACAGCTCAGAGCCTGAAGCCTGCTTCAGATTCTGTGTCTCCCTCTCTGTCTTCCCCTGATTGTGCTCTGTCTCTCAAAAATAAATAAATGTTAAAAATTTTTAATAAAAAAGAACTATCACAATAATAGAATAGAGAGTTGCTTTATACTCCATGCTCAATTTCCCCCATGACCAACATGACTATGGTATGTTTCTCATAATTAATAAGTGAATACGTTACTCCTAAAGTCCATATGGTACTCAGATTTCTGAGTTTTTCCTTAATGTCCTTTTTGTTTTCTTCTTCCTGTTCCAAGATACCACATGACACTTGGCAGTCTTGTCTCCTTGGGCTTCTCTTCGTTGTTACTCGGACTTGTTTTTGGTGCCCTTGGTAGTTTTGAGAGGCAATCGTCAGTTATTTTGTAGAATGTTTTTCATTGGAATGTGGTGCTTTTCTCATAATTCGACTGGGGTAAGACGTTTTTGGGAGGAAGACCACAGAGGTAACATACCATCTTCATCATATCATATCAAGGGTTTATACAGGTAGTGTTGAGTTTCTCTACTGTTAAGTTACTCTTTTCTTTCTCCCTTCCCATTCTGTCCTGTCCTCTTTGGGAGAAAGTCACTATGTGTGGGTCATTTCAGGAGGGGGGAGTTATTCTCTTCTCCTTTGAGGTGGAGTAGCTACACAGATTGCTTGGAATCCTATAGCATGGGAGGCTTGTCCTTTCTCTCTACTTAGCTACACTCTGCAGGCAGATCAGCACAAAGCAAATCATCCCTTATCTCTCCTTGCCCTCTCCCATCTCCTGGTTCCACCAGTCCATGTTTCTTGAGGGTTCACCTAGACCCAGAAAAGCACTGGCTGATGAACCCCTGCCTGTTGCTGTCATTCCCAAAGGGCGTCCTCTGTAATAGCAGTGGTGATGTACCCTCAGTGAGTCTGGGGAGTCACATTTCTGGTCATCAAATCAATGGTGGACAGAGAAGGGGGTGATGAGCTGAGTCGATGGGCTGGGGAGCAAGCTAAGACCTCAATGTTGAAGGGACATAATGGAATTGAAAGGGTGGGCAAGTTGTGATGTATGGGCCCAGCTCCCTTCCCAGGATGGGGAATCTGATTAGCTGGAGGACCTTTTGTTCAGCTGAGCACCAAATAAAATGGGTTGAGGTAAGCGAATGCGAGAGTGGAGGCTGGAGCGGGGATGAATCACTCATTCTGTAGGAAGTGAGAAAATTGAAATTCCCGGGGGCTGAGGGGGGTGGTATCTGGGATATCTGGAGAGCAGCAACCATGGGACCAGGAGCTGAACATGGAGAAGGGGCTGAGGGATGGGATTTGGAGAATTGTGTCGCGTGGAGTGTCACCCTTCATGTCCGCTCCCCAGGGAAGTCTGGATTGCTCACTGGAGTGGAGGGGGGCCTCGAAGACATGCCACGTTCTGTGTCAGTGGAGATGCAGAAACAAATGGCACATGCGGACACTGGCGGCCTAAGAGAATGAGCCATCGGCTGCTATATGAGTTGCAGGAATGATAAAAGTGCCAACAGCTGCAGAGTCTGACACAGCCCTATTCACGGTGACAATTACTCCTTGTGATTCTAAGTCAGTCCTTTGGGGAAAGCAGGAAGGTGGTACAGATAGGGAGACTGAGGCACAGGGAAGCTGTTGACCGCCCAAGGTGACTATTGGCTGAACTGCAGGGGACCCTGGTGTCCTGACCACCGCCTCCCCCACTCAGTGTCCTTTTCCTCTCTCTACATCACATCTATCCACCTTTCATTAGCCCCTCGGAAAGAGCCCGTTGTTTATTGCACATGGAACTGCAACATCAAAGTTGGAAAATTCCTTTCGACCAGGGCTCTAAAAAACATGCCCAACAAACCAATCCACTTAAAATGCAAATTCCACTGACACTAATAAGCAATATATATACACATGCATTTACACATGCAAATGAGCAGAATGGGGGGGCAGGACTTTCCTCCACGACAGCCGCACTTGATTACGTTCAAGACACTCCATCAAAGTGAAGCTAGGAGGCCATGTCCCACATGTCCTCACCAGGCTCCACTTCTGAGATGCTTGGGGAGTGCGGGCGGCATACAGGGTCCTTCGAGAGCCAGAGCGTCATCCAGGTTCAAGGCTCTCTATTAAGCTGTGTGATGTAGGTTAAGTTACAATGCCTCTCTGAGCCTCCATTGCTGTTCTGCTGATTTCAGTCCTGCCGGTCTTCATCTGCCTGTTGCAATCTTCCTCAGCCTTCAGGTCCGGGGCATCTCCCTTGGGCGTCTCTGCAGCCCATGCCAACCTCACCTGCACTTGAACTCAGAGCCCACGCAAGCGATCAGTCATCCTGGACTTGTTTTTAGCACTGAATCCCCAAAAGATCCCTATGTTCCTGTTGCATTATGACTTCCCTTCAAAGTGTTGGGATTCCCGGGGCGCCTGGGTGGCTCAGTCCATTAGGCATCTGACTCTTGCTTTCAGCTCAGGTCATGATCCCACAGGTTTGGAGTTTGAGCCCCATGTCAGGCTCTGCACTGACCCTGCAGAGCCTGCTTGGGATTCTCTCTCTCTCTGCCTGCCCCTCCCCAGCTCACGATCATCCAGTCTCTCTCAAAATAAAGAAATAAATGTAAAAAAATATTTTTAAAAGCATTGGGATTCCCAGGAGGCAGATGGTACTTGGAAGTTTTCCAATGGTGTCTTCAGTCAGGGCTGGAGGTTTAAAGAAATCGCTTCCCACCAAAGGTGAGAGACCTCGATGATCCTCAGGTGTGACAGGTTTTTAGCCAGAAGCAACAGGAGATAGGCTTTTCTACATTCTTAAATTTTCCTTTTTTTTAAAATAATTTTTAAAAATATTTTTATTTATTTATTTCTAGGAGAGAGAGAGAGACAGCATGAGCAGGGGAGGGTCAGAGAGAGAGGGAGTCACAGACTGAAACAGGCTCCAGGCTCTGAGCTGGCAGTCAGCACAGAGCCCAACACGGGGCCAGAACCCACGAACCGCGAGATCATGACCTAAGCGAAAGTCGGACGCTTAACCAACTAAGCCACCCAGGCGCCCCTCGACATTCTTAAATTTTCAGTAGCGATGTCCCCATTCTCTATCCAAACACTTTTTGGCCGTGTGAAGTGGAAATAATTTCTTTCTGAATTATTTTACATATTCAGCTGCCTTCCTAAACGATGCTGAGCTCTAAGGGTCTTCATGATAAACATTAGTTATTCGAAGTCTGTGTGACAATGTCGATCCTTGGGGGGCCGCGGGAGCTCACAGCTCCCTCAGCCCCTACTCTCAATGTTTTCCTTTCCTGGAGCCTCTGGGGATGGGGAATAACGCAAGGCAACAAAATCCCATATTATTATTTCATTTGGAGGGGAAAAAGTGTGTGTATAAAAATGGCCAGGACTACATACACCAACATATTGGAAATTATCTCTTGGTGATAATTCATGGGTTTTTGGGTACATCAATAAATATTGTTCCACCACGTGCATTTAAAAAAATGTTTATTTTTGAGAGAGGGAGAGCTTGAGTAGGGGAGGGGCAGAGAGAAATGGAGATACGGAATCCAAAGCAGGCTCCAGACTCCAATCTGTCAGCACAGAGCCCCACGCTGGGCACGAACCCACAAAACGAGATCATGACCTGAGCCGAAGTCTCGGACGCCCAGGCGCCCCTACCGCATGCATTTTAATGTTTGCACAGTATTTCATCACGTGGACGGTCCAAAGGGTGCCGAACTACGCTCCTATCAGCTGCTTTCCAGTGAGTTCTCTGCTGTAAATAACGCTCTGATAAACCTCCGTGCACACACATCTCTGTGCACACTTACTCAGGGAAATTTCTGGAAGTAGAACGCCGGATGGGAGAGCGTGCTCCTGTAAGTTTTTATACCTTCCCTTCCCTCTGGCTCCAGCCTCTGCAAGCTGAGCGGAGGGTCCTGGAGCTCCCAGTCTGGAGGGAGAGGCGGTGCTCCCCCCCCCCCCAGCCCCTGCAGCGCTGTGCATGCTCCGCTTTCCAGTAGCCGCAGCTGTGCACGCGCAGCCGACTCCCCATAAATCCTTGCGGCTTATTGAATGAGAGCTCCGTCTCCCCAGCCCCAGCCCACCCCCTGGCAGTGCCGGGGCGAGCCTGTCCTCCCTCTCCGGCACAGGCAGGTAATAGATGGCCAGGAGCCCACCCCAGCCTCCGTCTCCGGAGGGTGATGAGGGGCAGGACAAACGCGAAGTGAGTGGCAATATTTCCTGATATTGCAGGAGCGGCGGGATCTATCACTCGGCACCGGAGTCCCCGCGGCCCAGGAGAGGCGTGTCTGTGGGAGAGTGTGTGGTGCAGCATCAGGGGTCAGGATGGGGAGCCGGGGCGGCGACACGGGGGTGGGGGGCGCGGCAAACTCCGCGGGTCCCCCTCTCTGAGAGGACATAGCCTTGCAGACCCTTGCAGTGAAATAAAAAATGTTAGTTTCTGCACAGTCAGTTCCTGGTAGCTTAACACCTTCCCTAGACAGGGGTGGGGAGATGCTGGAGACAGAAAGAGGAGAGGAAGGGGGAGGCTGTGTGATAAATGCCTAGGATACTCCAAGTTCACTGGCGGGCCACTCCAACCTTTGGGGGGCTGTTCCATGTATGTTAACACCTCCCTCCTCTCTACCTTCTCCTATGACCTTTCCCCCTCAGGCTCGCCCAGGGGCCCCCGGGTGAGGTAGGAAGGCTGGCTAATCACCAATGGCTAATCTGCAACTAATCACAGCTGGAGATGCCCCAACCCATCCCCCCCCCCCCCCCCCCCGCCAATTTATTTTGTGGTTGCTGTTCCAGCAACAGAAAGACTGGACCTCTTTATCCCCAGGCTGAGCCCGCTGTGGACAAGCCTGCCATCACCAGTAACTTACTCAGACCTTGGACTCTCCGCAGCCAGGTTCCAAGGTCATTCGGACCAGGTGCCTCCAATCTTCTCCGACTGCTGAAGGTCCTGAGCTGGTCTCTGTGGAAGATTGATGGTGTTAAAGGCTCTCTGAGTGGTGCGTATCCAGACCCTTTGGTAGTGACCTTCCCCACTCCCTGAGAGTCTCAATTCAGACGCCTGGCGTGCCGGGCCAGGGAGACAGAAGCAACCTTGACTCAAGCCGAGCTTGGAGAAATGCGTGCGGGTTGCCAGCAGGCACCTGCGTTTCCACCATGAGAACACACCTGGGCTAGTTTTTCTGTAAGGATGTGAGAGGTACATGAAACAGAGCCACACTGTCATAGCTCAGGTTGCTCTGGACCAGCCGGCCACCTGCCGGCCTGGATCACCGCTGCATGAACAAGCTTAGCCAAGGTCAGCGGAGTCCAGCCCAGTTGCCCTGCAGACTTGTGAGAAATAACAAATGGTCACTGTGCAAGCCACTAAGTTCAGGATGCTTGGTCCGCAGCTGTAGCTGACTGATACATCTCCTTTACCTACACATTAAAGCCATTCCAGAGATCAGCCTGAAGGAAAGCGGGCTGGGTCCTAGAATATGGGAACCTTGGAAGGCTCATGCTGTATCTCTAACGCCCAAGTTCACGGAGGGGAGGGTGGGGCTGGAGTTGCTTTATGATGAGCCAAAAAATCAAACTTAGACACTGAGAGTTACTCTTCTTAGACTCCAATTCTGTTTGGCTTTCTTCAAATCTCAGAAATAACACATGCTCATTAGAAAGATAAGAAACAAGGGGCGCCTGGATGACTCAGTCGGTTAAGCATCCAACTTCAGCTCAGGTCATGATCTCATGGTTCATGGGTTCGAGCCCTGTGTCGGGCTCTGTGCTGACAGCTTAGAGTCTGGAGCCTGTTTCTGATTCTGTGTCTCTCTCTCTGCCCTTCCCCTGCTCATGCTCTGTTTCTCTCTGTCTCTCAAAAAATAAATAAAAGTTAAAAAAAAGTATATGAAGCTAAATGCCCCACTTTACAGAACCACCTACTTTTACCCTTTCCTCTGTCTGTCTCCCACTCTGATTTCATCCCCTGGAGGGAACCATTGCTAAAAATTTGATGTGTATCCTTCTGGAGAGTTTTCAATGTGCGCACACCCACACACAAATATAGACAGAGTTCTTTGACAAAAAGGGAGTAACAGTAAAATATAGTTCTGAGACCTCCTTATTTTACTTAATGGACCACCGACAAGTCTAGCTCATTCTTTTTAATAGCTGCATAGTATTTCATGGCACGGACATCCTGTAATTTACCCCATCCCTACAGACATCTAGATTGGTTCAAATTTTCTTACTGTAACTGAAACATATATATAATAGCCTCATGCCTTTATGGTGCTACTTCTATGGGATATATACCTAAAAGTGGAGCTGCTTGGCCAATTTAAAAAATTTTTTTTCTACATTTATTTATTTTTTGAGAGACAGAGTAAGACAGAGCGCAAGCGGAGGAGGGGCAGAGAGAGAAGGAGACACAAAATCTGAAGCAGCTCCAGGCTCTGAGCAAGAGTTTAGCACAGAGCTAAGTGAGGGGCTCAAACCCATGAACGGTGAGATCATAACCTGAACCAAAGCCGGACACTTAACCGACTGAGCCACCCTGGCACCCCGCTGCTCAGCTGGTTTTTAATACATATTGCCAAACTGCCTTTCAAAAAGAGTAGATAGTATAAGAATGTCTGTCCTTCCATACCCTCACTCACTTTGGCCAGTATCGATCTCGTAAGCTTTTTGCTGGTCTGATGGAAAAAAAAAACAAAAAACCAATACCTAGTTTTAAATGACTTTTATTATGGGTGAGATTGAAACAGTTTTAAATATTTAGTAGCACTTTGCGTGTCACTTTTGGTGAACTCTTGTTTCTGTAATTTGACTATTTTTTCTGGCGGCTTAAGATTGTTTTCTTATTGGATTTGTCAGGTTTTTATATATTATGGCTATAAACTTTTTATTGTGCACATCCCCAGTATTTCTAAATTCATCACGTCTTTGCCTCTTGGACAACCCCATTAAATAATCCCTGAAATGTGGGTCTTAGTTCATTTTCCAGGCATTTGGTCTCTATTAAAATATAGTGGTGGGAAGGGCATCTGGGTGTCTCAGTGGGTTAGGCGAACCGCTCTTGATTTCAGCTCAGGTCATGATCTCAAGGTTTGTGAGTTTGAGCCCTGCATCGGGCTCCATGCTGACAGCACAGAACCTGCTTGGGATTCTCTCTCTCCCGATCTCTCTGCCCCTCCCCTGCTCTGGGCACTCTTTCTCAAAGTAAATAAATAAAACTTTAAAAAGATTTAAATATTTGTGATAGGAATATCTAGAGCAGGAGAGTTCCAGAACCTCCTCTTCCAACTTATTGCATCTCTGATAACACCACTAGGGGATTTAAATCCCTCGAAGGATTGGTTTTGGTGATGGTAGGGGTTATTATGCTTTTGATATCTCAGCCCATGACCTCCCAACCCACCTTGACATTCGCCTGTGTATGCTGCTGGCCTTCTACCGCAAGGTCCATGGCAGCTGTCTGCTTTCTGCCTGAGGTCATTCCCCAGGGCCTTGGGATCTTGTACAATCCATAGCACGTAGGCACAGCGCAGCCTGGAAGTGTCCAGAGATTGCATGCCCTGGGGGTAAGCCTCACCCCCTGGGGGACAATAGCCAGGACAAATGCTTCAGCTTCTCCATCACTTGGGGGACAGTCCCCGTTGGAGTTCTCCACAGTTCCCCAGCAGGCTTCCAGCGGGGCGGAGAGTAGGGTGCTGTCCTAGAGTTTTCCAGAGAAATAGAACCAATGGAACGAGAGAGAGCTTTATTATAAGGAACTTGCTCACACGATAACGGAGCAAACAGGTTCCAAGATCTGCAGTTGGCAAGCCAACGGTGTGGTTCTAGCCTGAAAGCCAGCCGGCTTGAGACTCAGGAAGAGCCAAGGTTTCAGATGAGGCAGGAAAAGACCAATGTCCCGGCTCAAGGCAGTCAGGAAGCACGAGGTCCTCTGACTCAGCCTTCTTGTTCTGTTGAGGCCCCCAGTGGATTGGGTGAGGCCCACCTACGTCAGGGAGGACTATCTGCTTGGCCCAGTCTACACTTCTGACACCCCCAGAATAGTGTCCGACCCAACGTCTGGGCCCCTGTGCCGCGAAACTAACCACCACACTCGCCTCCTGTGGCATCTCTGTATTGATTTCTCTCTCCTCGTCTTGGCTCTTTTTATTTTTATTATTATTTTTTTTAAGTTTATTTGAGAGAAACAGAGAGACAGAGAGAACAAGCACATGGGTGGGGGAGAGACAGAGAGAAAAGGAGAGAGAGAATCCCAAGCAGGCTCTGCACCGGCAGCACAGAGCCAGATGTGGGGCTCCACTCCATGAACCACGAGATCATGACCTGAGCCAAAATCAAGAGTGAGGCTCCACTGACTGAGCCACTCAGGCGCCTCTTTTTAAAAACATTTTTTTAATGTTTTATTTATTTTTGAGAGAGATATAGAGACAGTGTGAGCAGGGGAGGGTCAGAGAGAGAGGGAGACACAGAATCCTAAGCAGGCTCCAGGCTCTGAGCTGGCTGTCAGCACAGAGCCCGACGCGGGGCCTGAACCCACGAACCCTGAGATCATGACCTGAACCAAAGTCGGATGCTTAACTGAGCCACCCAGGCACCCCTCAGTTGCCCCATATATGTCTTTTTAAACAAAAGCTGATAAATTATGGGGATGTGACAGTACCCAGGGGCCTGGACTAGGTTCAGGACCTTATGGGATAGTGACAAGGAAATATCTGAGGGAAATGAATGGAAGGTTGGGGTTAATTTAGGAGGTTTGTTTGTGCAAGTACATTTGGGCTTTGCCTCCTGGTCCCTGGTGAGAAGTGTTCTTCTCCTCCTGGTGCAGAGAGGGCTCCTTTCTCATGGGAAATGTGAGGATCTGCTTTTAGGTAGGAGGGAGGTCAGAGAGGCCCTTCCGGAATCTGCTGTTTCTCAGCTGCCTTTGGCTTAAAATAATCACGATGCCACAGTGGCATATTTTGAGATGGCATGTCCTGAACCACTTCCCAGGCATTGTGCCGACAGAAGAGACCCCAGAGAGCTAGATCCTTTCTTGGCTGGTCAGAGGAAGAAACTGCACCCACAGGTGCCCCATAGCGATACAGTTCCCTCCTAAGAGAACCAACTGGGAGACCCTGACCCTAAATGAGTAGCCACAGTGGCAGAGGCTAGCATGGTGGCCACACCCTTGGACTGGGGTCCTTCAGATTAAAATTACCCCACCCCCACCCCCCCAGTCCATCCCAAGCAGATGCTAAAAGGCTTTCACACATTGCAGCAAGGAGAGAGCTGGTCCCGGAAGTCAGACTGGTCCATTACCATCAGGCATCATCGGGTTCTGGACCACCAGCCTTTGTGGCCTGGGGACAGGAATGTCTCCTTCCCAAATGGCTTTAGGAAACCCTGTTTAGGAAAGTCTGGCCCCAGCAGGGGTTTCTCACAGGAGCTTTGCTCTGAGACCTGAGCTGTGGGTCACAATCGTATAGGGTGTCCAGCACCTGGACAGCACTGACCATGACCCCCCGGGCGTGGTGGGAGCTTTGTGGTCTAAGGTGCTTCTTCCCGGGGCCCCCAGGCTATAATTCATCTATGTTCCTTCGGCTCATTCACCCTCCTCTCCACTTGGTCCCCTTCCAGGCCCACAACCCCATTCCCAGGCTGCTTAGGGCACCCCAACTTCCCTTCACCTTTTGATTAGAAGCAAGACAATGTTTCTTTGTTGATAGGCCCATTAAGCTCTCTTCCCAAAACAAAAGAAGGGGTAAAAGACTCCTAATGTCGTCAGCTTTTAAAATAACTGCGTCCAGTCAGCTGCCTGGCTATACTCGCAAAGCACAGAGGGAGCCCCCGCCCCGCAGGAGCATTCAGGAAGGTGGGCAGGTGGGGGTGCAGGAATGGGCCAATGGTGGTGTGGGGTGCTGGCAAGGTAAGGCCCTGACCCCAGCCACGGGAGACCTGGGGGAGGGGAACAGCCTGAGTAAATGCCTCATGGGGAGCATGGGGTGCTCGTCAGACAGACAAAGGGCCTCTGAGAGGCGGGCAGGAGCCGTGGGTGGATTCCTGGAGTCCAGTTCCTTGTTTGCTGTTTCTTGGGGGAATCCAGCCAGCTTGAGAGGCTCTTCTCTCATCCCAGCCAGGAAGCCCACTTCTCGGAAGCCAAAGACAGAGCTTGGGGATAATGGCTCAACTGCCTGGAACAAAGCAGGCAGCCCTTTTGGCATAAGGAGGAGGCAAAGGAGGCCTGGATGACCTTGGGCAAGTCGTCTTCCTTCTCCTGCCCCCCCAGCTGGCCTGGAGCTCCCCGCCTGGGCCCCTGGACTCTGGGCAGGTAGAAGAGGAAGCCAAGCTGGGAACCACCCTAGAGAGAAGCCCACAGCTTCTCTGGGCAGCCTTCAGGACCTGCCCCCAGCAGGGTGGAAGCTTCCTGCCTAACCGCAGGCAGTAGGGGTGGAGCCCAGCAGGGAGGGGCAGGCAGGGAGGGCGGAGCACACAGGGGCCCAGGAATCTGCCTCCTCTTCAATGAGGAAGTCATTCAGTTAGTCCGCATTTCCCAGTCAGCAGCTTTTATTAAATGCTTGAGCTGCTGGCGGGGCGGTGTTAGGGACTGGGCACCAGGAAGGAGCCAGTGGGGAGGGCAGGGGGAAATGAGCGGGGAGAGAGGCAAGGTGTTAAGCAGATTAAAGTGGGGGGAAGATGAGAAAAATAAAGAAAAGAGAAAAAAGCAAAACTGGCTGGCAGAGAAGGAAATCAAGCACAAAGAGGTCCAGATTAGGCGAAGGCAGGGGGGCTGCATTCCATCCGTGCCTCTATTGTGCTCCCCACAGCCTAATCAGGAGCTCATACAATCCGGCCTCGTGTGATAGGTCGCCCGTCAGGCCTTCCCCAGCCCCACAAGTCTGTGCAGGGAGTAGAGAAACACAATAGCTTCCTGGAAATAAATTATAACACTGCCAGAGCAGCTCTGCAGATTCCCAGACAAGAGGTCAGAGTGAGGTGCCCGGCTGAAGTGCCCACTGAGGCACAGCTGGGGCTCCCAGGGGCCCAGGGGCAGCTGAGGTGCAGGCAGGGGGTTGCTGTAACAGAACAAAACAAAACAAAGCCAAACAAAACCGAAGCAACATCTATTGTGCAGTTCTAAGTACTTTCGTCTATATCAACTCCCAATGACCCTATGAAGGTATTATTATCCCTATTTTATAGATGAGGAAACCGAGTCTCAGGAAGGCTAACTCAGGGGTTAGTACACGATGCCTTGTGGGCCAACACTGGCCCACTTCCTGTGTGTGTAAATAAAGTTTTATTACAACACAGACACACCCATTCATTTGCCTGTTGTCTATGGGGCCTTTTGAGCTACGTGGGCAAGTTGAGTAGCGGTGACAGAGACTGCGTGGCTAAAATGTTTATTCTCCAGCCCTTTGCAGAACACATTGGTGACTCTAAGGTTAAATGGCCTGTTCAGAGCTACAGAACCGGAAAGAGACGGAGCTGACATTTCAATCTAGCTCTGTTCCTAGCTCTGCAGCAAAGGGGGGCCTTAAAAGACCCCAAACTGAGAATGGGTGGTGTGGCATGGGGAGCCTGTATGGCGGGGGAGGGAGGAAGATAGACCCGGGCAGTCTGTTCCTGCCTGACCCTGGATGGCGAAGGGCACAGGGGCAGAGGGCCCTGACAATTGAGAGGTCTCCAGGGAAGTGTGGTTCTTTAAAACCCATTCAGCATCAACCCCGCCTGCCAGAATCATCCTTTCCTGGCCTGGGAAAGACACATCAAGATCTCAGCTTGTGCCGCACCCACACTGGGAGCCTGGAGTGGGTCCGGCCAACCCTGGGCCAGCCTGGCAAGATGGCGCTGACCCAGGCCTGTAAGCGTCCCTTCGTCCTTGTCTGTCCCACTTTCAGGCCAGTTGGAGTCCCCTGGACTGGAGTCTGCCTGGCTGTGTAATTAACACTCAGTTGAAGCTGCGGGTTGGTTGTGTGTGACCAAGGACAGACAGCGGCATGCCCAGCTTCCGGCCTTGGATGACGGGGCTGGCCTCTCCGTCTATGTCACGGCCCCTGCTGATGGTAATCACATCACGGGAGCTTGAAACCCAAGAAAGGCAATGAGCCCATCTGGAAAACGGTGGGCAGAGACACCCCTCAGGTAGAAAGCACCTGCCCAAAACATACAGTCTGGCAGAAGGGACGGGGATACGGGTGATCAGCTCAGAAGGCATCTCCAACATGTTGGGATAGCCTGGTCGGCCTGTTCTATACATGACTGCTAATGACAGTAGCGTAACTATGAGTAATGATAAGCTATAATGGTTGTCACCATGTCGTTCATTCAGGAAGCACCGAGGAGGCACCTGTCATGTGCCAGACGCTGTTTTAGGCTCATTGGAAACAGTAGTGAGCCAACAAATCCTCTGAAACTTATCTTTCAGAGAAGACCAAAAATCCTCCTCAGTCCACCTAATTAATGCATGACCAACTTTCAAGATGCAGAAATATTATGAAGAACAAGGCAGGGAAGGGGCTAGAGTCGAGACCTGAGCAAAGCAAGACAGGGAGTCATGTGGAAACATAGGGAAAAGTGTCCCGGTCAGAGGGAACAGCCGATGCAAAGGCATAGGTGGGGAAGAGCTTGGTGTGACTGAAGAATTGAGGAAAAGTCAGCCCTATGGAGAGCAGTGGGGGACAGGTATAGAGAGGTTAGAGGGGACAGGTCACATGGGCATGGAGGCCACGGAGAGGACTTTGGTTGTCACTGAGTAAGGGGCAAGCCCTGGAAGATGGAAACGGAGCTGTAGAGTGGAGTTCTGTCTGGAGGGGGTTTTCTCCAAGGAGGGGCAGAGAATTATAGTACTGGCCAGCGTGGGCAGGGGCCTGGGAATGCTTTTCTTTCTAGAGATGGGGTTTTTAGTGCTTGTGTATGTGCTGGTGGAAGTGACCCTGAAGAAGGAGAGGATGGTGGTGTGGGAGAGGGGGATGGGTATAATAGCATGGTGAGAAGAGCAGAGGACAAAACACAGGTTCCTAAGACTTACCTCCATTTCCTGTTTGCATCTCCATTGGTAAGGTGACCACACGCCCAGGCTTTTCTGGAGTTATTCTTCGTTAGGACTACGTCCTGGTATCATTAAAAATAACTCTCCCAACCTTCCTGATTTGGACAATACCTTAAGTGGTCATTCTACCTATGAGATAGGGACCATATTTTCCTCCATTTTACAGATGAGGACACTGAGGCTGAAGGAGGTTAAGCAACAGGCCAGAGGCTGAATGGCCAGTGCATAAAACAAGGGCTATGACTCCAAGCCCTTGGGCCCTGAATCCTTGTGGGTGAATGCTTGATTCCGAGCACAAGAGCAGATACTAAGGAGAAGCTGAAACCTCTGGGCAACTCCATTCATGAGAAATGAGGAGGCTAACAGTGAGGCCTGGGGTGAGGGTATTAGAATCTCCCCCGGAATCATACATGGCAGAAGGCCAGTCTGCCCTTCTGGGGCAAGAGCCATGAAATATTGGATTTGGTTACCAAGAAGGTGCTCCATGTTGGGAACTTTCTAGGCCTCCCGGATTTCCAGCTTTAGCCTGTCTTGTCTGATGCCTGCAGCTGCTACATCCTTACTCACGTTACCGTGACCATGAGGTGGAACCATGTTTCAAAATTCAAAGCGAACCAGCAAAGGATCAAGGTCAGGGCAAACCAATCAGAGCCCCGTAAGTGCTTCTGTGACCCTGTTTCTTCATCTGGAGTAGACATAACTCATTCGCCACGACCTTCTTCCAGCTTCTCTGGGGGTGTGCTGCAGATCCTTCCTCAACACAGAGCTTCTGTCACTCCTCCTTCATCCGTTGAAGTCGATCTCCAAAACAAACCCATTGGCTGCATCTTAGACAAAGTTCTCCCTCCAGTAGAGGTGGAGTAAATGATCTCCAAAGGTGCTATCCTTAGGAGTTTTCTTATTTTGTGGTGCTTATCGTGCATTCATGGCTTCCATTCTGGAGCCGGGGTCCCCATGCTCATCAGTGAGAGCAGGAAACAAAGTAGAGTGAACAGGCTTGACTTCAACAAGTTTTTCTCTCCCCTTGGGAAGATGCGGGATTCCTGTGATCATCATGGCAGCTTTCATTTTGACTCAAGACCAGCCACTTTCTCCTTCCTGAAACTTTCTAAGTAGACTGCTACCTCTTTTCTCTCTCCCCCTACCTGCCCTGTAATTATTTCCAGACCGAGAAACCACAGATCAAGGCGTAGGCACATGGTCACGTGGCTTCCAGCAAACTGGCGGTGAAAACTGTGCTGGTATCCACCAATGACCTCAGTTATGTTTCCTTGTAAAACTCAATGGAAAACGTGAAAGAAAAAAAATGCAGCTAATCCTTTTTCACTGGATCTGTTCACAGTTACAAGGGCTGCTTCTTGGCTACCTAATACATGTCAGGTATGTGCTGTGTTAAGCTGCCAGGTTCTTCGAAACTCTACATCCGTGACTTGATGCAATTCTTCATAAGAATTCTTGCCAAGAACAATTGTCATCTTCATTGTACAGATGAGTTATGTCCCAAGTCCCACATCTAGTAGGAGGTGAGCTCTATATTCTAATTCTGTCTACTCCCCTCAGTCTCCAGAACTTCCTGAGCTGTACAGGAGTCCTGAAGACCCCACAAGGAATGGATTAGCAAGCACTTAACTCCCTGACTGGTGACGGGTGGGGAGTGGGGAATGAAGGTATCAGTCCAGGAGAACTGATGACCTCCCCTCCAGGATCAACGGACTCAGGGGCCGAGGAACAGAGGTTGCAGATGCTGAAGACCATGAAATGTCAGAGCTGCAGACCAAAGGGCTGGTCTGGGGCCATTCAGGGAAGATGGCAGTCCCACCTGTGCAAGGTGAATTAGGGACCCAGGTGCGATCTGGAATGATGAGCTGAAAGCCAGACCATAGGCCCATTGCCCAAGGCTCAAAACATCATAACTCAAGGACTAGCACTTTCACCTATCTTGTTTCTAGATCCTTTCTGTAACCCTGATTAGCATGGGGGGAACCTCTGTATTCTCATCTTACTGAGGTTGGCACTGAAACCAGAAAAGGTGACTTGGCCAAGGTCATACAGCTGGCAAGTGACAGAGTCAGACCCAGGTGGGCCAGACTCCAAGTCCAGTACCCGTTCAGGGGTGGGACATGTCTGTGGATTATCCATGGGAGGCTTTACCCTTTCAGCTCCAACCACATCCAGCCGGTTGTAATTCCACATGGCTCCACCTCATGGCTCCACCTCACCTCTGAAGACCGATGGCAGAATGACCTGGTGGGCTGATTATTCTGGCGGCCAATCCCAAAGAATGGGCAATGTGTACATAAGTTATAAAAATGAACACAATGAATTCCCATGAACCCAGCTTATGAGACAGAATGACGATAGCTTGGAGGTCTCTGGTGTCTGTCCTCTTTGGAGTCTTCCCCCGGTGGAAGAACCCTGTGCTGAATTCTGAGAACACCATTGTGTCTTTCTTCTAAATCGTTCTACCACACACACTCGCATTCCTTACAATGCATTGTTTCATTTCCATGTTTTTGAACTTAATGTCGATGCAATCATAGCTAACATTTATACAGGCTTACTAAGTTCATGTAAGCACAGCCCTGATGAAGTAGGAATTATAATTACACCCATTTTTCAGATGAGGGCACTGAGACACAGGAAGTGTAATGGACACGACCAAGGTTCCACAGAAAGTAGGTGGCAGAGCTGCGATTTGAACCTGAGCAGGCTCCACATCTGCACTTGTCACTATGATATGGTGTGATATGCTGGAGACGTTTCTATGTCTGTTGGTACCTGTGGCTGCCCTCCATTCATTTGTGTACCGCACAGCGCTTGCCTGAGGGTTGGGACACGGGGTGAAGTGCATGTCAATGGCTTTCTGTAGCGGGTGCTTTGGATGCCTGCCTGACTACTGTTGACTCCCTCTCCCCACCTCCACTCGTCACCCCATTGTTACTAGCAGGGTCTTCTTTTCTGCAAGTGCTTTCCTGCACTCACCCAAAGCCCAGGTATGAATTGTGATGGATTAAATTTGAGTCCGTTGGCGAGTGTGCAGTTAAGGTGTGCATACGGGGTGACATAGACTAGGAATTCCAGGTGTGGTTTTCCTCGGAAGGGGTCCCATGGAGGAACCTGGCAACACCCACTTGGCCCAGCGATCCAGTGACAGGAAATCAGGTCCCCCGATGTTATGGGAATGCGATGGGAAGGCTACTCCACGTCTGTGGTCTTCTACCCCCAAAACCCGCAACTCCAGCCCAACCTTGAGAAAACACCAGGCACGAGAATTGCAGTACGTTCTACAAACTATCTGACCAGTGCTTCTCACAACCATTGAGGTGTCAAATCAAGGAGAGACGGAGAACCTGTCACAGACCCGAGGAGACTGAGGACACCTGATGACTGGGTGCAATGCGGTATCCCACCCAGGGCCCTGGACCAGAAAAATTAGGGAGACCCGAATAAAATCCACAGTATCCTGAATAATAGGGGTATTTGGGTGAGGATTTTAAAGGAACTCCCTGCTCTATCCTGCCGCTTTTCAGCAAATCTAAATTTAAGATAAACTGAAAATTTAATTTTTATTTTATTTTATTTTATTTTGTTTTGTTTTGTTTTGTTTTCTTTTCCTTCATATTTTTAGAGAGGGAGAGAAAAAGCACCTGAAGAGGGGAGCAGGGCAGAGGGAGAGAGAAAGATAATTTTTTTTTTTTAGAAAGAGAGAGTTGGGGGGCAGAGGGAGAGAGAGAGAGAGAGAGAGAGAACCCCAAGCAGGTCCCACACTGTCAGCACAGAGCCCATATCGGGGGCTCGAACTCATGAACTGTGAAATCATGACCTGAGCCGAAACCGAGTCGACGCTTAACTGACGGAGCCACCCAGGCACCCCAGAGAGAGAGCGAGAGAGAGAGAGAGAGAGAGAGAGAGAGAAGGAGAGAATCTTAAGCAGGCTCTATGCTCAGCTGGATCCTATGACCCTGGGATCAGGACCTCAGCCCAAATCAAGAGTCAGATGCTCAACCGACTGAGCCCCCCAGGTGCCCCTGAAAATTTTATTTTAAAAAAAAGTGATGGCGAAAAAAGAAATCGTGCAGACCTTCTCTTGTGTGATAGGACAACAGGCCATCGTGACACCATGAAGCGTAACATCAGTCACCTGCTAAGGACAGCAGGGCGGGGAGAGAAGACAGCTCCTGAGTGTCTGACAGCACCATCAAGCCTCTGAATTATCCAGTTTTGCAACCCCTCCAGCCCCCACCTCTGTTTATGTGAGATAATAAATCCTTCCTATTAAAGCACTTTGGAGGTCGAGTTCTTAATTTTTCTTTTTCTTTTCTGTTACTTGCTGCTGAAAGCATCCAACCAGGTCCATTTCAAAACCCAGACTTGTCCCCTGGACCAACCTGTTACCTCTCACCTGCCTGTGTGCACCCCACTTTGGTCACAGGTCGTGCAGCCCAGGACCCAGCCACCCTTGTGCCCTTCAGTCCTGTGTGGGGCTTCAGCTTAATTAATCTTGTGTCGAGCGCCAGTGCCAGTGGGATCCTGGCGGCGCCTGGGAAATGATTGTGTTGGAGAGAAACAAAAGGGAGCCGCTCGCCTGTGACAGCTGATATTAAAATGATGACGACTCACATCGTACCCAGAGTCGGTGCCTTATATTCCTAATAAATAATGGGTTACTGCGGGTTAAGTGTCTGTTGCTGCATTCCAATTGTTGATATTTAATTAGCTCTAAAATTAAAGTGTTCTTTTATGGCCACACTGCTAGGACTACTTTATCCCTAATTGATTGAGATTAAAGTGTCTCCCAAAGATCCCACGTCCCTTTGTCAGCCCAAGTGTGAGAGGATTTTAATGAAAACGTTTGACATTTCAAAGTGTGACATAAATACCTTTAAATTAAGCGAAAGATGCTGGTATTGTTATATATCGTGATCACGGTGCTGATGGGTGAGGAAATATTATTTAATAGGGATGGGGTTGTATGGGGGGGATAGTGGCTAAGGGTGATTGGCTGTGACAAGGCGCTGGAAGGGGTCAGCCTTCTGTGATTGGGGACACGTTGGCTTGGGGTGGATTTCCAGGTTTGGGACATACGGAAGATAAGCCTCAAGAGTAGAGCTTCCTCAGGGCCTGTTGCTTATCTGGAAAGCCAAGTTGGGAGGAGGAGTGGAGTAGGAAGAGAGTAGATTCAAATCTAACTCTGTCACTTACGGGTTGAATGACCTTGATGAGTTAGTTGGTCCTGTGAATTTCAATTTCCTTTTATTAAAAGTTTATTTATTTATTTTGAGAAGGAGAGAGCAAGAGTGAGTGTGTGCATGTGAATGGGGGAGAGGCAGGGGAGGGGGGTGGAGAGAGCATCCCAAGCAAGCTCTGTGCTGTCAGCACAGAGCCCAATCTAGGGTTCAAACCAGTGAACTGTGAGATCATGACCTGAGCTAAAATCAGGAGTTGGATGCTCGACTGACTGAGCCACGCTGAATTTCAATTTCCTAATGCTCAAATAGGGACAACAGCACCTACTTTTCAGTGCCATCATGAGAAGGGCAAAAGAATGGAGCCCAGGCTATAACTGCTGCCCCCAAAATGGCAGCTATTATCAGTCCCTCACATAAACTTCTGAGTCATATTTGAAGATGATTTAACTAACCATCTATGAGTAAGGCAAAGCGAGGCTCTCACTAGTTAAGCCAACTCACCCAACTCCAGACCTCTCCACCTTGGTAACATCTTGGGAAGCCGTACAGGACCCTCATCCTGGCTCAGCAGATGGTCTGAGCCACCTCTGTGACACTTTCTATCAAAGCGTCTTTGAGCCAGGTGCTCCAGGCTTTTCTCTGTGACTTAGATCCAGCCGGATCTCAAACACAAATGCATGTGCCATTTGATTGCAGTTGATTGCCTTGCATTCATTACCTTTTCTTGGTAACAAATTACCACACAATGTAGCAGTTTAGACAACACACACTTATTAGCTCACAGTCTGTGTATCAGGGACCTGGGGATGGCTTAGCCAAGGTCTCTGACAAACTGAAATTAAGGTGTTGGCCAGGGCTGTGGTCTCATCTGAAGGCTTGACTGGGGAAAGATCCACCTCCAAGCTTATGTGACTGCAGATTGGGAATTGAAACCTTAACGTCAACCTCAGTAGCACCATGGTATAAACAAGGAGCTAACCAAAGAATAACTAAGTCCACAGCATAGTGCACTCTGCCTCCCCTCAACCTCTTACCCTAACCCTGCCTCCTGATTTCAGCTCTGCTGAAATTCCAGACTGCCGAGTCCTGCAAGAATCTGAATAACCAAATCCATGCGATGAAGTTTATTTAAAACCAGGTGAGTGGTGAAGGCTGATTCTATTCCCTGAGAAGGGCTCTTAAAGACTTAATTCTACTCTCAACTATGGCCGGAGCCATCTGTCCAAGTGGTGCCACAACCCCTCATGGTCCATTCTACACAAAGTAGTCCCTGGAAGTTTGAAAGTTTCTTCCTTGATGGACTCAAACCTACCTCCTTGATGCTTTCACCAGTGAATCTCTTTGCACCACTTTAACTACCCTTGTGATAGTCTGACCTTTGTCCAGTATTCTGCCCCTGGCCTACTCCACATATAGTAGAGTGGCATTAATTGACTCCTTGTGGCCAATGGAACCATGTGAATCCTTCTGACCAATGAGCTGGATCACTTCTGCGTTGAGTATTCAATGGCTAACCTGAGACTCACTATGACTCTCTTTTCCCTCTGCCACGTTGCTCAGCAAATTCCTTGGTCGGGGCTGTTTCATCAGCCTGGATTCCGGGACAAAGATAATGACAACACAGCGGCAGATCCCCTAGGGAATCAGAGCAAGAATTAGAAACAGACTTCTAAATATTTGCATGACCGAGATTTTAGAGTTGCTTATTATGGGAGACTCACCTATTCTATACCAACTAGTACACCCTCCTTCTCAGTACCACCCTTAAGATTTATGTCCCAGCCATTGAAGGAAGGGCAAGTGGGATAAACACTAGGGAAATTGGGATGTTTCCTTGCACATCTACAGATGTTTGCTCCACTGACAGTTCGGCGGCGGCACATGCACAGCATGAAGGCTGTAGGAAGCCAGAGTAACAAGCTGCAAACCTGTATAATCCCATATCCCACTGAATGTGGCATGAAACCTACCGAGATCCTCGCTACCAAGAACATAACCTCCTGGAGACTGTACACACACTACAGATCTGACTCGGGCCCCACACAGGTATCAGGTCTGCTTCACAACTGCCCATTGGCTCTCCTTCAGCATGCCTGGAGAGAAACCCTATACCTGTGGACATCACACTGTTGTCTGCTCATGCTAGGCTTGGCACCTTCCTGGAGTGGAAACAATCCCTGGCTCTGGGGCGAGGGGGCTGGTTGGAACGTTTGTGCATCCTACTCCGATGAGTCTTCCTTTCCATAGCTTTGTCTATGGACAAAGAGAGGTTGAGAGAAGGTACTGGGTTGGAGAGAGTACAAAAGGTATTATTTTCTGAGGTTTCGATGATCTCCTCAGATAAATCACTTGGCTCATGAAGTTCAAACACACTTAAGAAGAATAGTATATGCCGATTAAGTTTGACAATTAGCTTTGGGAATAGAAAGCTAATCAGAAGCGTATTTCTGACAACAGTGATTTGGTCCTGCCTTCCTGAGAATATCTACTGACGCTCATTAGCCACAGCACACACACCCTCATGCACACACACACCAGGTCTCACGGGGCAGCGGGCACTCACAGTCTCATTCACTTCTTTACATCTCTGCACCATCACCTTGAGGGAACGAGAGAACAAAGACACATGGGTTCATATCCCAGGGGAGGCCCAGGCGGGGAACATTGAAGATACCAATCCCCAGAGGCATCTGCATGGCCACAAGCAATTTAAAAAAGTAAATGGGGGTCAAACTCTATCAGGGGAAGCCAGCGACAGAATCTCCAAGGCCCAGGACGTAAATTGTGTTCGGACTCTCGCTTCTAGAATTCCTTCTCCCCTCTTATCGCATCATGCAGGATTTCCATCTTCTCTCCAATCCAAACTCCAGCATCCATGCCGGGCCCGGAGACAAGTGCGCCAGTTGTGTTCACTTTAGATGGCTTGGTTCAAGGGCGGAACAATATTCCCAGTGCAAACTAGGAAAATCCCCAAGGTACAGAAGCCAAGGTAGAGGTCCTCGGGCCCTTTTAGAAGAGGGAGGGAAGCTTGTCTGATCATCCCCACCCGCAGGTCATCACACCCCGCCTGACAGTTCATCACAAAGGTATCTATACCACATACCTCTGAATTTTGCCCAGCTGCACCTCCGGCTGTGGTGATCACAACACGATGAGCCATTCTAACTCCAGAGCAAACGCATACGACCGAGTTTGCCCTAAACCAGCACAGAGCTTACTCCTGAAAGAGTCTCTTCCTGGACTTGGGTGGCTGTGCTTCGGAGAGTACGCGGCAAGCCCTCCAGGCTGGAGGGACCACCCAGCCATGGCCACGGATGGCAGCTGGAGGGGAAGCTTTCGACTGCATTGGTGTATTCCTGACGAGGCCTGTTTTATGTTCTGACCATCCGTAATGGGATATAATTGTAATGATTTGGTATTGAATTCCCCTTAACAATCAGGGGGAATGGATCCTGGCTGTTTCTAAATGTGTTTGCAAATAGTGGAATGACTCACTGTGTATGTGCAACTCTGCTCTTGGTGTGCCAAAAGTGAGAGTAATCAGGATGCTGGGCCAAGGGGAGGAGGTGGGACCAGACTTTGGCCTTCTAGGCGGTGATGGATGGGTGTGGGAGGCTGCCCCAAGGCCTTCCCTCTATGGGCTTGTGGTAGGGCTGGGTGGTGTGGGTGATATGTGATCAATTGTATGTGCTCATGTAGGATCAAACTTGGGCCACGAAAGTTTAGAATAACGAATATCATCAATATTGATGTGATATACTGGATAGTGATAAATATTAGAAATCTATTACCACTGCTCTCAGCATCTTATGTGTATGATGTAATCCTCATAATCCTCCTGTGAGGTAGAGAATACTGTTATGCCCCAGTGAGAGAGCTAATGATGGGTCACTTCCTGAGGTTACACAGGCACAAAATAGAAAGTCTGGGATTTAAATCTAGACCATCTGGGGTGCCTGGGTGGCTCAGTCGGCTAAGTGTCCGACTTTGGCTCAGGTCATGATCTCGTGGTTCATGATTTTGAGCCCTGTGTCAGGCCCTGTGCTGAGAGCTCAGAGCCTGGAGCCTGCTTTGGATTCTGGGTCTCCCTCTCTCTCTGCCCCTCCTCTGCTCATGCTCTGTCTCTCTCTTTTCCTCTCTCTCTTTCAAAAATAAATAAACATGAAAAAAATTTAAATGGGGTGCCTGGCTTAAGCGTCCAAATTCAGCTCAGGTCATGGTCTCACAGTTTGTGGTTCAAGCCCCATGTCAGGCTCTGTGCTGACATCTCAGAGCCTGGGGCCTGCTTCCTCCTACTCTGTGTGTGTCTCTCTCTGCCCCTCCCCTGCTCTCTCTCTCTCTCTCTCTCTCTAAAATAAACATTAAAAAACCTTTTTTACAATTAAATCTAGGCCATTTGACTCCAGAGTTCACGGCTAAACTACCATGCTGTGCTGCTAACTATAAAGTTCCGGATGAGCCCGTATTGATCAGAGGTTAGTGATCTCTTACTGTGTAACAAATCACCCCAGAACATAGCAGCTTGAGAAAATACACACTTATCATCGCAGCGTGTCTGGAGTCAGGAATCTGTGTGTGCCTTAGCCGGACCCTCTGCTCTGGGGTCTCAATCCAGGTGTTAGCTACAGATGAGGTCCTGCCATGGACGAGGTCCTGCCATAAATAAGGTCCCATGGATGAGGCTCGACTAGGGAAAGACTCACCTCCAACTTCACTTCTGTGGCTGTAGGCAGGCTTCCAACCCTCGATGGCTGTTGGACTGAGTGTGTTAGTTCTTAGGTGGCTGTTGGCTAGATGTTGCTCTCAAACTCTTGTCACCCAAAGAAATCCACCAAGAGGGGAGGTCCTCTAGCAAGGCAGAAGTCGTCATCTTTTAGAGTCAGTCTCAGAAGTGACATTGCATCACCTTTGCCCTATTCTGGTCAGAACGAGACTCTGAGCCAGACTGTACTCGAGGAGAAGAGCTACCAGGAAATGAAGGATCATCTTAGACAGTCCTACAGTCAGCTTTCCAGAGAGGAACGGAGGCTAGTAGGGTCCACTGCCCACACCCCATGTCTCAGATTAGGTCAACATTCTGCAAAGCTTTGGGGGTACGGCTTTCTTGTCAACGTGTAGAGCACGTCGTTTCTCTTCCTGAAGCAGCTCCTGGGGAGGGCACCCCCCCCACCCCCCGTAAGTGTCTTCCCTGTCCCTTTTTGTGGGAGTAAAAATGAGTGGACAGAATCTTATTTCTGAAAATGGTGCTAAATACTGCGATGCAACCACCAGTATAAAATAATTTCCCACTAGCCATGTCCGTCCCTAACTTTGCATCTACCTTTCATTATTGAGAGATCGATCCATTTGTTAATGCATATGTTCTATTGAGCGTTTGCTATGTAATTGGCCCAGTGCATACTAGCAAAGACCTAGAGACAGAGCACACAGTCCCTGTCTTTAAAGAGCTCAAGTGCTAACATCCAGGCAAAAGATCTTTAGATACAACACAGCTCAAGGAAGAGAAGGTTAAACAGAAGTCTTTTCAATTATAACTGAATGACATGAGTTACAATAGAGGTTAGTGCAGGATGCCTTGGGAATCCAGAGAAGAATGAGCTCATCCAGGCTTGGAGGGGGTGGTGCTTATGGGACTTATTTTCCAGGGGAGGTGATGTTTGAGCCGGATATGGAAGGGTGATGAGGAATTGAGGAGGTGGTGGGAGAAAAGGAAGGAATCCCCAGACACAAAAACAGCCTGTGGGAAGCTCCACATTTTCTGAGAATTAGAAGTCATCTGGTAGGGTGTGAGCCCATGTTTCAGGCTGAGGGTGCCGCAGGTGGCCGAGACCATGTCCAGGGGCTCCCATAAACAATACTGCGGAGGTTGGGGGTGCTCAAGACCGCCCTCAGGTTCAATGCTTTCCTAGTAGGACTTGAAGAACCCAACAACATGGTTATACTGGTGGTATACTTTTTTTTACAGCAAAAGGACACAGGTTAATATCAGCAGTGGGAAGAGGTACATGGGTCAGGGCCCAGGAGAGGCTAAGTGTGGGGCTTCCAGGTGTCCTCTCCCAGGGGAGCTCTACAGACAGCATTTCCTTCTCCCAGCCATGATATGTGCTAACACTCATGGGGTATTGCCAATCAGTATACTCAGAGCCTTGGTGTCCAGTGATCTTGTTGGGGTTCAATCCTATAGATCTGGTTGAAGCCTGTGTAGTTGACCTTAGTTTCCAGCTGCTCAGAAGTCAAGCTGATAACCATGTGGCTCAAGGCTTGCCCACCCAGGACCTCTGTAAATCATATTGAAGTATAGACTATCTGTCTGTCCCAAGGCCCATAGGCAAACAGACATTCTTATCAGGCAGGACATTTTAAGAGCTCAGAAGTGGGCTTCCAAGGGCGCCTGGGTGGCTCAGTTGGTTAAGCAGCCAACTTGAGCTCAGGTCATGATCTCACAGTCTGTGGGTTTGAGCCCCACATTGGATTCTGTGCTGACAGCTCAGAGCCTGGAGCCTGCTTCGGACTCTTTGTCTCCCTCTCTCTCTGCCCCTCCCCCTCCTCTTAAAAATGAATGAACATTAAAAAAAAAAAAAGAAGTGGACTTCCAGGAGGTGAGGGAAAAGGCCATTCTGAGGGCAGGGTTAATTTTTTACTATAAATATAGTAGTAAAAGTTACTATTTACACAAATATAGACTAGGTTCCTGACCTCAAGAAGTACGCATGTTAGTGGGGAAGACAGATTGACACACACACACCACCACCACCACCACCATCACCAGTAACTGACCAACAGTAGAGCTACAGGTAAGTCATAAGCGCTGTGAGAGAAAGAGCCCGAGATGTCTCAGGGTGCTGAGACAGATGAGTAGAGATTTCATGAATGGGGTGGAGAAGGAAGACGTCACTGAAGAGGTAACTTTTGAGTTAAGACTTAAAGAATGAGAATAAACAATCATGTACAGTACGAGCAGGAGTGGAGGCATTCCAGCAGATCAAATGGCAAGGACAAAGGTGTAGAAGGCTTGGTGTGGTCAAAGGACAGAAAGGAAACCGATGCGGCTGGAAATATGCAGCCGGAGGGAGAGAGCCACGCGACAGAGCTAGAGGGGATCATTATGCATGAGCTTTGCAGGTCACTGTAAGGGTTAGAAATTTATTCTAAGAGCAATGAACATGAAGTACACGAATCCAGCCAGCTGATTGCATTTGATTTCCAACTCCAGGGAAAGGGTGATGAGCAGGGAAACACAGAGCATGGAAAAACAAACCCATACAGAACCAGTTATCATGCAGGAATGCACCCTGGGGAGAGGGTCTCTTAGAACCAGCTCAGAAGAATGCTCTGGGGAGAAAGAAAAATGACAGATGAGAAACAGAGAAACTCTCCCGAAAGCAAGACCCTCATCTCTTTGCAGAACTGGAAAGCACACTTGGTGTCTGGTGGCTGCTGTGTGGCCTGTGATGACAGGTGGAGGGGCAGAATCTGAGTGGAATTCCAGGGACCCTTTCCTATCATCAGGAATCCCAAGAGAGCCAATTGCGCTCTGTGCAAAGTTGGAAGCCTGGGGTGGAAGTCAGTGTGCGCACATGTGAGTGTGCTCGTGTGTGTATGTATTTCTTGAGCCTATCTCTGAGATTAAATGCAATTTTGTCATCTCATAACTAACTCAACTTTCATAGACAAGTCGGCGCAAGATGTCATGGCAAGATCTGCATGTGCAACCTCCCCAGGGGGACAAAAGAGGAGGTAGAGAACCTTCTTCTGGGAGCACAGGTACCACCTGCAAAGTCTCCATGAACTCAACCCAAAGAAGAAGAGACTGTAATGGCCTGAGCCTTGGTCATTCCTTTCAGGGGACCCCCACACTCTCCAGGAAAGTCACAGAGGCAGCTTAGAGGGTGGTGATGACCCTGGTGCCTCACAGAAGCTCCCACCAGCTCAGGGCATGTCTGTGTCTTATAGCCAAGATGTCCTCCAAAGCCAGTCCCCCCCCCCCCCCATCTACTCCATTTTCACTGTAGCCTCATGTTGGAGGAAGATCATTGTGGTTCCTTCCTTCTTCCTTCAGGGGCCCAGGATAGATCTGTGGCTGGTTACGATGGGGGTGAAAACTAAAGCAGGCATTGGGAGGTGAGGACAGAACATTTCAGGCTTCTGCCTCAGTGTTACTCCATCAGAGGGTCTTCTCTGACCCCCCTATACAAAATAGCAGCAGCCCCCCACTGCCCCATCCTCATTCAGGCTTCCAGGCCACGCCTCAGATTTCTGCCCTACTCTGTGTCATAGGAGGCTGACCAAGGAGACTACATCACCCAGGGCCCCTTGCCTTCTGACTTCCTGTTGGGCTTGGCCAATGGAAGTTTCTGGAAGGTCTCTCCTTAGTGGATGGCAGGTTGACTGAGATCCTGTTGCCTTTAAAGCTCTGGCTCTTTCCAGGTTTTGCAACCCGCTCTTCCCTTTGCTCCTTCAGGCCTGGGAGCGGAGCCAGCTGGCTTCCCACTCCAGCTGGTCCAGCGTGACCGACCCTCCCTGATTGCTTCCTCTTGACCTTGCTCACCTCTTCTCCCCTGTATGAAATCTTCCCTATGATGCTAGTTGAGGACCCATCTGCTTCCTGCCTCATTCCTGACTCACGCCTCTCCCTCCCCATGATCTTTATCCTCCCCCACCCCTGCTTTATTTTGCCTCGAAGCACAGATCGTTGCCTTACCCTATGTAATATGTATGTATCAGTCTATTTCTATGGTCTTTCTTCCTCTCTACAATGTAGGCTGTGTGAGGTCGAGTGACTCGCTGACGGTAAAACACCCACCTCCTTCTGTCATCCCTCTGCCCCACTGGCCTTTGGGGCGCTTCTGCAGAGAGCTGAGGTTCTCAGGAACCCAGGTCCCCGAGGAACTCAGAAGATGCTGGAGGCCGGGAGGGCGGGAGTTCGTGGTGAAGAGGAGTGTGAGGCGTCTCTGTCTGGGCCGCATTCACACCGGGAAATCAAATGCTTTCACCTTTATTAGCACTGATAAGAATAATAGTCCGTTCTCCAGGCTTTTAAATCTTACTCCATCATCATTTTCCAAGCGAGGCTGCTGAGCGGAGCGGGAGCGACAGCCTTGATGAGGCTAAATCATCCTCGGTGGCTGAAGTGTCTGCCAACACAAAACCCCAGGGAGAGCAGAAGTCTTCCCTGTTCACCTCGGAGGCCACCGGCAAGAAGGGGAAGGTTCCGGAAGGCAAGGGCGGGATGACGCCCTTGGGACACTGCATCTCTGTCCCCAGCTTGACGCAGCTCCCCAAAATACGAATAA
Source organism: Hyaena hyaena (assembly GCF_003009895.1). Lineage (NCBI taxonomy): Eukaryota > Metazoa > Chordata > Mammalia > Carnivora > Hyaenidae > Hyaena > Hyaena hyaena. The sequence goes on along the minus strand of NW_024080671.1, from coordinate 5,003,300 downwards.
TTCCAGGGCTGAACCCCAGGGGTTCCAAGCCCAGACTGCCTGCGTTCAAATCCCGACTCTACACTTAGCAGCCATGCAAGCTGGGGCAATTGATTCAACCTCTCTGGCCCTCTGTTTCCTCACTTATTTTTTTTTAAACGTTTATTTATTTTTGAGAGAGGGGGAGAGTGTGCGCATGCAGGGGAGAGGAAGAGAGAGAGGGAGACAGAGACCTGAAGCGGGCTTTGTGCTGTCAGCCCAGAGCCTGAAGCCAGGCTCAAACTCACGAAGTGTGAGACCATGACCTGAGCTGAAGTCGGACGCTTAACTGACTGAGCCACCCAGGGGGGCCTGTTTCCTCACTTTCAAAATGGAGGAGGTAATAACGGTGGGCAATCATGAGACTATTGCGGTGTTTAAGTGAGTTAATACAGGGAAAGTGCTCAGACCAGTGTCAGGCGCGTGGTAAGCGCCCGCTCATTTGGTGACTGTTATTATTAATTAGAATCTTACTCTGTGTCAAGCGTAACCCAAGCAGGATGTCATCAGCCCTGACGAGTAGATGAGGACATTGATGCTTGGTGAGTTTAATCACCTGTATCTGAGGTCACACACGCCATGTCGAGGGCAGAGCCATGATTTAAGACAGGAGGAGGGCTTCCTGGTGGCTGTCCCTGGTACCCTTCCCATGCTGCTCCCCAAGGTGAGTCACAGGCTACAAGTTCAGGCTGGGGCTCAGTCAAGCTGTCAGAATGCAGCTGAAGCCCTGGGGAAGCAGAGGAAGAGTGGGACTGGGGGTCCACAGGGCAGGGGACCCTGCTTCTGGGAACCCCACAAACCTGTGTCCCCTCCACCAGTAGGGAGCATACCCACCTCTCTGAGATATAGGTCTCCTTGGGAAGGTCATGTCTCTTCCGGCATGACAAATGGGGTGACTGGGGGAACAGGAGCAGATGTCAACAGGATGGGAAGGATCGGGGGTGGGGGTGGGGGAGGAGGAAGGCAGCAGGGAGCACGCACCACGGAGGGCAGATGGTCAGGGACACACACTCACTCGGCCACAGACAGCACTATTCATATTGATCTACCTTATTTTCAGAAGCAAATTGATATTGGCTTTTAACAACTCATGTAGGACAGAGAAGTCTCCGGAAATCTCTTCACATGGTAGACAGCCTGGGGCCCCCGTGTTTGCGAGCGCGTCACCATGAAGCCTCCATCCCCTCCCCCGCCCCCAAGTGCCAAGGTCAGTGGCAAAGGCTCCAGCCTCAGCGGGGACCTTCAGGCCCATAGCGGAGGCTGGAGGGCGAGATGACAGATCTGCTCTTGCTTTTGAAAAATCGATTCGCCCCAGACCTTCTGGCTGGGGAGGGGACGGATGTCATCCAGGACGGCAAGATTTGGAGGTTTGGAGGCGGGTTAGGAAAACGAAGACTTCTCCCAATGAGACAGAGAGGAGGGCACTGGGAAGGACAAGCCCCCAAGATAGGTTTCAACCAGACAATTCTGCAAAACAGCCTGGCCTCCTCTCTCCAGAAGAGTTCCTCCAGGAGCCATCTGCCTCTTTCAGAAGAGCCAGTTGCTAAAAATGTCAAGACTATTTACTCACAGAGCAGGTGACAAGAATGCCTCTCTCCAGTAATTAAACAGGAGGACCCGCGATGTAGAGCTAATGTCCCCGTGTCCCCGGGGCAGAGTGACCTGAGCACTGCAGACGGGGGTCATTGTGGGGCCCTCCTGGGCCCCCACAGTGGCCGCCATGGCCGATGGCCTTGAGACCTGGGGAGAGGAGAAGCCCCTGTGAGCCGTGAGCCCCTGGGAGTGGCGTGTGTGCTGTTGTGTCCTCTGCATAGAGCGACAAGTGCCGTGGCTCTTAATAAAGGGAGGGAGGTGAGAGTTATTACCCGTCACATGAACCCAAGATGAAATTTAGCAGCCCGAGGTGGGCATTCACCGCTGATAAAGATCCATCTCCCTGCCAGCTTCAAGTACTGCTTTAAAAGCTAATGTATAATTTAAATGTGCAGTTTGGGAATGGGCTTCCATGGGGCGGCAGTTGAGACTCCATGGTGGCTGAAAGGCCCTGGCGGAGTGTCTGGAGCAGAGAGGAAGGCAAGGGTGCGGGCTGAGAGCAGGTGACCAAAGTGTGGAGGGCGTCAGGTGCTTTTCCGCCAGGCAGGGAGCCAAAGTGTTCGGGACAGAGCTTTCCTGGGAAACCCCAAGCCTTCCAGGAGCAGCTGAGTAAGGGGGCTTCCCTGGCCTCTGAGCAGGTCTGGCCACGAGCGTGTCCCCTGGAGGCAGTGCTGCTCGGAAGGAGTGCTCCCCAGAAGGAGTGCTTCCAGGAATGAGTGCTCCCTGGAGTGAGTACTCTCCGGAAAGACTGCTACCTAGCGAAGTGCTTCCCAGAAGGAGTGCTCCCTGGAAGGAGTGTTTCCCAGAGGAAGTGCTCCCCAGAGAGACTGTTCCCCAGAGGGAGTGCTCCCCGAAGGGACTGCTCCCCACAGGAAGCGCTACCCTGGAGGAAGTGCTCCCCAGAAGTAGGCTGCGGGTTAGCAGGAGGTGGACTTTGTTGAAAGAACTTCAGGCAGAGTCGCCCCTCATCGCACCCATCATGGGCTGAACAGGGTCCTCCCTCCAAATTCACGTCCCCCTGGAACCTCAGAATGTGTCCTCAATTTGGAAATAAGATCTCTGTAGGTTAATTAGTGGAAATGAGGTCACACTGGATTGGGGGGACCCTATATCCAATGACCGGGGGCTTTATAAGAAGGGGAGAGGGTGCAGAAGACACAGAGTGAGAAGGCCATGTGAACACGGAGGCCAAGGGTGGGGTGATGAGCCTCCAAGCTGAAGAAAGCCAGGGACTGCCAGCAGCCCCCCAGGCCCGAGAGGCAGGGAACGCCTCCTCCATCAGGGCCTCCAGAAAGAGCCAGCTGTGCCGATACTTTGATTTCAGCCTTCTGGCCTCCAGAACTGTGAGAGAATCAATCTCTGGTGTTTTAAGCCCCCTGGTTTGTGGCACTTTGTTGCAGCAGCCATGGGAAACTGACGGACCCCCATGTGCTCAAGCCATGGAGGGCTGGCCCGCTGCTGGTCAGCTTTTATCCAAACAGCCCTAGTGGTGTTCTGGGCACTTGGGCCCAGCCCGGGTCATCTCTATGGCTTCTTGCCACCTGGCCGTATTCTTCCCCAACCTCCCATAGCTGTAAGGAACAGGCAAGACCTGTGTCCCAAATCCCATTTTGCAGATGGAGAAATAAAGGTGCAGGGGGCTAGGGCCCAGCTCCGACTTTCTGTGTCGCGCTTGGTGACAGATAGAATGCGGAATAGGCCAGGTACATGGTAATTCCGAGTCCTGCGGGCCCGGCAGGCCCCTCACTCTGCCTGGATCACGGTGGCCAGCCCCAAGAGAGGCATCAGGTCCCAGGGGGGCCTCCCCTTGTCCTCGCTGCCACCATGCTAATGTCCCTGTCTTTTCTGTGTGATAGGGACCGAGCTCCCCTTCCTCCTCCCTTACCGCCACCTTCAGCAGCCCAGATGGGAAAACTCACTCACTTTCGTCTCCCAGACACCAGCTCCTGGACCCAGCCCCAATTTGAGGACAGAGATCTGCTGGTGGCCTGTGGGAGGGCTCCTCGGTGGCGGCTAATGGGCCGTTGGCTTGTCGCTGGCGGTGTGGGCAGCATGGGCGCCCCGTAAGCACATCGATAATCATAAAAGGAGGTAAAGTTTATTGTCTGGGCCGTTCCAGGTCCGGGAAGAAAAAAACAATATAGGAATTGCAACGATGAAAGATTTACGGCATCTGTCAGTTCAGATAGAGGGGTTGGCTGGAATTATTGCAGCCGGGAAGAATTGTGTTTTAGGATCTGCCCCAGGTATTAATTTGTGGCGGGCTTATCCTGTCAGGAACATACAATGCTCATGGTGTCGAGAAGTAATACTTTAAAGGGCCTGAGCGCCAATTGGTTGGGAGTTGGGAGTCGGAGCCCGGGAGGCAGCTGATCCCCTTAGCGAGGTTTTCCAATAAGTTCCAGATGAAAAGCATGAGCCTGCTGAGTAATATCATCTTTGGAGACCTCAAACTAGATTTGTCCCCGTCTATTGTGCCAGCTCGTGCATCATCTTCCTCCCTAATGCCCGGAGCAATGCCTTCTCTGCTGCTCACTCACCGGGGTCCAGCAGGCTGCAGGCTCCACGGCTCCCGGCTGATGGCCTGACTCCTGAGTCCCGTGTCCGCAGGTCCCTCCAGACCCCAGCCCTCTTTCCACCAGTTCAAAGGGAAGGGAAGGGCGGAGGCTTCAGGGAGGCCGCTGCCGCCTGCAGACCATGGAGGAAAGGGCGTCCTATGGCCCCCAGGTGCCCACCCCCATCCAAGGCACCTCTTTTCTCACAGCCTGGGGATCAACTCAGTCCTGCCAGAGAGCCAGTCACCCCAATCCTTCTACCTTTCTCCTTGGTCTTGGGGCGTCCCCGTCCAATCTGAGATTTGCCAAATGCCACATCCCCCAATGGGAAATAGTCCAGAGGAGCGAAAGGCTGGCACTCTCTTCTTTCAAGTTCATATTTTATTGTATTCTGAAGGCTTTCACACCTTGTGAAATGCTTGCTTCTCTTTCACCCCTTTCCTTTGGTCCAGGCTCCTCCTGGAGCCGGAGGAAACCAGCAGAGATTGGAGCAGGGAGGGGAGGAAGCGGATGAGGAGACGGGAGCTCCTGGACCTTTCCAGGGGCCACGCCCCCACCTCCCTCCTGCGAGGCCACAGGGAGCCAGCGGGAGCGGGGAGAGTTGACCCCAGGAAAGACCGTGCTGGAGGGAAGGAGTTAACATCGTGCTGGCTATTGGGGTGACGGAGGGGGTTCAGATGACATGTGGGGTCTCAGAAACCATCCGAAGACCCAGGTGGCACCAGGCTAGGGACCCTTCGGGCTGATGGGGGGGAGGGGCTGAGAGAAGCTCTGTGGTGTGGTGCCGAGGCTGAATTCGGTCCTGCCGGGCTGGGGGCAGCTCCAAGCCGGGGATGGCTGGGTTTGCTCCTGTGGATCAGGGAAAACTCTGGAAACCCATTCTTCCTCTGCCCTTCGCTTCAGGGAGTTTATCTCCTCCATCAGGACACACCACCAGGCGAGCCCTGCTGAGCACATGGCGGTGGGCAATCAGAGTGGAGAAGTAGGTCTTTCTGTCGAAAGACCAGCTTGGTAGGAGCTTTCTCCCCGCCTGAGGCCGGCATCCACTGGGGCCAGCGTGGGGCCAGTGTCTGGAACTCTGCCCTTGGGTCCTTCTTGGGCTGCACAGTGGACCCTAGGCATCCAGAAGCTGCGGCTGGACTGGAGCCAGATCAGCATCCCTGAGCTGGAGGTACCAGCTGGGGCTCCTTGCGGAGGGGTGAGGAGGAAGGGTCAGTGCCTTCCTGATGAAGCAAGGGCCACTTTTTATTTTAAGTTTATGTGTTTATTTTTGAGAGAGAGAGCACGAGCAGGGGAGGGGCAGAGGGAGAGGGAGAGAGAGAATCCCAAGCAGGCTCCACACTCAGCTCAGAGCCCAATGCGGGACTCAGTCTTACGAACCGTGAGATCATGACCTGAGCCAATATCAAGAGTTGGATGCTTAGTGGACCGAACTGCCCAGACGCCCCAGGAGGGCCACTTTAGAATGGTGACGTCGGCCGTGGTGGAGGATGGGAGGTCTCACTGCGTCACTGGCAGGCTAAGCAGGTGTCAACGGCCAGCGCCTCACTCTCTCTGGGGCAGCGAGGCTTCCTGCTCTGCCAATGGGCCCATGGCAGACTCCGATTGTTAGGTGGCTTCCTGAAAGCCCCAATCCCTGGTGCCGCCCGGGTGTCTGCCCAGGAAGGGGCAAAAGAGCCGGAAGAGGGAGAGGAGAACAGGCTGGTTGCACCCTTGCCCTTGACTGAGGTCAGAGGAGGTGGTTCCAGCCTGGGAAAATCTGTCTTCTTTTGGTTTAGAGCAAAAAGTAAAGGGTACACGGGGTGCAGGTGTCCTCAGGGCCAAGTGCAATCTAAAAGTGAAAGAACAATTTTCTCACATTGATCAGATATATCAAAGGTATGTGTTTCTCCTCCCCTCCAACCCCCACCTTCAAGCTCAAGGAGAGGGAAGGTTTTTTCAGGGCCCTACACTGTGGTTTCCGGCTGCACCCAAGGCGCCTTTGGTCTCTGCAGACCTCTGACCTCCAGGGAGTGGGGAAGGTGGGGGTAGGGAGGCAAACATCTGTCCCCGGAAATCCAGTGGGTGGGTTTTGTTGGCTGGGTCTGCGGGCTCCAGGCTCAGACCTGCTCACCTCCTCAGGAGGGGCTCTGCTGGGACTTGAGGAGTGATGAGTGGTCACAACTTGGTGCCATCACCGGGCCTAGGACCAGTCGAGTCATGGACCCATGCGTCTGGGAGAGGGAGTTCCAGATCTCGGTTTTATCCCCGGATGATCTGGATTGGCATGGGGTGGGGGCGGGGTCACAGTGGGCCTTACAGGCTCCTGGCTGAATTGCTGATACCCCCCAAATGGCACCCTGCCACTGGTCCGGAGGAGGAAATCTCTGCCCAGAGGCTCTTCACAGGGATGCGCAGATCAGATGGCAACCTTCCCATGGATCAGAAGGAAAGAGTGAGGCCGAAGGAGCAGAGCTGGTCGTTCCTAGTTGGGTCATCTGCCCCAACAGCCTGACAGACCCTGAGAAGGAGCGAGTGAGGGGCAGGAGAGGTGGGAGGGGCTCACCTTCAATATTCTTGCAGGGGCATTGGGGACTGGGTGGGAGGTCTGTTCAGGGCACAGCACTGCACTGGGCTCACCACGCTCTAAATGCCACTATGAACCACCCCCACCGCATTTCCAAACGTCCCTTGGACGAGCCTGAACTGAGAGCCACTGAGTCACAGAGACCTACGCAAGGGGAAAGCAATGACCTACCCCTTCCCATCATTTTCGGGTTAGACCCGTGTTGGGAAGCCCCCACCCCACCCCTCTCAGGGTAACTTGCCAGAGAAGAGGCAGGTCTGGCCCAGGGTGTGAAGCAGGAGAGAGTGGGTCTGAGAGGCTCAGATGACAGAGGGAAAGGAAGAGACTAAGGAGGTGGCCCTCAGGTGCAGGGTGAGGTGCACTGGGGACCTCGGAACCTAGAGTGAGGCATTAGCACAGGTCGCAGAAAGCACTAGGGGTCGGGAATGAAAGGTGCATCGTGTTTATGCAACAGGTGAGAGGCGAAGGGCTCTTTCTACTCTATGCAAGAGCCACATTTCCTCCTTGGCTTCCAAACACCCCAAAATGAGTCCTCAGTGGCATTCCTGGGGCTCCCTCACTGCTTATTCCCTCCGGAATAAGCCTCCGCCCTGGAGGCAGGGCTGTGGTACAGTCTCTCCCTGAATCCCCTGTGGGGCTGGCCTTCCTGGTGGGGCTCATTCAGTGTCCTACACAGAGTAGCAATCCGGTGGTCTTCAGAGGCAAGAATGAATGAAGGAGGGGACGAGTTAGGGCTCTCGTGGCCCCGCCTTCCTTCCTCCCTACTCTCCCGTCCACCTCTGACTGCAGGCTTCTGCAGAAGCAGGTCCTTTTAGGCCCTGACCCCAGGTCTCTCTGGCTTGGTTTCTGCTGGCAACAGCTGCCTCAGTGGTCATCGTCCCCCACCCCCCATGAACCACCCTCCTGGCCTCCATCCACCCCCGGGAATGCTGATGGCTTCATATTGACTTCCTCTTGCCTTTCCCCTCATCATATCTGTTCATGAACAAATTATCCAGCTTCCCTGTGATCCTCCTTGGCTGGTCTGAAATCGCCATCTCCCAACCAGCTCCTCCCGGCTCTTGACAGCCCTCCCTCCCGCCTCTTGCCCCGCCCTTCGGCTACCTCACCCTTTTGCTGCACTGCCCCTTCTTAGGGGACTCGCTGCGCATGTCCATTTCATTAAAACTGTCCCCACCTCTCCGGGAAGTCCCCACCATCCTCCCTCACAATTAACTTTTTTCAAAGGCTCCCTATTTATATACAAATGCAAATGCGGGCCCTGCCTGGGGAGATCCTTTCATCTAGAATTATTTTGGTGGGACGAGGGAGGTGCTTGTGTCACAATAGGATCTAGAGAGAAATACAGTGTCTCATGAACTCATATTCTCGTGTAGAAGGAGATTGAGGAATTTCATAAGGGGAAACATGGGTGGGAGTGAGCTGCCCGTGGCTGGCTGTATTCAAGTATTGAGTGGCCTCTGAGAGGCCTTTGAGAGTTCACGGGGGTGTATAAAAATAAAGAGCAATTAAAGATCCCAAACCTTTGGGCAGGAGGGGAGAAAATCCAGGTGCCCCTGTGAGGCTTTAGCCCACTGCAAAAGGGGTTGGGGGGGGGCCGGGGGCCACGAAGAGCATTTGTACAGCTTCTGTGCCGGGAAGAAGGAGGGGCAGGGCCGCCGGACTCTGCTGGGAGGTGGAAGGCAGGGATGAGTGGTGGTGTGTGGGTCACGCTCAGCAGGAGAGCCGAGCAGGACCTTGGACCTTACTCCATGGGAGGCTACAGACCCAGAATTGCTTTTCCTCCTGTGGACTCAGAGTCCCATGCACCACGTGGCAGGAGCACTGCTCATCCAGACCACACGGGTGTCATGGCCATGCCATGTAGCCTTCACCTTGCCCTTGCTGGGGGTGAGGGTGAAGATGGACGAGCATATCTATACAGAGGGGTAGCTGCTTCTCAGGGGAACACCAGCGGCCAGGGACCCCGCTGGCTTCTTCTGTCCGGTTTTTGCTGCCACAGCTTCTGTGCGCTTTTCTTCAACCCCCCCAGCCACGAGAAGACGCAGAGGGCCCCCCAATCAGTGCGTGGCACACAACAGGCACGCGATAAGTCTGTTTTTAAATAAATGAATTTGATGAGATTGCTCAGGCACTGTCTCTGCACCCATTGCATTTTGCAGAGATGGCCGCACTAATAGCTTCTGTTCCATGGGCGCTTCTTTTATCCTGACCTTGACGCTCCTCACCCAGAACCTGAGAGGACTTCTGTGGCTGCCTTGACCCACAGAGTAGATGGAAGTGACATCAAGTGACTAGAGTACAAAAATGCTGAGGAACTTTCCCCTTTTGATCTCCAGCAGACACTTGCTCTGGAACAGCGGCCATGTTGTTTGGAAGCCCAAACCCGCCCACGCAGAGGGACCCCCGGAGGCTGCTGGCCGACAGCCTAGCTAGCTGCAGTCCCAGCCAGCAGCTGGTACCAACGACCAGACTTGTGAGTGAAGACACCTTCGGATGATTCCAGCCTCACACTTTTGAGTTGCCCTCCGCCGGCTAGTCTTCCCAGCGCTAGTCTTCCCCGCTGAAAACCCAGACATGTGAGAACACAGACAAGTTCCCACTATGGCCTGTCCAGCTTCCAGACTCACAAAAACCATGAGAGATGATAAAGTGGTGATCGTACTAATCCACTGAGTTTTGAGGTGACTTGCTCCCCAAATAACAGATCACTGAGACAATCCACATCCAATATGGAGCCCAGTGCTGGCCTCCCTTCTGTCTGGCTTACCCATAACTGCCTCTGGCAAGAACAGCCTCCCCTGACAGTGAGTGGTTGCCAGGGTAACTGGGTCCCCTGCACAAGATGTGGGAGTAGACTTTTCAAGGAAGTGCCTGTAGCTGCTTTTCTTAGAACACTTGTGTTTTCAAAGCTTGACCAGTGCAAAAAAAAAATCCAAAGCTCTTCCTTCTGGTTCTTATTCTAGCACCAATTCCTACTATTTTAGGCATATATGCTGGAGACTGAATGTTTGTGTTCCCTGCCCCCCAAACTGAGTTTGAAACTCAACCCCCAAAGTGATGATAGTCAGAGGTGGGATCTTTGGGAGGTGATCAGGTCATAAGGGTGGGGCCTTTGTGTATGAGGCTAGTGCCCTTATAACAAGGACCCCACAGAAAGAGCTCTTCCCCCCTCTGCCAACTGAGGACACAGCCAGAAGACAATGTCTATGAATCAGGAAGTGGGCTCTTAGCGGACACTGAGTCTGACAGAGCCTTGATCTTGGATTTCCAGCATCCAGAGCTGTGAGAAATCAGTGGCTATTGTTTTGTCTTGTATTTTGTTAGAGCATCTGGAGCTGACCAAGACAGCATCCTACCCACAATAGCATCTTGGTCTCCCCCTCTGCGTATGGAGCAGGTTGGAAAAAGGTGACTCCAGGCTTCTGTGAGTCGATTTGTTGACCCTACTTTCTGAGGAGGCTCTGAAGCAGACTGTGAGGGTTTCCGTGTATGGTACAGGGATGGGGAGAGGCCAGCAATTCCAGGGCGCAAGGGAATCTCTCCTTCCCTCATCCAATTATTGAACATTAATGTGCCAGGTCCTGGATCTAAGTAATTAATAACACTCTGAGCATATTGGCTTTCTTTATTATTTCCTTGTCTCTGCGGAGGGTCATTTGCAGATGATTAATCTAAATCATTATTTAGATTCTGTCTAATCATGTTTTCAGACCAGCATTGGTAACCACAGCTGTCTAATCTGTCTGAGAAGTGATCATTTTCCGTGGAAGGGGCTGCCTCATTGATGTTCACCCTCCTAAGGAGAAGGGGACTCCCCAGAGTCAGGACACTTGAGTCGATTTATGTCAGTTTCCCCATCTATAAAATTATGTCAGTTCCCCATCTATAAAATTTCCCACCAGGGACCCCAAAGCCAGGTTGGTTAAAGGACATTGGTCTCATGCTTGTTTTCTAATTATGTGACTTGGGAAACTCCTGCCCTCTCTGAAATTCCAGTTCCTCGGCAAGTACTGTCCCTTCCTCCAGAAAGCCTCCTGCCTCTGTATTTCAATGGTCCTCAATCCCAGCTTGGCCAGCTCCCATTCTCAGCTTCTGTAGCACCTCCTCCAAGAAGCCTGCCCTGACTCCTTCCCTGTCTGCTGCTGCCGAGGCTGGTAAAGCAGCCCACCCAGGGGCTCATGTGCAGAAGGCACTGGGCCCGTCAGAGCCGCAGAACACATGTCTCCATCCCCACCTGAGTAGAGATGCCCTCGAGAGCGGAGACCAAGTACCTTGTGCTTCCTGATCTGTTCCCAGCCCTGAGCACAGCTCCTGGCCCATAACAAGCGCTCAATAAATATTCGTTGAACAAATGAATAGAGCTAATGCCAACACCCCTGTCTTCTTCTCGTGATCTGGTAGTCTGACAGATGAGCAGGCTCTCCCGCAGAACCCGCTACGAGGTGAAGAGTTATCATTGCCGTTAATGATGATAAGCAGCTAGATGCTTCCAACCCCTTGGTGGAAGGAGAAGCCAGCTCGGACCTCACCCCGATCTGCGGGCTCTGAGCAACTTGGAGGGAAGTTTCACTCTCCGGCAGATGCACCAGGATTCTAGACACAAGTGCACTATCAAGGCTCCTCAATGCTGTGGAAAGTCCTTCCCTGCAAGATGTGAGGGAGAATTCTCCACCCCTCCTTCCTCAGCTCTGCCTTTCTACTTCCTCAAGGGGAAGGGGACCCAGGACCTGGGGGCTGGGGGAAGAGGGGGGCTGAGTTCTACAGGGGACGTGACACTGGGTCTGGGGACAGGTGAGGGGGTTGTGTGTCCCATCTGGGGCTGCCAGAGAAAGGACGGTTGTGAGTCGTTTTTTAGGGATGGGGAGGAAAAAGCGATCTGTTGGTGGGGAAGGGAAGTCTGAGGAGAGAGGTGAACATCGTACGTATTGTCAACCCTGGGCTGACATCCAGGAGCTTCTAGAGCGCCAGGGAGGCTGGGCAAAGCACTGGGGGTCATCTTGAAGAGACCTCGAAGTCATTTTCTCCAAGAAGCAAACTGCCCTTCCCCCAGCCCACACCAGGCTGCAACTCTATAAACTCTCTCCGAGTAAAACCCCAGGGTATAATCGGGTGTGGAAGGCAGAATCAAGTGTGGGTATTTCGCTGTGAAAACCCCTAACTGCCTGGCCTGGCAAATGAATTAGCTTGTTAAACAAAATACATACATCTGCATATATTTGAATACATGAATAAGATCAGCTCAGACCCTGCCCAGGCCCAACTTCTCCTAGGGGGAGGAGGAGGAGGAGAAAAGAAGAGGGTGGGGGGTGGGTGGGAAAAAGAGGCTTGCCGGCTCCCAAGGCTGCACCTTAAAGAGCCCATGCCTTTGCATGCTTTATTTATAGATTAAATACAAAAAGCGTCTCCCTGCTGCATTAAAAACTACCCATCAAGGCTGAGGACTCGAAGGAGCAGTAAAATCAATCTCGCTGCATAAAGACAACAGCAAGCAATTGGCATGACATTTTAAGTAAATGCTACAGCCATTTGTAAATGTTCATTTTCTGGGAGACCCCATCTATTATATGACAGCTATTTTCTTAGCATCCCAGTGTGAATTCAGTCGGTTTACAGATAAGCCCGTTGAGGAGAATGGATATCAAGATGTAAAGTGCTATAATACGGACAATTTGTTACCGCTGCACCAAGTCACTCTGTCATTACGTATCTGCCTCTTACAGGAGTTGGGATCCACTTGACTACTTTCACAGGTTGGCGTGAGGAAGCCAGGGAGTCTGAATTTGGTGGGGAAGAAGCAGGTGACGACAAGGCACAGAGGCCCTGGGGTGAATCACAGACTACAAACGCGGAGGCCAATGGGAGGGGACTTGATAAGGTCCTCGGGGTACAGACTTGCCTTTTCCGGATGCTTCTCCCCCAGAGAGGCCCAGGTGGGGGGACACAGTTCCTACTCTGAGCCCAGTTATCCGCAGGGTCCCAGTTCGCAGAGGAGAGGGTCGTCAAAGGCCAGAAACAATCATTATGGGACCGATTGTCCGCTGCTCTGATGCCCGGGCTTGCCGGGCACGTCGCAAAGATTGGCCCCTTGGACTGGGCTCCAGAGAGAACCCCCTTCCCTGGGGTTTCAGCCCCAGCTCCCTGCACCTCCAGGCAAAGGCGGCCCATCGGCGCTGGGGGATATCTTAACTTGAAATACGGCCCAAGAGAAACTGAGTTTCCCCGGGCCTCATAACTCACTGCTTACTCCGACAACCCAGACGCTCCCAGCAAGGAAATAAATGACCTCCTCGGGGAGCCTGGAGTTGCACTGAAGGGGTGCCAAGCGGGGCAGATGACAGATCACGTAGGTTCCCCGCCCCCACTGCGGGTTGGTGGTTGGGAAGGCCCCCAGCCCCCAGGTGGTGAGGAAAACAAATCCCTGGAAGCCCAGATCCAGTTTCAGAAAGGGTGGGACCACGAGGCTGGTCATGTAGGGCGCAAACTTCAGGGGACAAGTCACCGGGCAAGTCCCCTCCCTGATGTCACAGGCTCTTGTGCTTCCAGCTGCTTCTCTCGTGCTGCTCATCTGTTCACTCATTCCACAAACACTTGGGGGCCTGGCAGGTGTTTTCCAAGGCCCTCCTGACCCTCCTTGGGCTTTACCTTGAGCGCAAGGTGGCCATTTAGCCTGTGAAACTTCAAGGCCACAAACTGTATCCCCAGTGTCTCCTGGTGTCAGGCGCACGGTGGGACACAAAGAGCTGTTGAACCAATGAATGAACAAACAAGGAAATGAATGAATGCCTTCACGCACGTGTTCCTCAGATGCTGGTCCCCAGGTGGCTGGGGCTGCAGCGGGGCCTCCCCTTAGGGCAGAAGGATCCCCCCTGCCTCTCACTGTGGTGGGTTTGGACCCAACTCTTCATAGATACATCTCAAGTTTCTTTTTTTAATTTTTATTTATTTTTTGAGGAGAGAGAGACAAAGTGTAAATGGGGGAAACGCAGAATCTAAAGCAGGCTCCAGGTCCCAAGCTGTCAGCACAGAGCCCAACGCAGGGCTCGAACTCACCGACGTTGAGATCATGACCTGAGCCGAAGTCGGACGCTTAACCGGCTGAGCCACCCAGGTGCCCCGATACGTCTCATTTTAATTCGGGTCTGGCCTGAGTCAACAGTGAGCACCCCCAAGCCACTTCCCTCCTTTGTTTTGTTCTATATGTTTTCTTTTTTTTTTTTTTAAGTTCATTTATTTATTTATTTATTTTTAAAAACGCTTTATTTATTTCTAGGAGAGAAAGAGAGAGACAGCGTGAGCAGGGCAGGGTCAGAGAGAGAGGGAATCACAGACTGAAACAGGCTCCAGGCTCTGAGCTGGCAGTCAGCACAGAGCCTGACGCGGGGCCCGAACACACAAACCGCGAGATCATGACCTAAGTGAAAGTCGGACGCTTAACCAACTAAGCCACCCAACTAAGCCACCCAGGCGCCCCTCATTTATTTATTTTTGAGAGAGAGAGAAGAGCACATGCAAGCAGGGGAGGAGTAGAGAGTGGGGGGGGGGAGGGCGGAGGATCTGAAGCAGGCTCTGTGCTGACAGCACAGAGCCTGATGTGGGGCTCGAACTCAAGGACCTCGAGATCATGACCTGAGCAGAAGTCAGATGCTCAACCCACTGAGCCACGCAGGTGCCCCCCAGTCCTTTGTTTTGGAAATGAGGCCACGTGATCTAAAAGCCCTTCCAGCAATTAGCTCCTGTGACTCGGGCAGAGATAAGAGGCCCAGAAGGAACCGGAGGGAAGTTTGCATCCCGTAGGTTAGGTGGGGGGGCTGCATCTGAGGGGTGCGTGGCTGGCCCAAGGTCTGTCGAGAAACAGCCGCCACGAACATGGAGTTGTGAGTCTCTCCAGAAATTCTCTTCTGGACTCTGATCAGGCTTCTGGATGCGGCTGGCTCAGAACTGCCCTTTCCCAGGCCCATTCCACCCCAGCTCCCAGCCAGATACGAAGGCCCCCTAGGCTTCGTCCCAGGAAACTCTCACATCCTGAAGGTGGGGGGTGCCAGTCCTCTGTGCCACCTTGGTAGTGATGTTTGAGCCCAGCCCTGGGGCTTCTGGGCCATCCATACTGCACGGGAGGCTCATCTTTGTGGGAGACACAGGTGACACGGAGCCACATTGATCCCCAGCAGAGGGAGTGAGCCGTGTGGCATCAGGCGGTCATTCTGAGTAATGAACGTTTGTGTCCCTGGCCTGCTGTGTCTGAGCTGGGGAGCGTTCGGAGTTTATGAAGACGTGTCTAGGTGCAAAACTCAGTTCTTCTAAGATAAATAAATGAGCAATTGCCGGCCGAGGTGCCACGGAGAGTACTTAGCTTAATCAAGCAGTGTCATCCCCGAGGTAATTTAAAGGCTCCATCCATCACGGCTCTTTCATCCCCTCCGTGTCACCGCTGCTAATAGTTCGTGCTCAGGCAGAAAGTTGCCAAGCAAACTTTGAGTCATGACCTCACGTCCGCCCAGCCAGGTCTTGCATTTCTGGGGAGAGGCAGGGGTGACTTTCCCAGGGGCTGACAACCAGGAAGGCCCAGGGACTGGTGAATCAGAAAGGCCACCGCCTGCTGCCACACCAGTTAGCCTCAGCCAAGTGTCAGACGGAGCAGAGGGGCGTTGGGAGGAGGCCCTTTCGTCCTTGGGGCCGCAGGTCTTTAAAAACCGTGAGTTCTCATTGTTACAAAAGCCAGGGAGGGCGAGCTCAAGTGGCATCCTTCTCGCCCTTTCTTACCTGGGCAAACTGAGGTAGGAGAGAGTAACAGTCACCCAACCTACGTTATGGACGACAATGGGTTTTGAAAAAGCTCTGGCTGGATTGGAGTCACTTAGGAGCTTCGGGGCCTTATGCAAATTTCCCAATCTCTCTGTTCCCTCCCTTATCACTTCTGTAAAACGGGGCTGGTGACCCCTACCTAGATGGGCAGGAGAAGAGCAAATGAGCGTCCCTGTGGGTGGGACAGAACAGACATTTAACAAGTGGGAGCCAGTGCTGTTAGCAAGATGGCGGAGTAGGAAGCTCTCCTTCCTCGTGAACGCACTGACTCAGCAACGATTCACAGGTTCCCATTGTACGAAGTGGGAGTCGGCTACAGAAAAAGTGGGGTGACTTACGTCAAGTCACACCGTGGGTCAGAGTTGGGGATGAGGTCCAAAATCCCAGGCTCAGCTCTTATCGTTTCCATAGCAACAGATCCCAACCTGGGCAACGAGTCCGCTTGATTTTGTGCCATTCCGGAGTATATAAAATTATCTGAAGGCCATCACAAAATAATCAAATCGTACGCTCTCCTGTGCTCTCTCTTGGTGGGGATGTCATAAAGATTTGACAACAATGACAAGATGTCAGTTTGGTTCCTAAAGAGTCAGGTATCCAGGTTTAAAGCCTGTTGAGATGATTTTTGCCTTAACTCTGACACGGGAGAAGTTCGAGTCAGATTCAATTGTTTGCGCCTTTCTAATTAGCCCTCGGATGCCCAACTCCAAGTGCCCCAGGCCCTGTATCTCCAAAAGCCACTGGTGTCCCCCCCCCCCCAGCTCCAGTCCATTGCTTCACTCTCAGAAGCTCTCTCCTGCTCCCCCCCAGCCCCCCCCACCCCCCTTCCCCACCCCCATCCACCGGACCTGGACAGTGAGGCAAAAATGCTCAGGCAGAGTTTCTTAAACATTGATGGTTGGAAGAACCCCCGAGGAAACTTGAGGAAACGTGGGCTGTGATTCAGCAGGTCTTGGGGGAAGGTGACGATTCTGCATGTCTAACGGGCTCCTGGATGCCGTTGATGGATGGCTCTTCGAGTCCGACACACCAAGGAGTGATTCTCCCACTCCGGAGGGCATCTGAGTCACCTGGAAGATTTGTCTACACAGATCGCTGGACTCCACCCCTCAGGGTATCTGGTTCTTTTGGTATGGTGTGGAGTCTGAGAATTTGCAGACCTAATGGGTTCCCAAGGTGATGCTGCGATGGCCGGCTCAGGGAACCCCACTTTGAGAACTGCTGCGCTAACGGCTGGATGTGGCCCTCTGACACGGACGGCCTCCCATTCGCAGCTCCCAGGCCTTCCTGTGCCCTTCCCACCTCTCTCCCTGCACGGGGCTTCCTCTGTGAGACCTCCTTCTGTCGCCGGGCAGAACCACCCTTTCATCCCTGCATCGAGTACCCACCCAGAGCTAGAAGGAGAGAGACTAATTTTGCAAAATCTGCACAAAAATTGGCTGAATTTATGTTTCCCCTGCAAGAGAAATGCTGCCGACTGGAAATAAAATGCAGGATTCCTGGGTACTTCTATTACCTCTTCATGTCACCGGCAGTGACTGATGGCTAAAAGTAAGATTGCAAATGGAATCACTTTCGCTTTGCCCAGAACAAACTCCACCGGGCGACGGAGCCTCCTGCAAATCTGTGCTTCTCCCCAGTGTCACCAACAGCCACCGCTGCCGGGAGAGGCGCCAACTTGGAGGAGAGAGCCTTCACCCGGCCCAGGCCCCGGGGGCCCGTCCTTCACCTCAAAGCAGGGGCCCCTGTGGGCGAAAGGGAATCCGGTTCGATTTAATGCGGTTCATTTTTCTTCCTTGTTTTAATCGTGGAGTAATAATAATAATAAACTTGCCTTTATATAGTGTCTTTCATTGCCAGTGTATCACCAAGTACTTTACAGATTTAATAATAGAGTTTCAGAAATAAATAATGGGGAATAATAATAGGAAGGATAAATAACATATTTATGGAATTGTATTGTGGTTTATGGTGGTAAACAATTCCTCAGACAGCCAGCAGCCGGAAATTAAGAGGTTTGGAAAGGAGGAGGGGAAAAGAAAAGAGAGATGCCTTCAGGTATGATGTGAGCTGAGCTGGGGGGCCGGGGGCCGGAAAGAAGGGAGGGGAGGGGCTGCCAAGGGGGAGGAGGTCCTGGGAGGGGACTCTCCTGCCCCACCGTGGGGCTGGGAGGGCAGCATCATAGGGTGTATGTGCATGGAGGAGGGTGGAGGGTAAGGTGTGTGCTGTTGATTAGGGATTGACCTGTGCATGGAGGGGGGAGGAAATAAGAGGAGAGAGAGTTCGAAGCCGGGCCAAAGTGGCCAGGCCTTTAGACCCCACATGGCTCTGTCGCTGCAGGGCTGCCCTGAAGGCTTTGGCCTCAGGCGAGGCAGCCCTTTGCTGCACACACTTCCTGCTCCAAACCTCCCTTAGGGGACATGGGTGGTGCATTATCTCGCCCACCACAGCTACGGCCTGGAACGAGGCCTTGGAAAAGAAGAGAAGGCGGTGTGGAAATACCTCTTACCACATTGACCCTCCCTGGGCTTCCCGCTGGTGCCAGGCCGGAGGGATCAGCGGGTCAGAGGTACAAGGGCAGGCAGGGGACAGGAAGAAGGGACAGGCTCCCGGTCCTGCTACCAGGCCCGGGAGCAACGCTCAGAATTTGCTTCCTGCTCTTTTCCCACTTGTTGATGTTTCTAAGATTAGAGCGTTAATCCGTGAAAATATCAGCAGGCTGAGTTTCCTGCCTGTTTTGTGCCTGGCAGTGTTCTAGAAGCTTTGCATACATTGTCTTTTTTGTAGATGAGGACATTGCAGCCCGGAGACTGTACAGCTTGCCCAGGGGAAGTGGGTATGGGATGGCCAGGGCAGGGCTCCATCCCAGCCCCACTGAAATCTGTTCCTTCTGCAGACCAAAGGTTTCAGTGGAAGCTGACATGAAGCCAATGTCAAGTGCTCAGGGGCCATAAGTGTAGCCTTGGCCTCCTGAGACCTGTTTCCAGGAGCCACAGACCTCCATGAGATGCCAGTCTCAATCTGTGCATGAAGAGCCAGGCTCAGCAACTGATGCCTCTGTGGACCCGGGACCCGGAGTCAGAAGCCGTGGGGGCAGGTTGGTCCTGAGGCCCGGGGCTGGCTCTCGGATGCTGGGCTCCAGCCCAATGGCCCCACACAGGGGAGCTGAGCCCACTATGTGCCCTGCTTCAGCCCCAGCCACTGCCCTGGAATTGTCCTGGCCCCTTGGGAGCTCCCACTGGCATGCTTTATGTTCCCCTCAGAAAATTCTGGACTCAGGCTTACAAACAAGTGCTGCTCACCTGACTGGTGCCTTACATGGGCTTTACATTCATCAGTCTTCTTTAATGTCGTGTAGACGGCCGATCAGGAACTCACAGAGCGCCTGTCTGTCTCCACAGAGCATCTCCAGGGTCCGGATGCTCAGCGGCCGTAACTCTGGGCCTGGCTTGGGGAGCAGGAGGTCAGGGCTTTGGTGCTGGGTGCCCTCCCTTCCCAGGCCCCAGCCACCACCGCTTCATCTGATGCATGTTTCCTGAGCTCCTGCTGTGAGGCCGACTCCGTACAGCGCCCTCTGGGTACAGCCGCAAGCGCTGCCCTCTCCGGTAACCCTAGAACTGACTCTGCACTTATAATCGTGCTAAGAAGGGCGAGGCTCTGGGCAGACGCCTGTGCAAGGGACGTCTGTAGAACTCAGCAGCCCCATCTGCACAATGGAGGGGATCTCGGTGGTTGGTGGTTCGGCAGCTTACCACCCTGCCCAGGAACACGGCAGCCTGGGCAGCCCAGGCCCCAACTCTCGCCTTCAAACACTGAGATCTGACTGTTGTCATGGAGGCGTTTGTCACCACACGCTCCTGTCTGGGCACTGGCAGGTTGTGCCCGGCTCTCCTGCTGCGAGTGTTGGAATCAACAACTGATTTGCATGTTACTCTGTTGAAGGAGCAAGGCCTTCCTCGCCGCCTCCATCCTGGGGGACGGGGGCTCCCTGCGGGGGATCAAGGCCAACCACCTTGGGGCTCTCGATGTCCGTCCACTCCCAGGCCCCCTGCAGGACACAGGATGGGTACGACCCAACGAGTCCTTAACCTGCAGGAGCCCAAGTACAAATGGAAGAAGAGAAAGCTGGGTTGATAGAGCATCAGATGGCAAGTGTGTGCCCCACCGCTGCTCTGTGCAGAGACTGATGTCACAGAGCCAGAGAGAGCCTCAGGAAGAAGCAGGTCCCCATGACGTGCAGCCCAGGCAGCCGTCACCTTAATGCTGCCTCGGGGCCGATGTCCGTCCCTAGCCACAGACCCCTTCAGGCTGGATGGGTCTCCGTGTTGAGCCTACTTTCTGTTAACAAGCCCAGATGACAGCACCAGTGTGGGCTCCTGAGCCCCACAGATGCGGCTCCAACCCAACACCACCGCCAGTGTGAATCTGGGGCAAGGGCCTGAGCCTGTCTCTCTTTCCTCATCTGTAGAATGGGGATCATCAAAGTCGTGGTGATTTTGGAAGATTTACAAAGTTGAGGCGTGATCTTCAAGGCTCTGGCTGAACGTGGGGAGCACTGCGCTTTCAGCCACCTTCCCCCTGAGCTTCTGGACCCGAATGGGGATCAGAGTCACCAGCTTCTTAGTGGACCAAAGACTAAAGCAGAGCAGCAAACTCCAGCCCCTGGGCTAAATGCAGCCGTGCTGCCGTCTGTTTTTATAAATAAAGTTTTGTTGGAATACTACTGTGCTCATTCATTACATACTGTCTGTGGTTGCTTCTGCACAGAGCTGGGTTACGGAACAGAGATTCTCTGCAGGCACAGAGCCAAAAATACTTACTCTCTGCACCTTAGCAGGAAGGATTTGCAGACCTCTGCTCTAAAGCCCGGGGCTTCCTGAAAAAGCTGGGCTGAAGTAGATTCCAAGTTAGGGCTTCATGCTCAAAATCCACAACTTCGACCATCCGGAAGAGACCTTGGCTGGCCGAACAGAGTCTCTGCCCATCTGGCAGACTCTGTCGTGGGTCGGATGGAGAGCTGGCATGGGGAGGTACAGAGTGGTGGCCCCCAGGCTCCCCTAGGGAAGCCGGTCCCTGCTCCCACCCTGAGCCGATTGACAAGGCTCAGACAGGAAGCCAAGTGAGGGTCTGCCCTTCTCATCAGGTTCTTGGTGGGCAGTGACAAGGAAGAGAAGGACCCAGTGCCCTGGTAGGGGACACAGCCCAGCTGATGGCAGGTTTCTTCCAATCAGATCTAGCTTCTCCTCCTTTGGGAGAAGTGGAGTCTGTTTCCTCAGCAGGTGCCTGTCAGGAGGCCCCCCAGAAGGTTCTCATCTTGGACTAGAAGGCCCCCCGCGCCTGAGACAGTGTAAACGTTCAAGAATCCCAACTCTGACTCCTATTAACTATCATAATTATCAACCGGAACGTCTCCTTGTTGCTTCTTACTGGTGCTAAGACAACCTTCTGACAATTAGAATAAATCTACTCCCCTTTCAACAGGACAACATTTAAGAATCTTTGAAGACCCTTGCCTCGAGTTGCCAAGAGGTCGAGTGGCAGCTCGGTCCAGCTGGGTTCCAGCAGTTTCCATTCTATGCAGTTACCTCCCCTAAACGATAAGCTCCATTGTATCAGAGGTGAACAGGTGGCACTGTTGAAAAGGACACATACATCTAAGGAATATGTAGGAATCCCGTGAGCCACAATCTTTCATTAGAGCAACCTAGTCACAGAACTTTCTGGATACTGTTGAAACTTACCATCCCCCCGTAGAGAGGTAGAGAGGGAGTTCTCAGCCAGTCCTCCCCGCATTGGGTAAGGTGAGAAGCAAATTCAAGTAGGTATCAGAGGTTTCATTAGGCTGATGTCTCTTTCTGGCTGCGATTATACATTTCCTCGCCCAACTTAAAGGAGCCACTTACCTCCGTGTGAAATGGAAATGTACCACCGACCCGCGGGATTACGGGGCAACCTCCGTAAACATGGTCCTGTCCCCTGGCCACGCGTGGTGGAGACAGAGCACGCGGGAGGTGCCCGTGTCTGGCTGTGCAGACCCGTGTCTCTCTGCACTGCGGTCCTTGTATTGCTCTACGTGCACCTTTGATAAGTGACTGTACTTTTATATTCTAATTGGTAACAGAAACAACACCTCAGACGCCCAGGAGAAACCCCAAGTCCCAGCTCAAACGGGAGATGAAAGGGTTTCCGATGAGAGGCAGAGACTCTTGGAGGGAACGAAAATGCAGGATGCAGATAGAAGAATTCTCAGACCAGGAAAGGGCTTGTTCTTGAAGGTGTGTGGGGGGGGAGGGGGGGGCTTCCCAGGGCCTAGAGAGCGGACAAGAACAGGGGCCTCCATGGGGGTCAGGTGAAGGGTAGGGGGTGCAGGGAGTTGGAAGCAGCGGCGATTTGTATGTGGGAAGTCAGTGCGCTCGCATATCCAAGGAGAAGGCCGAGATGTGGCCAGACTCAGTTTGGGCCAGCGCCATGGGTCAGCCAGTAAAACTTCCCAGAAGCTGGACCCAAGTGGCCCAGACGTGCCCTGCACCTGCCATCGCCTCTGAGTTCCTTAGCACCTCTGACACCTCCCAGCCCCCACCCCACCAGGAAAGCAGAGCTAGAGCCAAGGCCCAGAGCAGACAGAGCAGTGTCTATCGGTGTGGCCCTCCAGATCGGCACTAGGATGCACTCCGGCCCCTCCCCACCGGGTCTTTATCCAAGTCAGGGCAAGGCTGCCTGTCCAACAGGCTTCTAGGGAATGCGGTCTGCGGGTGTGAGGGTACTTGGGGAGCAAACGGCCACAGGGAGCCGCAGCAGGTGGTCTTAGGAGTCAGCCCAGGCTTCAAGTCTCAAGTGTGCTGACTTACTGGCCCTGTGACCTTGAGCAAGTTACTTAACCTCTCTGAGACGCAGTTCCTTCATCTGTCAGATGGGGATAATATAGCATCAGGGGATGGCCGAGAAAATTCGGTGATGTAAGTTAAGCATGTTTGGGAAATACCAAACCCCTAATAAATAAGAGGGTTTAAGTGACTGCTAAGGATATGTCGATATCAAAGCCTTATTAGGAAGATCAGGGCAAGAGGGGAGGAGCACAGTCTCTGGGCTATCGACACAGGAGGCCACCCCCACGCTCTGGGCGGTGGCCCCAAAGACAGGGAGGCTGCTCCCCACATCGTGGCAATATCAGGCAGGGACAGAGAACATCAGCAGGCCCGAGGGACATGGCACAGACCAGCCTCACTCTCCACCGGCCTGCTGGCCACTGTCCTGTCACAGAAAGATGTCTGGTCCAGAGCAAAGCCAGTGGGCAAGGGCGGGAGGGGATGAGACAGACCCCCCCCCCCCCACTTAGAAGGTGGATTTCCGGGACTATGTAAGAGATCTGGCCTGCAAAGAGGATAGGAAATTTTTTTTTTTTAAATGTTTTATTTATTTCTAGGAGAGAGAGAGAGAGACAGCGTGAACAGGGGAGGGTCAGAGAGAGAGGGAGTCACAGACTGAAACAGGCTCCAGGCTCTGAGCTGGCAGTCAGCACAGAGCCCGACGTGGGGCTCGAACCCACGAACCGTGAGATCATGACCTAAGCGAAAGTCAGACGCCTAACCGACTAAGCCACCCAGGCACCCCGAGGATAGGAAATTTTCTAATGTGTTTCTCTATTTACCTCCTACTTAGTATTTAAATTACGCAGCTGCAGACACAGTCTGAGAGGTGAACCCCATTCTCACGGGAAGTCCTGAGACCCCCCAGAGGTAAGCATCCTGCCTGAGTCAATCTCCAGCTCTGATGTGATCGGCCTATGCCCCATCTCTCGGAAAGCATGCATGAGCATGCGTGTTATGGGCAGACTTGGGCAGATAGTGAACGTGCTAACCTGAGGACTGAAGGCAGATGGGGAAAAGGCCAGAGGGACCCAACTTAGAGGCAGGTCGGCCTGGTCTGAGGACAGCGCCTGCTGGCATCTGGCCCTCTAGAGCAGGATTCTCAAGACGAGCTCTGCGGACGTGTGCGTGGGATCATCCTGTGCGGTAGCGACCGTACTATGCCTTGTAGCACGTTCAGCAGTATCCCGGCCCCCACCCGCTAGATGCCCAGAGCATCCTCCCTGAGTCGTGACAATCAGACACTGCCAAATGTCACCACGGCAGTCACCCTGGTTGAGAACCACTGAGCCTTGATACATCCTCTCCTGGAACCCAGTTACCTCTGGAAGAAACGAAGGAGGCCTGGGCACGGGGGTCTGTGAACTCCGCGGTGGGTGAGGGTCCAACACAGGAGTTCGATTTCCTCTCTGCAAGCTACCGGGCGTCGGCAACTGAGAGCATCTCAGAAGCCTTCCGCAGAGTACTTAGCACTGGGCCTAAGCTCTCGGGCTTCCCGGCCTCCTCTGCCTTTGGTTGGAGAGGTGCCACATGAAGGAGGCTGAGGAAGGAATGAGGGGAGCCTGGGAAGACGGGTGCAGCAGGCGGAGGCCCCCACCCCACTCCCACCGCGTGTGTCTCCGGGGGGCCCATGAGGTTCCTGGGAAAAACGTCTCTCGCCAGGGCTGGACTTGGCTCTGGAGCTCCTGCTGGCGAAGCCAGGGGACGCGGAGGCTGAGTGGAAGAGAATGTTATCACAGAAACCTGATTTTTTCTACACACTCTATCAGCTCCCCATCTGTTCCTTGATTAAATGTATTACTGTGTTCCCTCCCCACATGCCCGCTGTCGGGATGTCTCCAGAGCCCTGATTACATCTGTGGAGAGAGCCTCAAACCTCACAGATGAGCGGGCCTATCGATCAGCCTGGCAGCTGACGTTTGTTTTAAAATCTGGAGGAGGATGAGCAGGGGCAGAGCTGGCTGGGGTCGGGGGGCTTCAGGGAGCCTCCCACCCCCCCCAAGGGAAGGCCCTCCGTCTCCTTTCTCGCCCCCGCAAGCCGGGCCCACAGGCAAGGTTGACTTCAAATATCGCTTCCCGGCTCTGTGACCTTGGGCGAGCCACAACGCCTTCACGGCCTCAGTGTCTTTCTCTGTATCCTGGGGGATGTTGGAGCTGGTGACTTTAGAGAGGCTTCCAGAAGCAACAGTCTGCGGCCTTGCGCCTCTAAGCCCAGTGTGGGGGCCAGCAGCTGCTCAACCCCTGGAGGGCCGGCAGGGAATGCAGGTTCTCAGGCCCAGCCCAGGCCCACTGACTCCAAATCTGCCTTTTAACAAGACCCCTGTGGGCCTCCCGAGCACGTTAAAGTGTAAGAAGTGGGCTTCCCTGAATCCATCTGTCTGACTGCTTCTGAGATGAACTTGTAGAAGAAATCCCGTAAAGGGGACAACGATTCCAGCCTCCAAAAACTTTTCTGGGGATTTTCTTCCTGCACTGAAACCTTAACCCTGACAAGCAACCAGCTCTGAAATCCTAGCGGCTGCTGGTGGGCTGAGTCCCGAGATGGCAACATTCGCTGGATCGACCATGGAACAAAAGCTTGGGGATGAAGCAAGTCCTCCTTCCTGCCCTTGGGGACCCCACTGGCCAGAATGGAAAGACGCCAGAGGGAAAGGCCGGCTCCGTGGGTCATTACCAGGCATCCTGCACCCTCCTCATGGGGTCTGGCTAAATCCCAAGAGCTGTCCTGGCCCCTGTGATCTGTACTCGTTTCCTGGAGCTGCTATAAGAAATTACCAGAAACATGGGGGCTGAAGCCAACAGGAAAGGATTCCCTCGCAGTTCTGGAGGCCGGGCTCTGAAATCCAGGTGTCGCAGGTCATGGTCTCTTCGGAAGCTCTGGGGATGGTCCCTCCTGGCCTCTTCCAGCCTCCAAGGAATCCGCTGCCGCAGATCCTTAGCTGTGGCTTCATTGCACCAATCGCCGCCTGGTGTCCACACCGCCTTCTCTCCTTGTCGGTGTCAGAGCACCTCTGCCTGTTTCTAAGGACAGTTACAATGGCAGAATCTCAGATCATTGAATCTCAAACTCCTTAATTTACCCACATCTGCAAAGACCCTTTCTCCGAATAAGCTCGCATCGCAGGTCTGAGTGTGACATGGCTGTCCTGCAAGGGGCAATTTTTCAGCCCACCGCACACCCTACACTAGATGTGGCCTAGTTATGGGATCCTGGGTGAGTTGCTCAACATGGCTGAGCCTGTTTCCTCCCCGTGAATTGGGACCAGAATCCCCCTACGGCAGCTGCATGCCTGAATGTACATTCCCCACCACCAGCCCGTCCCCCTGGCGAGGACCTGATCCACACAACCAGCCCACCCCACCCTGGGCGTCTCAGTGGGTCTGGGGAGAGACTTAAGAATTTGCATTCCTAACCAGTTCCTGGGTGCTGCCGAGAACCACGGGCTTAAATAAAGAAGAAGATCCTGTGTCCCAGGAGAGGGTAAGCCTCTTGGGGGTGGGGCAGTGTCTGTGCATCTTGTCCACAACCTGCTGCTTGTGATATGACATGGCTCAGCCTTCACGGGCCACAAGCCAGGACTGGGCAGGGCCTGGCCTTGCCTCTGTGAGCCCTAGCTCATCTAGGGGCTTGTCACGTGGCACTGATGTGTAAATTAACAGTTACCCCAGGTGCGTGTGTGGACCGAATGTATAGGAAGGTAAGAAAGCATACCGAAGGAAGGTGCAAGGAAGTGGGGATACCTTGCAGTGTTTGGGGAGGGCAGCGAATTTAGCAGCAGTTCTGGAGTAAGTGGGTGCGCTGTTGGCAGAGGGCACAGAGTGTGGGGTTATAGGAAACATCAGTGTGGCTAAATCGTCATATCCAAGAGCTGGGGAGTACGGGAGATGGGCTGGGGACCTCAGCAGGTCCATGAGGAGAAAAGCCTCTTGGGAGCAAGAATCTATATCTTGTAGGCAACATGGGGACCTTCCAGGGCTTTCTCTGGGAGGCTGACTTGGTTTGCTTCATGCTGAGGAAGATCGCCCTGTGGCCATCTGGGGGATGGGTGATGGGGGGGGGGGTCTGGAAATGGGTTCCTTAGGCAGCTGGCAAAATAATTCAGGCCACAGATGAAGAAAGACTGAGTGGCTGGAGGCGTGAGCCAGCAGAGGGCAAATCACCAGTGAGGCCATTTTCCCCCTGCCTCGGAAGTGGGGGACTCAGAGGCCCGTGCCAGCGCCACCAGGAGCACTTGCTCTGCCTTCTCTGGGGAGCACGTCCAAACTTCCCCAGCACCTCTCTCCTCCCATAGAAAAGGTGTCACCTCTGTAATGACACAGCAGCAGGTCCTGCTGAGCACCCCCCCCAAAATGTGAAGCTAGTTAATTTCTGTGGGGATTTCTCTTTAAGCCAGCATGACACAGGCTTTAAATCAATTTGAAATCCGTTGTCTACAGATCCACACAGAGAGGGTCCTGGAGGACGGACACCAATTATTCTCATCAGTCAATGGGGACAGGACAGGCTGTGCATGGGTTTTGGCTGTGGTGGGGAGACAGATTTCCATGGTGGGGACGTAGTTAGAAGCTCCGGGCCACGCCAGGAAGGCACAGCGTTGAGTGCGCGTGGATGCAGCCTCAAAATGGGTTTGAGTGGAAGATGGAAAGTCATTTAAAAGGATTGGGGAAAGTTTGGGGACCCTGAAGTCCACACCAAGTTCAGCAGGTGCAGGCTCTCAGGGCCACTTTCCCTAGAGTTTCCTCCATTAAACACATAGAGTTGGTAACATAGGAAAGAAAGGGCAGGGTCTGGGCTGGATGGTGGTGGTGGTGGTGGTGGCGGTGGTGGTGGGTGGCATTGGAGGGAAGGTCAAAGGGACTCATTAGCTGCCATTTGCTGCCTGCTTTGGAGCTCAAGATCACCGAGAGTATTTATGAATAAAATCCATCTTGCACGGCTACAAAGAGACGAGCCAAATTCACCGGTTCCGGCTCCCTGCCCAAATGGCTCTCTTCTCCTTCCAAACATTGCTCTGTAACAGTGCCATCCTCACCACTTCCCACCCCAGGGAGGTGTCCATTTATCTGCCCTAAAAGTGAAGGACTTGGGGCGCCTGGGTGGCTTAGTCGGTTAAGCGTCCGATTTTCGCTTAGGTCATGATCTCGCGGTTTGTGGGTTCGAGCCCCGCGTCGGGCTCTGTGCTGACTGCCAGCTCAGAGCCTGGAGCCTGTTTCAGTCTGTGATTCCCTCTCTCTCTGACCCTCCCCTGCTCATGCTGTCTCTCTCTCCCTTTCCTAGAAATAAATAAAACATTAAAAAAAATAAAAAATAAAAGTGAAGGACTTGAGTAAGTTGCTAGTGTGACACCGACCCTAGTGGACCACAGGTGACCTGGGGCAGGACAAGGGAAAAGCTTTCGGGATGGGCGGCAGGCTTTGTCCATCTGGGGATAGCCCCACACGGTGGCCTGCGAGGCAGGAGAGAACTCTGCTGCACCCACTCCTGTGCCCCAGAGAGCGACATTCCTCTCCTTCCTCCTGATAACTAGTCAGGTGATCTGGCTTGGCCAATCCTGATAGTTGGGGCCAGTCAGGTGATCGGGCTCGGCCAATCCTACATTTCAGCTTGGACTCTGGGTGCCTGGTGAAGATGCACAGGGCAGGTGGAATGTGTTGGCATCGGGTTCTTGGAGCCGCCGCTGTGTTCAGAGACCGTGGTGGCAGAAGTGATACAGCCAAATGGACCCCACTGCCCAGCCTCCAGGACCCCCTTGCTTCCTACTTTCCAAGTATTTTTACGGTCTTCCCATCGACTCTGTGCACCCCAGTATCCTTCTAGAACATTCCCATAGCATAGTTTTCTGTTTCCCGCAACCGGAGCCCTGTTGGATTCAGAAGGAAGTTCTTCAAGGTCTGTGAAAGGCAGAGAAAGCAAGTTCACGTGGAGGGTGGGATGCAGTGTCCTTTGCCTGCCTGGAGGCTGGAACGGGGGCTCTGAGCTCCTCTCCTCCTCTTCCTCCAGCATTTTCTGCCACAGCGATTCCCTAGCGGAGGGTGAATAATAGCAAGCTGACTTTGATCCTCCTTCTTCTCCCTCAAGAGCACGAAGCTCTTTTGTGCGCGGCTCTTGCTCGTGGTCATGGCGCTCCTGCTGCAGGAAGGGGAAGCCACAGGCCCAGCCTGTGCTCCACAGCAAGCCAGAGGTGGCTCTAAGACTAACAGTGAAACATTCCGTCTCAATGCCAAGGGCAGCGGCCTGGCCTTGGTGGTGGCAGCAGCGGTGGGCTCTGGGCGGTGGGTGGGGGTGCATCCTAACACCTCATGCTTTCGTCCCGCTGCGCCTGCGGGTTATTATTATTCTAGGCACTTGACATAAATGAATTCCCTGAACCTTCTGCACAGGTCTACGCGGCAGGCTGGTATCATTGTCCTCGCCTTAGAGTTGGGAAAACAAAAGAGTACGGAGGTTACACAATGGGTCCGAGGTAATAAACCAGGGGGCGCGTGGTGGGATTTGGACCTGAGCATCCGGCTCCAGGGGTCATGAGCCTGCAGAAAGCTGAGGAGGGAGGAGAGGAGGGAGGAGGCCTCAGGACCACACGGAGCAGCAGGTCCTGGAGTGGGGGAGGGGTAAGGGGTATCTTCCCAGCCTTTCCATTGATCCTTCCCAGACTGGCGTGGGCCACGCCAGGTCTCCAGGGCGGCCTCCTTTCTGACTGGAGCCCAGCTTTCCTTGAGCGATCTGACAAGTGTAACTAAGGACTTCCCTGTTCCTAATTTGGCAGTGGCTGTGCAGGTCGTATTGTCATTCTCTGTTAGCAGGAGCGGTAACAGCCTTTTCCTGCGAGGCCCGCGATGTCTGCTTTGCTGACTCACACTCGGCTCTGGGCTTGGGGGGCAGGGAGTGAG
Organism: Hyaena hyaena; assembly: GCF_003009895.1. Classification (NCBI taxonomy): domain Eukaryota; kingdom Metazoa; phylum Chordata; class Mammalia; order Carnivora; family Hyaenidae; genus Hyaena; species Hyaena hyaena. Next base: position 4,974,009 of record NW_024080671.1, on the reverse strand, counting down.
TCCGGGGTCATGAAATCCAGGCGACTGGTCTTTGGAGGGCAGGGGCCCTGGGATCAGCCCCCTCCTCAACCCTTCCTGGCCTACTTTAGGGTCATGTACACTCTCCCCAGAAGGGCATTCACGTCTGTGCCTGCGACAGTTTGCACTGAATTTCTGGGAGGAAAGGAAAAGGAATCAACATTGGGAGACTGCAGTCAGAGCAGACAAGCAGGTGTCACATGGAGGCTCCCTGAGCACGTGGCCTGTGCCCCTTTCACCCCCAAGGGAGGCCACAGCCACGTCTTTGTGGCCCCCACCAGCTCTGGTATCCTGCTTCTGTGGATTTGACATCTGACCCAAATACCCACCCACTGCCCTGTGCATGGGTCCCTGTCCCAAGCGAAACTTCTGATCCCCACCAGAGAAAGCAGAGCCGTTCCCTTCCCCTCCTTCAACTTTCCCAAATCTTTGGGGTTTGGAGAGAAGTAGAGAAGCTCTACAAACGGTCTGCAACCTTCCGGTCTGGCCAAGACAACAGCATCCATTTCCATCGGTCACTTTGTCCCCGTTAGGGCTCAGTCTCTTCCCCATTTTGCCTCTTTTTCTTATTGCCGGTGCCTCTGACCTTGAAAGCTCGGCATTTTCCTGTGTTGCTCAGGGAAGTTCAGCTTCCCCGGTCCATCTCGGGAGCCGTCTCCTGTGTCCACAAAGGCTCTGTAGCACTAGCTCTCCTCCTTAGAAAGCAGATAAGATTAGACACGGGGCAAAAAAAAAAAAATCTCTCCTTTGAACACAGGTTCTTTTAACCTCATTACAAGCCCATGAGGCGGCCCTACTCACTGTGCTGTCCACAAAATCGAGGCTCAGAGAATCTCAGAAGCCCACCCAGGGCTTGCTGTGCAGAGTAGCAGGTGCATGAGAGGTGCACTCAGGCTGGACCCCAGAGACATCTTTTGCAAGAGACAGAGGAGAGGGGGAGGCAGCCGCCGGCCCCACACAGGAGGTGTGGGGTGGCAGTAAGCACTGGGAGCAGATCTCTGGGTGGCCTGTCACCCAGAATCACCTGCTGGCAGGACGATCAAACTACTGGCCCATGGCAGTGAAGAGGGTCAGAGGTCAAAAGGGGTTGAATGAAGCAGTGAGCGAGCCCTGAGCGAGAAGGGACAGCGGCCGGCAGGGAGGAGAGCTGCAGGGGGGAGGCAGAGCCAGGGGGTCCGGGCTGGCTGGCATCCAAAGTGCTTCTGGATATGCTGACCTCAGTGGTTGGTTTGGATTCAGCTCAGCCACGTGGGGCTGGACATGACCTGCAGCTGCCCCACTCCGGGCCTCCCCAGGGCTCCAGTGGTCTGTAAACTCACAGACCGGTGCCCCGCCGCCTCCTGCTTGGCCACATCAGCCCCCAGCGGCACACCCTGCCCTCCCAAAGACTCGCTTACTGGACCCCTCCGGGGTAATGTCAGGGAAGGCCTTCCAGATTCATCTTGCATGCTCCTCATTCCGGCCGCTCCCTGCAAAGTGCCCGGCAAATGAAAAACCCACGGATCAATGGCAGAAAAATGACTGTCTCTGCTCACCCTCGCCAGGGAAGAGGCGTTCAACTCCCCCACCTGGGGTGCAGAGCAGGAGGGGTGGAGGGCTTTGATCTCTTCGACTCTGTTTTCTCTTGAAGTGCGCACCCTGTAGCTCGGGGCCAGCTCATTAATATATCTGTCACCAGCCACTGAGGCAGCCACGAACTATTGATGCAGCCACTGAGATGTAAGGACGGGTGGTGGAACGTGGCCCTGACCATGGACTTGGGGGCACGCTCCCAGCAGCGTGGCACTCATGTGCCTCTGCGTTAAAATAGATGGTCAGATGCCGTGTGGGGCGCCCGAGTTAGGAAGTTAGGATTAATGGGTGTGCAGTGTCTCATCTGCAGCCTGTGACTATCTCGGAGGATTGCGTTCACACCGCGGCTGGAGGTAAGGAGCTGCCGATGCCTCATTGAAGGCTTGGAGAAAGCATCCAGCTCGGACACAGTTTGGCTCCTGGGCTCCTCACGCAGATTTTCCTCTCCCTTTCCCTTGCGCTTGGCGTAATAAGGCAGTGGGGGAACGAATCCAAGGAGAAGGGGTCTCAGGGATCACGGCAGCGAGGAAGGCAGACCTTGAGTCCTCAGGACTCGGGTTTGAATCCTAAGCCAGCAAAAGCTCTGTGACCTCTGTGACCTCGGGCAAAATGACTCTCCTCTCCGAGCCTCAGGTTCCTGGTATAAAGCTACCTCCCTCCAAGGCCTGCAGAAGACCACTGGCGTGGAATGTTGAAGGCCTGTTCTGGGTGGGTCATGTCAGTCAGTGTTCTAGATTCCAGCCGCAGAGGCCGATGCCGGCTGGTTGAAGCAGTGAAGAAATCTGGTAAGAGGATAACAGCACAGGCTAAGCTCCGTGGTGGAGCTGCCGGAGTCACGGCCAAAGTCACACTGCACGCGCGACAGGCCTGGTGAGGACGCCCCACCTCCACGGGTACCAGGGGCCTTGGAGTCGGTGCCACCGAGCCTCCACACCACTGCTGTCCTCTGGGAACTGGATGGCGAAAGCTGCTCCCCTCCCCCCCACCCCCTGCTCCCCCAGTTCTGCCTTCATCCTGCTCAGCTGTGCGGCCAGTGTCAGGTGCGGTGTCCCGGAAGGGTGCAGCCGATTGCCAAGTCCGGTCGTGAGCAAGGGAGGCTGGCAAAGTGAGTCACTGGCGCACTTGGGTTATATACCGGGGACTTTTCTCCAAACTTAGGGAGAAATTGGGATCCCGGGTGGTGCCAAATACCCACTACCCTTATGCTCTGCTGTTATTGGCACAGGGGCGCCCCCAAGGCTCCTCTAACGTGGTGTTTGTGTCTGGTTCTGATCTGTCCATCCCATGCGACCCTCCAGGCAGACCCCCAGCTGCATGTCCCCGCCGCGTCTCTCCAGCAGGCCTCTGCCGGTGGTCTTCCGTCGACTGGGACAATGGTGATGTCCCCAAGGAAGAGATCTTTGGTGCTCATGACCCAAAGTGGGCAACGCTGTTGTATTCTACAGAGGATTCTATAAAGAAACAGAATCCACAGAGCCGAACCAAACACACACACACACACTCACACACACGCACACACACACTTGTGTATATGTATAAGGAGATTTTTTTTTTTATATTTCAATCCTTTTATTTTTTTTTATTCTTTTTTTTACAAATACTTTATTGTCAAATTAGTTTCTACATAACACTCAGTGCTCATCCCCAAAGTGCCCTCCTCCATGCCCATTCCCCCCTCCCCCCCACATCCATCAGTCCTCAGTTTTTGTCAGCATTCAAGAGTCTCTCATGGTTTGCCTCTCTCCCTTTCCCCCACCATTTCCGCCCTTCTTCTCCCCCTTGTTCCTCCGTCAAGTTCCTCCTAATCCTCCTATACGTGCAAACATATGATATTTGTCCTTCTCTGCCTGACTTATTTAAGGAGATTTATTATAAGGAATTAGCGCACGTGATCATGGAAGCTGAGAATTCCCAAGATCCGTAGCCAGCGTGCCGGAGACTTGGTGCAGTTCCAGCCTGAGTCCGAAAGCCTGAGAACCAGGGGAGTGGCTGACAGGGTGAGTTCCGGCCCCTGAGCAGCATGCTGGCCACCAGGAAGAGCCGGTGTTTAGGTGGAGTCTAAAGGCAGGAATCACCGATGTCCCAGCTCAGGCAGGCAGGAGGAGCCCCTCGCATTTAGCCTTTTTGTTCTCTTCAGATTTTCAGCGGATTGGAGGAGGCCCACCCACATCAGGAAGGGCCATCTGCTTTACTCAGCCATACCAACTCAAATGTTAATCTCACCAGAAAAGCTTCCAGACACACCCAGAAAAATGTTTGTCCAAATGTCTGGGCACCCCCGTGGCCAGGTCAAGACCGCACAGAATCAACGATCACATCCACCCAGTGAAAAGCACCCCCAGATCTAAGCAGAGAGAAGCAAGGGGAGGAAGAGACGATCCCAATTTCCAAGATCACACTCCTGAGTTTAGCGATCAGTTTCAAGGGCACGTGGACTAGTGTTTCTAAGCCAACCTTGGATCCAAATGCCTGGGTCCTAACCCTTTCTCTGTCAGGAAGTGAGGTGGGCTCTGCGTGTCTCTGTTTCCTCGTCTGTGAAGCTGGGATAATGACACTACCTTCCACTTCCAGTTGCTTGGAGCCCGGAGTGGTTCATATATGTAAAATGGTCAGAATGTTGTTCGGCAAACAGTAGGCGCTCTGTAAATGCCAGTTATCGGCACTCTCCCACAGGAGAGGGGATGTTGGGGTGTAGTGATGAGGGGGCTTGATGAGATGGGGAGGGAGGTAGATCACACAGAAATGTCACGGGAACAGAGACTGGGGGGCCAGCAGAGGCTGGCCCCCCCAGGCCCCGCCAGGGTCTCGTTGGACATCCCAGGCTGGAAAGGACTGAGGGTGGGGAGAATTCTGCCCCGTGGCTCAGGCCCAGCCCTGGCTGCTTCGGGAAATGGAAATTCCTGCTCGGCTCCTGCCTGCCTTCCCTGAGGGGTCTCCGCCAGCCCCGGAGCCTGGCGCTGCGCCTGTGTCAATGTCAGCACTTGGGAGTGGTCAGCAGAGCTTTCCGGAGCTGGCCTGGCTCCGTTGACCCCAGCTCACTCTCCCGTCTCCCCGAACTGGCCCTTGGCCGTGGGCTCTGACCCTCCTTCGGTCTTTCCGTTGCTGCAGGATCTACTTCCTTGCCCAGGATAATCTGCCCCCACTCTCTGCCTCCACTTCTTAGAATGCTGTTCTGACAGCTACTTAAAGATAAAACCCATAAACTGATTCCTGATCCCCGTAGACTAGAAGGCAGAACTGTGTGAGTCACCGGCCTGGAGGCCCGGCCTGGCTCTTGCTGAGAGCCAATCACACAGCATCTCCCCTCTTACTAAAAATCACAGGGGACCCTCGCCCATGGACCCAGAGGCAGGAGAAAAGGGGACTGACTCCTGGGGCTTCCAGAATTCAAGTCCCTGAACCACTTTCCTTACTTCTGGGACAAGGGTTCCCGCCTCTCTGGGGCATTGCAGCTGATGGAACAGGAGCCCCTGGGGCCACCCAAACTGCCCCTCTTTGTTCAGGATCACCCGTTAACACACAGAAGTCAGTGCCCGCCCAGCGCGCTGGCCAAGCTGTGGGAGAGGGGGCCTTAAGCTTGGGGTTCCCAAAACTCAGGCCTGAGATGAGGATTCGGGCGTAGATGGCTTATGTGGGGGCTGACCCAGGAAGTATGGGAGGCGCAGGGGGAGAGAACTGGGGAGGAAGGAGAACTAATAAAGGCTGTGATCGTGAGTGGGTTAGCCCTGCAGGCAGCCGACACCCATCCTGGGCGGCGGGGTGGGGTGGGGGGTGCCCAGGAGTGGGTTGTTGCCACACGGATCCCTCGCTCTTGGGCTGACTTGCTCCTGGAAGATGAGGAGTAAGCCCCCTGGGGCCTGCAGCCTGCTCCACACCAGAGACCCCTTCAGGCTGAGGGAGGGTCCTGCCTGGGAGGGTCCCCCCCGCCCTCCGGGGGGGCCCCCCCCCCCCCCCCCCCGCCACATCCACTAGGGGAACTCCAGAGACCTCTCTACCTGCAAATAGACAGCCAAGCGTCATTCAGGACTTGGTGGCTTTCTGCCCCAAGAGGGGGGCCCAATCAGTCAAGCCTGCATTAGGGCCCCTTCCTCCTGGTCTCTCCACCATCCACCCCTCCTGGGGGTGGCCTTTCCCAAGGCCAGAGACATTCTGTTTCTAGGAGAGGCAAGAAGCCGGCAAGTCCCAGGCATCCAGCTTCCGCAGACCGAGAGGAAGGAGAGAATGGCATAAAGCCCTTAAAATACCCCTCAACTGTTTAAGGATTGGAGATCTGCACTAAATCTCAAGAAAAAGGAGTAATTACGCTGTCAGTAAAGGTGATATAGTTTTTAAGACTCCGTTCCACAGCCGTAATTTTTCCTCATCCTTCCTGTGACTCCCGGGGGATTTAGGGGCCAATTATCTGTCAGTTTGCTGAGGGGTGCTGTTCCCAGACAGGAAGGCATCACCTGCCAAAGCTTCCGTAAACCCTACTTGACAGCATGAGTGGCTGGGTGCGGGGAGGCGACAGTGGTGAGAGGTGTGCTGTCTTCAGCTGGAGGGGAGTGTCCTGGAAGCTTTAGGGAGGAGTCAAGGAGCACAGACTTGCCCTGAGTTGGGGATGCCCGGCCGGGCTCTCCCAGCAAGGCCAACGTGGCCAGAGTCCTGGTGGAGCAAGGAGCCAGCATCTCTGGGTGGCAGGGGCTCTTCTAAAAGAACCCAAGCTTTCAAGCCCAGTAAGGGGGTGCCACACAGAGGGAGTAGGGTTGGCCCAAAGGGAACATTGGCCCTGTGTCATTTTCAACAGTTACCTAGCCTCTCTGTGCCTTCAGAAAAATAGGCTAAGGATGGGACCCACCTCATTGGGTTGTCGGTTATCATGAGGTAGTCCTACCCTATCTGATGCTTCATTCCTGCCAGAGAGGTCATCAGCCTGTCTTGAATACCTTGGTGGACGGGGAGCTCGCTAACTGGAGAGGCAGCCCATCTCTACTTCGGCCTCTTAGCTGGTCCTGACCGGGTCAGCGTCTTCTGTGGCTTTTACCCACGGGTGCCATTGTAACCCTCAAAGGTCACTGTGTGGCCCTTGCTAAGCTGTAAGGTTTACCTGTCAACACTGTCACCCCCCGCCCCAACCCGACCGGGGGTCACACTTGACCTCTCCTTCAGTCCTCATACTTGAGAAACAATGTTCCTCCTTTGCCAGGAATGTCCTGGACCCCTGGCCAGGGGTGACTTGATGTGAGAATGCCCTCTTTGGCTGTCAGACCTGAACTTAAGAGGTGTCTTTGAAGAGCAGTGGAGTCAGCTTGTCTTTATCTTCTTTTCCATGTTCTCCTTGTTCTCGAAGCCATGAGTTCCTCAGAGCTTCTCTTTAAAAGAGTATTGAGACTCTTGGCCAATTAACTTGAGATTCCTTTTGTCTTTGGGCTTCTCTCCGGGGTGCATTCCCATTCCCGCCACCAGAGGACGCTGTGATCCCTGTCTTCGTGGGTCCCCAGGAGGGGCTGGGGATTCAGGAGGGTCCCACCACCAGGAGCTCACTTCTCCTGCTGGGTCCCCTTGTTCCAAGGAACATCCCATGGAAGGGGAGTAAGGTTGAGGGGTGTGCAGGGACACCAGCAAACCTCTGTCCACATCAGCATGGTGCAAAACCAGTATTTTGTCGCTGGAGCCTCCTTTGTCCTTCCCCCACCCAGGCAGGGCTCCACTTCAACACCAAGACACAGTATAGCCTAGTGGTTAAGATCGGGGGACCCTGGAGCCAGACCAGCTAGTTCAAATCCTGACTCCCCTGTTCCCAGGCTGCGTGACCACTGCTCTATGCCTCAGTTTCCCCTCCTGCACAACAGGGACGATACTTGGGTTGGTGTGAAAGTTAAAGCAGTTAGTATATGTAGAGAGCTTTTAAGGCATGCCTTGTGCGGGTCAGCCCACGGGAAGACTGGTAATTTGTCTCTGGCCCCAGATTTACATGCTCCCCACAGATGCAAAAGTTCCGTGGGTAATCACGCCTCCCTCCTTAGAGCCTCGCCTCATGATTATTGCTGCTCAACTGTGCCCGCCCCACCCTGCACCCAAGCTGCTTGTCAGAGAATGGCCCCTACTCTCCCTGCGATTTCTCCCTTGCGCATGTTCCGGTGATTTTACTTAGCCTCGTGGATGGGCGTTTGGAAGCCCGCCCTACTCAGCTGACCTGCTTACCCCCCTGGCCTTGACTTCGAGGGCTCACCTCCTTTGGGAAGCCTTCCTAGGTCTGGGATGAGAGAAAAAGGCTCACCCACAAAATCCCCTTGACTCCGTGCTTCATCCTGATGGGACTTCATATTTGTTAAGCTATCCAGGCCTGGGTCCTCATTACTTATTTACCTGCGATTTGAGCAACCAGCAGCCATTCTTCTATCCCACAAATATCTCCCTGCTTCCATTTCCACAGAATTGCGTGGGTTTAAATCACGAGGTCATGTCAATCATTTGTGTCTTTAAAATGTGTGGTCTGGGCAGTCTATCATGGTAGCATCCCACTAAGCCTAGCTGTGAACCTCAGTTTGAGTTGCTGTCCGTGACAACCAGAAGGTGCTTTGCTGGAACACCCAATGTAGTGTCAGAGCTGGAGCCCCTGGTGAGTTAGCTATAGAATAATGAACCATGTCAGCACTGGGAATTGGAAGGGGTCCTTCCATCTACCCACGCACCCACCCACCCACACAATAGGCACTAGTCAGACACACCAGGATCCAATGGGCTAATTGTCCCCTCGGCAGGCAAGTCTCAGGGAGCATTTGGAGTTAGAGGGTCCTGGCCATCACCTACCCAAGGCCCTTCCTTCATCAGAGGCAGCCCCTCCGCCACAGAGCTGTGGTTAAACATGTAGCAGCGGTATAGACTTGGGGTCAGGCCAACCTGGGTGACAACCCAGCCTGGCTGCTTGTGACCTGTATGACCTATATGACCAGCATCACGACCTCAGATTCACGTGGGGATGAACAATATCGGCTCCAGACTGAAAAGTGAGAAGTCAGGCCAAACACTCAGAAATGCTCAGAAAATGTGTTGTTTCTATTTTTACTGGAAAGCAGAAAGAGAGGAGAGTTTACCACTATTTTACCACTTCTCACATCTTCGGGCGTTTGATCTTAGCCATGCTGGGACCCCAGGTTTCTGGACGGGGAGCCAAGCAGGGCCGAGCCCGCAGTACCTGAGAGCCAGCTGTGCTGCTAAGAACAATGGGAACGGGGTGTGTGAACACCACGCACGATCCAGGCATTTGGGAAAATAATTAAGTGCTAACTTGTCATTTTTGTTTTAATGAAGTTCTGGAGTTAGAGATTTATAATTGCTAATGAACCAGGCTAATAATTAGTTGCTTTATAATAAGGGCGATGATCACTCAGACGGAGGCAGAGAGAGCCAGGCTCTGGCCTAATTTTTCTCCTGTAATTATGTGACAGTCCCAACTGCCTGGAAGTCTTCTCACCCTTCCGGCCTTCTGCACAGAGCCAGGCTTCCCTGGCACTGTCTCCACTTGCCACCACCCTCCAGCTCCTGGACCCTGAGCGCCCATCACTTCTGCCGGGCAGCTGTCTCCTGCTGCCTGTCCTTGATACCCGTGCCCACCCAGCCATCCTGAGGAGCACGGTGGGCTGGAGGGCTGGTTCCCACAGCGGGGAGGGCTGGGCTGGGCCGGTGGCCAAGCAGAGGGGGTGGTGATTGAGAAGACTCTCACGATCTGGCTTCTCCCACTCCTGCCCCCTCTACCTTGGACAGTTCCCCAAGAACGGAGCTCCTGCCCTCCCTCACGCTGGCTTGGAGCCAGAGGGAGGCCTACGATAGGACTGTGCTTGTAGCAGGCTGGGAGGGGGCTTGACAATGCCATGCATTTGACTATTCCAGGTGACGGAGTGGAGCAGGTAGCGGGGAAAGAAAGCCAGCTCGGACACCTCTCCGGCGTCAGGAGTCTTCGCGACTTCTCAGAGGCAGAGCCGAAAGGGCTGTGGGTGGGATGTGATGAAATACGGTTTAGAGCCTCAGTCCACCATTACCTGGCTGAGTGAGCTGGGCAAGCTCTTGGCATCTCAGGACCCAGGTGTGCCTGGGTGTAAAGTGACAGAGCTGGCCTGAGAAGGCTGAGGTCTCCTCCAGCACCGAGCCTCTAGGGCTTGGGGGCTCTGTGACCTTGAGAGCATGGCTGTAAGAAGAACGCAAGAAGACACAAGCATATGCCCCCTCCAGCAGCCCTTGGGACGAAGTGGGGCTCACAGGAAGAGAGGGTCAATGTGAGAGCTGATAGACACAGATCCTGAGGGAGGCCCTCTCTCACTGTTTGCTTGTGGCCCCGGATTTATGAGAACAGACATTTATGCTGCTGGGAGATAGACCGGATCTCCGAGCAGCTGGTGTCTTTATCCTCAGGTGCTCGGCAATGCTTTTGCATCAAGCAGGTAAACCATAACCTGAAGAGTTCATTCATTCTTCCTCGATGGGAATGGATATCACTCCACCCCCACCCACACCTCCTGGGGCTTCCCAAGGCTAACGGTGCTCTCTCCGATGAGACTAGGAACTTACGCCGCAGACACCATGCATAGTACACAAAAGATCCAGTCGCCTGATATGAACTTGTACCCTGGGGCCCTTGATAGAATTCAGAGGGGAGGGGGGTTGGTCTGTGAACTTGAATGGGAAAAATACTCCCTTATTTTCACTAACTTTAAATCACATTGATTGCTTCCTTTAATTATGAATATAGGTGAAAAACCACAGGATACCAGCAGCTCTGAAGATGTTTGCCCCAACAGAAAACACAGATATTTTCATATCGTATTACAGCTTGGCAGATATCTCAAAATATTGTTTATGCTCATCACTACTTTGAAATTATGGTAGTTATTAGCCCCGTAGCTAGATCTTGTTTTTTAATGTGTTAATAAAAGAGCACATGAATTACCACATATTCGGTTTTGAAACTACAAATTGCTACAGATTTTTTTTTTAAGACTCTTATAGCTGTGTTTCAATATAATTGCTTCCCTTTATGAATCTATCTATTCCGTCCTCCCTCCTCCCTCTCTCCACCCCACGCTCAGGATCCACCCTTTCCGCCATCCCTTCCCAACATGGGGTGGGTTGGAGATTTGCAATCGATGAAGACGGACATCCCCTGTTGGAGGCTTGCCACGAACGAGGCCAGAACTTCAGGAAGGAGCAAAGGTGTTATTATGACCCAGGGACGAGGAAGGCGAAGACACCGGAGAAGGCTGGGGCTGAGACCACGGTCCCTTGCTGGCCCCCTGCCGGCTGAGCTCTGAGTGGGGCAGCGGGTGGACAGAATCCCAAACCGGAGCCCACACTCTGGGCTCCCACCACATTCTGGATTCTGTGCACGTTGGATCCCATTGCTGGAACCAGCAGAAGGAAACAGATGGAGTTCTGAGTATGCGAGGCTGTGGGGTTCGGGGGTAGGCAGTGCTGTGCCCCCACCCCAACCCACGACCCTTGTTGAATTCCTGCAAGATGGCGGCCAGGATTGCAGAGAGTACCAGTTGTAGGTCTAACTGGACGGTGAGATTTCTCAGTGCTGACTGTCCTGCCCACTTCCTTCCAAGATAAAGAGCATGTTCCATGAATACACTTTTGTTCATTCATTTGGCAAATATATTGAGAATCTACTCAGTGCGTGACTCTTCAGAGCCTTTGCTATCATGAGCTCAGCATAGAGCTGGGGAGACACCCATTAGGCAAATAGCATGTTCTTAATTAATGACAGTTAATTAATAAATAATAATGACAAGTAATTGATGCTCAGGGCAGTGAATGACTCGAATAGAGACAGTCATGTGTTACGGCAAGCCCAGCTCTCAGTGGGCACCCGGAGACTGCCACTGTTTCATGTTACTTGTTTCTGATTTTTCTGTTTTCCAGCAAACGTAAAATTCACGAGTAGCTTCCCTGGGCCTGTAGTGGTTATCATACACCCTGGATTTTTTTCTTTTTCTAGCACAGCTCTGATTTCGAGAATCCTTCTCCTTTGTGCCCATACACCACTGAAATGCCAAGATCCCAGCAATGGCCACGTGTCCCAGATTACCGTCTTTGACACACGGTCACACACAGATGCCCTCAGGCCGTGGGTCCTGGTCTGGGGTTTGGAAAATGTACCGTTGGGGGTGTTAGATTCCCTCACCCACCCTTGCTTCCTGCCCCCTCCCGCCTCAACCCTCCCATCCATCTCCGACAGTGCTACGGCAGGAAATCAAAAGTCGTTTCGAAATTAGAGCAAGCAAAACAAAATGCGGAGGTAAAGCTGCAGGAGAAAGGGGTCATATAATACATTCTTGAGCCAAATGGGAAAGAGTGTTTCTTCCCTGCCATTTGTATAGATAATTGAGCATTTTCTGTTCCCTCACCCAGTACAGTCCGTCTTCAAAGACTCTTTGTGTGCATTGGAGGGACTAAGTTGTGAGCAGATGGAGTAATTGGGAAAATTACATGTGGATGTAAAACTCTTACCACTCGGAAGCCGTAGGGCTCGGTAGGGGAGGCCGCCAGCAGCTCCGCTGGTGGGGGTGAGGGGGCTGTGGTTACTTTTGTGTTTCAGGCGAGAACAAAGACCTCTTTACCAATGGCAGGTGTAGAATAGACTTCCAATCCTCTGGGAAAACACCTGACTCGCGGTCATGGTCCATAACGACGACAGACAACAGCTTCATTTATTGAACACATACTATGTGCCCGACCCCTTGAAACGTGCTCCTGCATGGATTGCCTCATTTAACCCTAATGGCCCTGTGAAGCATGTACTGTGTGCTTACTGTGAATCTGAGAAAATTAAGGGGGTTCAATGTCTCATTCAACGTCTCACAGCAGGTAAGTCAGGGAGCTAAGATCCAAACCTGTAAGCCTGACCTGGCCTCACTCTGAGCCACTGTAAGGTGCTATTAAGGGCAGGGACACCCCCAAATTCAGTAAGATCTAGGCAGAGAGAAGGGACAAACTCTTAGGCAGATGTTTAGAAAGAGCATAACGTAGCCTGGCCAAGCCTGACTGGGAAGAAAAGGGATACTGACCCTTGTGTGTATCTCACCTGTGCCTGGTATTGTGCCGGAAGTTTCACCTATACTTTAATTCCGTTCTGGGCACAATCATATGAGGTAGGTATAATGATCCCCCTTTTGCAGATGAGAAAACCAAGACTGTATCATAACTTAAGATTATAGTCCGTATAGGAAGATCCGGCCTCCTGAATCTAATGCCGGTATTCTATTCACTCTTCCATTTGGCAAGCCAGCAGGGAAGGGAGAGGCAGGAGGTTGGTAAAGAACAAGTAGCAGAAGCATCCAAAATTTAAATTAGGAATTGGCTCCAGATTGCCTCCCCCAGGAAGCCCACAGAGATTGGCATTCATCTGCTTTGGTTTAACACCATGTGAGGGCCTTGTGCCCAGCTGATGGATTAATGAACACTTGTTGAAACTAGCGGAAAGGTGATTGCGTTCACGCACACCGATTTTGCTATTATCTTAAAGAGAGCAGATGCTCTCTCCTGACTGGGGTCACCCCGCCCATCTCTTTGGCCCCGGTTCGTATCTGTCTGTCTCTCGCTTTCCTGCCTTCTCTCATTAAGAACTAGAAGGGAAATATGCTACTCTGATTTCTCCAGCTGCCTCCGCGCTGCTGTTGAGCTCCAGAGCACAGTATTTAAATCCCGTTAAATAACCTGTTTTCATGGGCAATCACAGCCAGGTTAGTAAATTCCCCACACGCTCACTCTTTAGACAGAACCGGCATCCCAGGTCCGCAGAAAATTGGCCATTGTCCTTTAATGGTGGAATTGAACAGCGCAAATGGTTGCACTTTAAAAGAAAGTTGTTCCCATTCAGACAAAAAGTTCAGCCTACTGCTCTGGAAATTTCCAGTTCATGGCCCATTTCTCTCCAGGTATAAAGGAGAAAATAAGTACCCGTGCAAGGCAAGTGATTAATTTCAGCCAGCATGTTGGAGGCGCCTGCTGATGGCTGGCTCTTGGGCTCCTAATAGATGGTCCCTGCCAAGTGTGTGTGTGGGGGTGGGGGAGGGGGTCCCATCTCCGGGATTTCAAACTGGAAACTTTTTGGCTTCTAAGTGGCTTTGAGGTATAGAAGGAGTAAACCTCTTCTCATGCTCCTGAGAATGGAGAGGCAGTCAGTGGGAGAGGCTGGTGGGCAGTTATTCAAGTTTTCCTAAATCTTGGTGCCTTTGACCCTGGCTTCTCACCACCACCACCTCCATGACTTTATGAGGCACCGCCACGTGTGTGGCCCGACATTAAGGGGACTGTGGACGGGTGCCAGGAGCGGCATGGGTTTGCACGTGCCGGGGAATTCAGTAGAACCTGTTGTTGTTTCTGAGATGGCTCAGAAGATGTCCAGATTGCCTGGTTGCTGGAGCATGGTCCCCTGGCATTAGGTCGCTAGTTTTTGTTACACCCAGCAGCCCCGGGAAATGGCATCGCCTTCCCCCATTTGCCCGAAACCAATTACATCTTGTGAATCTGTCATCTGTTAAGCTGTATAACGGTCCCAAATCTGGTGGCTTAAAACAACAACCGCTCACTCAGTTTTGATTCCACAGGCTTCTAATTTGGGCTGGAATCAGCTGCTCTTAGTCTTTCTCTTTGTGGACCAGGCTTCTCTGAGCTCAGGAGCCAGGGGCTGGCTGGTCCGGGAGGCTCAGCTGGGATGACTGGGGCCCCTCTCCGTGTCGTGGCTCATCTTCCGTGGGCTGGTCGGGCTCGTCTGTAGATGGTCTCAGCTTCAGGGAGCAAGAGCAGAAGCTTTATGCCCTTATGGAGGAGGGCACTTGTGGGGATGAGCACCGGGTGTTATATGGAAACCAACTTGACAATAAACTATTTGTGAAACATAAAAAAAAAAAAAAGGAAGAAGCTTTATGCCCTTAGAACTGAACCGAACTGAGAAGCTGTTTCTTCTATCACATTGCATTGTCTTCCTTGGCCAAAGCAAGACGCAGGGCCAGCCCAGAGCCAAAAGGTGGGGTAGCAGGTTAAACAGCATCCCTCCCAAGTTCATGTCCACCGGGGACTTCAGAATGCGACCTTATTTGGAACTGGGTCTTTGCAGGTGTAATGGAGTTAAGGTTCCCCAGAAAAGATCATCCAGGACTGAGGATGAGCCTTAACCCCAGTGGCTGGTATTCCTGTAAGAAGAAGAGAGGACACAGGGACAAAAAGCCATGTGGCATCAGAGACAGAGATTGGCATGCAGCCTAGGAATGCCCAGAAGTAACCGCAGCCACCCGACACCAGGAGAGGCAAGGGAGTGGCTTGTCCCCTAGAGCCTTCAAAGGGAGCGTGGCCCTGACGACACCCCATAAATGTGAGAGAATGAATTCTGTCGCTTAAGCCACCTAGGTTAGGGTCATTTGTCGCAGCAACCCTGGGAAAGTGATTCGGGCGGGAGAAAGAGCCCATCGCATGTTGTAAAGTCACACCGCGAAGGCTGAGGGAGATGGAGGGAGCGGAGCCACATTTGCAGTCTTGCACCTTGGCTTCCCAGGCTTTGCCGCGTTCCTGGCAGGTACTCTTAAACCGAAGGACGCCAGGCGCCAGACATCCCTTCACCAGGCGGGTGCTATTCGGCCCCAGGCTCCAGAGGGAGTGCGGCTCTGGGTGCCGACGCCCCTGCGGCTGCAGATTCCCCGCCACACGCAGCTCCACACCGCCTACGTCTCGGCAGGGGAAGGCAGACAGCCAGGAGATCAAGGCCGGCGACATGCCAGGGACAGTCCCGTGCCGCTGGGGCGTGTCCTCCATGCCTCGGGTCCCAATGGCCTGAGATGACCAGCCAAGACCCCTCCCCAGACCCAAGTCGGTGCCCCGCGCACGGGAAGGCTGCCTTTGGATTGACTCAGACCTCATGCTGGGAAGGGGGTTCTTGTCCCGCCAGTTACTCAGAGAGAAGCTTGCTCTCTGGGATATTCAGACCATAGCTGCTGCGCAGTTATCCACATGTTCTCCGAATCCCCATCTGGCGCCCGCGCACGCGGTGTGGCGGATTGGGCACCGGGTGTCCGGAGCCTGCCCTTGAGAGCTGGCACTGAGGCTGTCGCGATGGGCTGGGGTACAGACACCACCAGGCACACCAGGGTGTGGAAGTTACCGCCTGGGCATGAGCAGGCTGCTGGGGGTGGGGGGGCGGGGGCTGTGTGGACCATGCCCAGGTTTCTTCCTGCAGGACCCTTCCTCCTTCCAAGTTCCTAAGCACTGAATCAGGCAGCGGGTTTCAGTGTTAAACCGCGATGCATGAGGCAGACACGGAGCCTGCTTCGTGGGGCTTTCACACCAGTCGGGGAAACGAATAAGTAGACAGGAACGAACCCTCGTTAGAGCAGGTGGAGGGGCCAAAAAGGGGTCAGAGAGGTGGTGTGGGAAAGGGTTCCCGGGGAGGGGGTGAGTGGGAAGAAGGTGGTATTTGAGATGAGACATGAGGAATGGGGCATTCGATATTAAACAATGTCCTCAAATTCCTGTTCTTCCCAGAACCTCAGAATATGAACTTACTTGGAAACAGGGTCATTGCCGATGTAATTGGTCGAGATGACATCATACCGGAGGAGGGCGGACCCTTAATCCCTTATGATCGGTGTCCCGGTAAGGAGAGACAAGCCATGCGTGCAAGAAAGGGGGTCGTGTGGCCATGGAGGCAGAGATAGGAGCGGTGCAGCCGCCAGCCAGGAGCTTCCAGCAAGTCCCAGAAGCTGGAAGAAGCAAGGGAGGGTCCTTTAGAGACCTTGATTTCAGCCTTCCAGCCTCCAGAACCGTGAATGAATCAATGTCTGTGGTTTTAAGGCACCGAACTGTAGCATTTTGTCACCGCAACGACAGGCACTAATACAACTTCGGAGCATTCGGGGCAGAGCGGAGACAGTCCGACGCCCTCAAACACAGAGGCTGGGCCCTTCCAAGAGCAGCAGTGAGGCCAGGGAGCTGGGCAGCAGCATCGCCGGGGGTGGGGGTGGGGGTGGGGGTGGTCTGTGGGCCACCGTCACTATTTGTATTTCATCTTAAGAGCCGTGGAGAGTCATCACAGGCTTTTAAAAGAAGGAAGAAACAGGATTTGAAGTTTATTTTTAAAGATCACACCAGCTGCTCTGTGAAGAGTAGATTTGAAAGAGACAGGAGTGGAGACAGCATAGCCACTCCGGGCCACAGTCAGAGCTCCTCTGGTGGTCGGACACGGAGCCCCCCACGGGGGTCCGCAGCCCCTCCCCAAGCCGCGCATCCCGGAGCAGCGAAAGCGCATGCCCGTGCAGACTCTTGCACGAAACTGTGCACACCAGCATTGTTCACAATCGCCGAAAGGCGGAAACGACTCAAACGTCCATCAACTGATGAACGGACGAAAAATCCGTGGTCTATTCATACAACGGAATATCATTTGGCCGTAGAAAGGGATGGAGCGCTGGCGCCGCCCCACAGCATGAACCCACTGAAATCTCGGTAACACTGTGCCGAATGGAAGAAGCCGGTTGCAAAGGATCACTTGTTGTGTGATTCCATTTGTACGAAATCTCCAAACAGGCAAATCCATAGAGACAGTATAATAGGGGTTGTCTAGGGCTGGAGGGATGGCCTTGGGGGGTGACGGCTCAGGAGATGGATGTGGTGGTGGGGGCAGGAAGATCAAAGCTGGAATTTGGACATATAAAATTTAAGTGACCCAAGTGGAAACGTCAAAAAGACGATAGAATATATAGGGTCGGAGACATGAACTTGTACAGAGAAGTATTTAGGACAAGGAAATCATCTAGAAAATACTCAGGAGATAAAAGAACCCAGGCGCCTCAGGATTCCAACTTCAGGAAGCTGGGTGGCGGAGGTAGCGGAGGAGAAAGCACAGGAGATTTTGAGGACGCATCCACAGAAGTGGGACCCAGAGCAAGAGAAGAGCGTTTCAAGATGAAGGAGACCCAGGGGTTGGTGGGTTGGTGACTGGGTCCTTGGCAACATGCACCTTGCTGACGCCCCGATGAGACGCCTTCAGGGGTGGGACAGAAGCCAGATGAATGCAGGTTGAACAGAGAAAAGGGACCAGGTGTTTACGGCAGCCTCCACAACATCGGTCAGCGATGTGCAGGTCAACACAATGTGCTCGAGCCGTGCGACAGAATACTACTCGGCCGTAAAAAGGAAAGAAGTTCAAATGTGCGTGACACCATGAGTACATCTTGAAAGCATTATGTTAAAGAGGTCAGACACGGAGGCCACGTATTGCACGACTCCACGCACGTGAAGTGTCTCAATTGAGAAGTTCACGGACAGAGCAAGTCACATAGAAATTACCATGGGCTGGAGGGTTGGGGGAAGACTGAGGCATCATTCATTACCTCACCATTGCCGAATTTGTTCGGAAGGGTGAAAAAGTTCCGGAAAAAAGCGGGGGTGATGGTTACGTATTTGAATGTGCTTTATGCCACCAAGCGGTATGTTTAAACATGATGAAAATGGCCGATATGACGTCACGCATATTTTGCCACAATAAAAGTCAATGTCGAAGAAGTGAGTGAGAGGTGACAACACATTGGTGGCGAGGGTAGGCCAGGAACTTTGGGAAGGGATGCCAGGAAAGGAAGCAGAGACGCAGAGCAGAAACTTCAAGGAGGCTGGGGCTCATTTGGAAACAGCATGTGCGCGCACAGGGGGAAATGAGTCATTCCAGTAAGGGGGGGCGGCAGGGAGGGCGCAAGTTCCCTTGGATGTCTGCGCGCAGGGCATCCTTAAATTCTGCGCCCTGGCACCTGTGTGCCCCACCCGGCCCCAGCCTTCTGTCCCGCTGGGAACTTCCCCGGGCTTCTCCCACCCTGGGTCAGCGGGACGTCTGTCCAGCCAGCTGTGACGAACCTGCATTTGCCATCTGGGCTCTTGTTTTCGCTGTCGGGCCACTGAGTCCTTTTCTAAGCTGGAAACTGCCGAGGGCAAGGATTTTATTTTTCTGTCTTCCTGGCGCACGGGCAGAGAGGTGCCTCTGGTCCACAGATCATTAGGAAGGGACTTCCAGCCCCCCCCCCCAACCCCAGGTGCTCTAGCTGTAACATCTTCTTCCTCCCAGGGCCGCATCCTCAGGTCCCCTTCCCCGGCCCCAGCCCTGTCCCCCATCCTCCACAGACCCCCCTCCTGTGTTCTGATCCTTTGGACTTCCAGAAATGGTTCCTTTAACAGTGCCAGCTTCGAAACCCTCACTCGGGACTCCACTCAGCTGAGTCCACTCTCCCCCTCCCAGCACCCCGCCCCTCCCCCACCGGCAGCTGGCTCTGGCTGAACCAGAGTTCTCAGCCTGGGCACTGTGGACATTCGGGGCCGGGTCACTCTTTGGGGGCGTTTAGCAACCTCCCTGGCCTCCACCCACCTGATGCCAGTGGCACTCACCCCAGCTGTGCCAGCCAAGCGCGTCTCCAGACCATTGGCCTCTGGCCTCTGGGAGCTATCGTCCAGACTGAAGGCCTTGACCTCCACCTTCTGCCTGCCCCTTCCTCAGCTGGAGGAGGAGATGACCCCGGCTTTCAGCCCCTGCAGCTTGGCATTCATTCCCCAAGCTCCCTTCCTTTTCCTAACTGTTCTCTAATTGCCTCATTTGCATAAACCCGCTCTCCTCCGGGCCTGCTGAGTAATTCCTGGCCAGGCTGGATGCAGCCTCGCGGGCTTTCTTTTCCGCCAAGCTCCGGAAGTACAGAATGTAGGTCCCCTGTCCCTCCTGGCCTTCCACACAAGCGAGCCTGGCAGCAGGGGCCCTCTGCACCCCGAAGGGTCCCAGCTGACACCGGTTCTTGCCCTGTGTTTTCCTGGGCCAGAGCCGGCCGGGGGTTCTCAACCCTGGATGCACATTTTGACCACTTTTAAGAAAACACTGTGGGGCGCCTGGGTGGCTTAGTCGGTTAAGCGTCCAACTTTCGCTTAGGTCATGATCTCGCGGTTCGTGGGTTCGAGCCCCGCCGTCGGGCTCTGTGCTGACAACTCAGAGCCTGGAGCCTGCTTCCGATTCTGTGTCTTCCTCTCTCTCTGCCCCTCCCCTGCTCACGCTCTCTCTCTCTCTGTCTCCTAGAAATAAATAAAACATTAAAAAAAAAAAAAAGAAAAAAGAAAACACTGATGCCTGATGCCCAGCCTTGGGCTGGGGGTGAGGCCCAGACATGGGTATTGTTTATACCCCCGCACAGTAAGAAGCCCAGCTCCATAGTGGGCAAGGATCCCCTGGGGGACTTTTCTGGAGTCAGGTTCCTGCCGCCCAGAGATTCTGCTTCTGGAAGTGGACGGTTGGGGCAGGAGTCTTTGACAGGGGACCCTGAGGTAGGTAGCTGGGGAAACAGCGTGCGGGGCATGGTGCTGGGGGCTCCGTGCCCTTCGCTGTTGTGTGTCTCAGCTGCCCAGGTCTGCGGCACACTTCCCGGGGCTGAATCAGGGGCCCTGCGCCCCTCTGTGGGCTGGTCTAAGGTTTGTGTCAAGTGCAGCCCTTACAGGAGGGACGGCGAGCCAGCAGGTGGGTGCCTTATCCAGGGCATGGTGCCGGGGCCATCTCTGCTCCCGGCTGCTCCCTTCCCTCTCCCGCCCCAAGCAATTCAGTGATACTGAATTGCTCTAAAGAGGAGGAGGCCAGGGCGTGCTCGGCCAGGAGGCCAGGGAGCTGGGGGCTGAGTCTGACTTCTCCCTGCCCCGGGACCGCCCTGCCCCAGGTCCCACAGAAGGTGAAGAAGAGTCAGGGGTGGGGGATCAGGGCGGGGTACTCGGGCAGCCTCATCATCCTGAAGCATCCAGACTGTCAAGTCAGAGAGAAGCAGACAGAACCCTTCACTGGACAAGAGCTGCCCGACGCCAGCACGACGATGAGGTCCACGTGCAGCTGGTTCTGGAAGCCGCCGTCCATTCACCTGCTCTGGGGCAGCTCGTCCCCATCACCGGCTCTTTCCTGGACCTGGAGGGCAGGCCTGGGGTCCCCTGGCCTCTTAGAGCCACCTGAACAGGAGGGGCCGTCCACACCATCCGTGGAAACACCTTGCTTGCAGGTAGGGAGACGGAGTCTGGGTAGTTGGTAGGCAAGCCGGAGCCTAGAACCCAGCCTCTGTCCCCAGCAGTGTGCCGCCTGTGTGCTTACACTCCTCCCTCCCTCCAGAGCCAGGGTGCAGTCGCTGGCATGCAGGGCTTCGGGCCGGCCAGCTTGACTAGCTGTGTGAGTCTGGGCATGTGTCTCAACCTCTCTGTGCTCCAAGTGTCCTCGTCTATAATTGTGAATAGTAATAGTACCTACCTCTTACAATTGCGTGGGGATTAAATCAGTCATTGAATCTATTTGACAGATACTCACAGTAGCGTTTCCACACGCCGGACACTGTTCTAAGCACTTGATAAAAGTTAGCGCATTTATAATAGTGAGCCTGCTGAGGTAGGTTCCACATTTTATATCTAAGGAAACTGAGTCACAGAGGGATTAAGGTGATACAGCTAACAAATGGCAGAGGGGAAATTCACACCCAGGGTCCACCTTCTTAACTTCCACGCCACGTGGACTCCTGATACAGAGGCCGGAAAACAGCAGACACCTGTTCGCAAGGTCACTTTTCCTCATCAGTGGACCTGACCTGCAGGCTGGTGGCTCTGACCTGTGGTCATGAGCTGCAGGCCTTCCCCAGGCTCTTTCTCGCTTTCTCCCCGTCTCCCCACTCAGAGAATCTGCAGCCAGGCCACCAACGCCCCAGGACAGCTGGCGAGGGTGACGGGTCATCCTCTTCCCCTCCCATGGGTGCTAGGATCTGTCTAGTTCATTTCACCTGCGCCGTGTGCAGATGTGCAGGCCAGGGGCTGCGACTGTCCCTCTGGACTCTCTCTTCCTTGCAGCACCCCCCCCACCCCCCATCTTCCCCAAAGGCATGGGAGGCGCTTTGGCGCAGTAGAATGAATGGATAGCTTAGTGTAGTTGTGAGACGGTTAATACAAAGGAAGCAAAACCAAGGCCGGTCTTTGTAAATGGCAGGAGGCTCCTCTTCGGGGACTGGGGGAGAGTTGGGTGAGGACTGTCTGTGGAGAGAGGGAAGGTGATTTCCAGGGTCTCGATGGAGACATCAGGCAGCCGTTCCTCGGTCAGAGCCGTGTTTGTGCCGCTTCTCTCCTGGGTGGCGTGGGGATTGAGGTGGGGGTCTGGGGGGCCTCTGTTGATGCAGGGTCACAGGCAGGGGAAAGAAGGCACATGATTCAGTCCTGGGGGCCCCCAGTTTCAGGGAATGATCCAGAAAGCTAAAAGTCCCTCTCTCTCTCTCTCTCTGTCTCCCTCCCCTTCTCTCCCCAGCTCCTCGGGTTAATTGCTTTGTGTTGGAAAACCCTTCCAGCATCTCGACCCTCCCTGCCTCTCAAGAAGCAAGAAGAACAGGGCCTCAGAGCCCCCCAGGCAGTCCCCCATGCCCTGCTCCTTCATTGCCAGACAGGCAAAGTGACACTTTTCTCCCTGAAGGGAAGGTGAGCCTGTCACTTGAGACTTTCAGCAGGCACCACCCTCTCCGTGTTCTGGGACTGAACTGGATGGACAAGGCGTGTTCATCAGAGCAGAAGCTCTGGGAACAGGACTCTGAGCTCTCCCGGGTCCATGCGTGGGTCACCTTCGCCGTAGCGCCTGACACGCCACTTCCCCGCGCTTCGACGGGCCCTTGCTCGTTTGCATCACCTCCCCAATGCACACACAAGTTAGGTAGCCAGGGCGGCCTGCAGGGTCAGCATCCTGCGGGCCTGGGACACTGAAGGGAAGGAGAGAGAGCTCCGCCCTCTCTCCCTGCGGATCAGCCTCTTTTCTACTAGGGTTTCTCAGCTACAGCCGCCGACATCTGGGGCTGGAGCACCCTCTGTGTTGTGGGGGGCTGTCCAGCGGGATTTTGAGAAGCGACCCAGGCCTCCACCCACCTTATGCCAGTAGTACCTCTTCCTCTAGCAGGTGACAACCCACAATGTCTTCAGACATTCACAGATGTCCCCTAGGGGTGAGGCAGAATCACCTCATGTTTACAGGCTCTAGGTTTGGGACCCCTCTCCTGGGAGAGCAGCAGGAAGATGAGTTCTTCCAGAATAACATAGAAAAATTCCTCAATGGGCCTCGTCCTCGGCTCAGTCTGACACCACCGTAGTAAGAAGTAGCTGAGAAAGAAGACCGTATCTTCCAGACTGAGAGAAGACCCTATCAAATTTCTGGAGAGCCCAAAGAATGTTCCAGAAGGTTGAGGGAGAAGTGGTCAGGCAGTTCCCAGAGACCCGGACTCCTTGCTGGACCTGAGTCCAGCTCCTGTGCTCCCTCTTCTCAGCTTCTGAGCATGGCTTCCTCCTCGGACCCCTGCATCAAGGTGGGTCAGAAATCTCACCCACCGGCTGTGTGACGCGGACCCAGTTTTACAGCTTCTCTGTGTCTGTTTTCTCTTCTGCAAAATAAAGCTAATAATACTCAGCGAGTTCCTAGATCAAAGAAAACGTGTGTAAAGCCCTTGACACAGGGCTCAATGTACGGCAGCTACGGTATTTTGTCTAACCAACTAGGAGCAAATCCTTCCCCTTCTGGAATCTTCCTTCAGCCTCACCTGGGCCACAGGAAAAATAGCTGACTCTCCCAAGGAGGCAGAGCCGGGAGAGATTGTGAGCCAAGAGCCAGAGCTGGGAGTTTCGGCAGGGATTGCCCTGAGGGGAAGACCAAGACCTTTTCACGCTTTTGTGAGTAATTAAAAACAACATTCGGTCTCCTGGCACAGCGGTAAAAGAGCTGTCGCAAAATTAGCTTCAGAGGTGGTGGCACTCCCCAGATGTTTGCCCTTGACTCTGGCTTCCGAATCTCTAAGTCCCCTTGAAGAGCTGCTATGGCTGTGGGCAAGGCTGGGTGCACTCTCTCCTTGAAAGGAATCAAATCCTCTCTCAGAAATGTGATTTTAAATGTGACTGTTCTGTTTTTTTAACGTTTTATTTATTTCTGAGAGAGAGAGAGGCAGCATGAGCAGGGGAAGGTCAGAGAGAGGGGGAGACACAGAATCCGAAACAGACTCCAGGCTCTGAGCTGTCAGCACAGAGCCCGACACGGGACTCCAACCCACCAACCGTGAGATCATGACCTGAGCCGAAGTCGGATGCTTAACCGACTGAGCCACCCACGCGCCCCTAGATGTGACTGTTCTTACTCATCTTGAAATTCATTTGCAGCTGGAAGTCCACTCATCCTGCCTGACTCTCTGAATCCTGTGACAATTAAAGTGACAGAAGAAATCAAGCTCTGAATGTGGGTAGAGGAGGTAGGGTTTTGAATTTGGACAGGTGTTGGGTCAGGCAAGTGAGGGAGGGTCCTGAAAATGATCTGTTAAGGACTCCAAGACTTGCAGATGTTGCTGGGGATCTTTTAAAAAGCATAGTTCTGTCTTCAAGGAGCATACAGTCTAAAGGTTTTAAGGAACGGATGTGGACCAGCTCTCTAACTGCATAGAGAGCAAAGAAGGAGAGAATCTTCCAGAGAGGCAGGTTGAATTGGAAGAAACTTTGTTCCTACAAATTTTAAAGCCAGCAGAGTCCCGCTTGAAATGTTCTTCCCCACACCCATCCACTCCCTTATTTGCAAGAACCACTCTACTTTATTCTTCAAAACCCCAGGACGTGCCACCTCTTCTGGGAAGCCTTCCAGGAATACCCCCAAAGCATGAGTTGATTTCCCCCTCTGTACTGCACTTACTTATCAGCACTGGTTAAGTCTGTCTCATTTTTCATTTAGGAGTTCCTTAAAGTCAGGGATTTGTTTTTCTTTGCTTGTATCTTTGACCTTTATCTGGCAATTGAATTTGGCTATAGAACCGCCCAGACATGGGGACCTGGCCTTGTGGCTTCCAGAGGGTCCCTGTGCCCTCTTGGAGTTTCAGAAGCGCTCTTTCTCCGCAAGATGAATCCTTTGGCCATTTAGTAAGGAAAGTGAACGGATCATTTCCTGACCTTAATATGCAAACTGAGATTTTTCTCAGCGGTTAATGATCAAAGGGCTGCGGGCCTCCCTAGACACAGGACCGGGAGGGCTCTGTAGCTCCCAGGCTTCATAAATGGCTTTAAACGTTGAGATAGCCCAGGCCTTCATAATTAAATTTTACACATTAATCTAAGCGGGATCTCTCTGAAGCGCTTCCTCTGAGCCCTGCAGGGCTAATTCACTGAAGCCTCGGTCAAGGCACAGACTCTTCGGAGAATGGAAATTGAATGGCCGTCGCCACCTGCTGGTGGGACACTGAAAGTGGCTGTAGGCTAAGATGCCCTGCTGACCTTGAGGGGCGTGCGTCCTGTGAGTGGGCTGTCACCCCTCAAGGGCTTCACTTGGACCAACACCCATGTTGCCAGGACCGTGTGCAGCTCTGCCAAGATTCTGCCTAAGTTGACCGCCATGATGGTTCAGGCTGGCTTGACCGCTCCCCACACCCTGGAATCCGAAGGAGGAAAAGCTTCATGAATTCTGTCCCTCCTCCTGGGTCGGCAAGTTTTTATGATGTTGAGTCTGTTGAGTGGAGCGGTCTAGGGTACTCGGTGTGATTAAATCAACTCTGCCTCTGCAGATATTGTTGAAGCCTGTGATTCTAGAACTTTCCTTGGTTCTACCCTCATCCAGCAACTCCTTCCTGGAAACTTAGGAGAGGGAAAGCCTCAGTCCCAGGAAGGCAGATATTGAAATTGCCTTTGGATTGTTCTTTAAGGAGACATGATTGGGTTGTGTCTTCCTTAAGAAGCTCTTGTTTCGTAAGCCCTGCTAGGGAAAGGGTAAATAAGAACTATTATTTGTTGAGCACCAAGCCAGGCCCTCTCAGGCGTTCACGTGGGAATGAGCCACGTGGCGTCCTGTTAGATGCAGACCCTGAATCAGTAGGTCTGGAGCAGGGCAAGGGCTTCCATTTCTAGTGAGTTCCCTGGTCCA
Organism: Hyaena hyaena; assembly: GCF_003009895.1. Taxonomy (NCBI): domain Eukaryota; kingdom Metazoa; phylum Chordata; class Mammalia; order Carnivora; family Hyaenidae; genus Hyaena; species Hyaena hyaena. The sequence goes on along the minus strand of NW_024080671.1, from coordinate 4,948,493 downwards.
GTGCCGTACTTAAGAAGCAAAGGCCATGAACATGATCTCATGCCCCCTGGCTGTAGGCTTGTGTAGAGGGTATGGGGACCAATGCTCTATAGGCACCTACTATGTGCCAAGCAGGGAGATCGACTGTGCCAGGGGCCCACTTAGAACTTTCAGTGGGCAAGCCGGGACCAATTGGTTGTCCCGCAGAACAAACTTTGGTGTTTTTGCCTTTTAGGAAATGGGCAAACTGAGGACTACAGAGATCAAGGGGATAGAAGACCAAGGAAGGAGAGGATTATAGCTTCAGAAAGGCACAAGAGCCTTTTAGTAGTTCTGGATTAGGAGGATCCGTTATTCTGTCTTATTCTTCCCACTTTTTGGAAATGGAGTATTATGGTGACCCTCCCCCCTTCTACCACCCCTCCCCCCTGCCCCAGACACAGTGCTATGGAATCCATAGGCTTTGAGGCTGGTTGTAGTCAGGTACACACTCTTGCCCTCGTGGGGAACTTTGGACCTCATCCTTGAACCCAAAATTCAGTACGCATAAGAATTGCTTCAGGGAGCTGGTTCACACCCAGATGCCCAGAAGCTTGCAGATGTCAAGCAAAGCAGCTTGATTATGATACTCAGGTGACCCTGATGTAGACGACAAGTGGATCTCTTTTGGAGAAAACTTGCCCCACACGTTCAGGTTAAGAGAGACAGGTGTCTAATGCAGTCACGTGGATCAGAGAGACCTTAGAAGCCCTGATCATCAGAAAGCAGAGGCTTTATTGAGCTTTTAATTATACATGACATCACACACCGAGATATACTCTCTGTCCTCCAAAACACTTGGGACATCAACTCACGTTTTGCAACATAACAGAACAAAACGATTACAACCATTTGGGTAAAGAGGAAGTCCGTTTTCCTAAGCATCCTACCGTGGGGCAGACTAGACGCCTGGTCTGTGAAATCTCATTTATTCTTCCATCAACCCAAATAGCTAGACATTATTATTATGTCCATTTAGAGCTGAGAAAATGCACTCGGCAAGGTTAATGAATCTGTTCAAAGTTGCACGTGTATGTTGCAGCAAAGACTGAAATCCATGTAGCCCACGTTCTTTGCCTATAAAATCTCACCGTACAGACTCCCCGGAAACTCTTTGCTGGACCCCTTGTCCAGGTGGGTTAAGCGTAGCCCCAGCAGGACTGCCCAGGGTGGGCGGTGAGAGATCACAGTGCTCTTGCACGTACACCTTCTTCCATCCACTCCCCCGAATATGGCTACTCAACCCCATGCGGCGCATTGGCACAAGAACGGCATGCCCAATCCTCCCCGGGCCTGCCCGCGCCTCTTGCTGCCTGTGTCTGGTGCGAACTCCCACAGGGAACCCAGAACTTACCCAGACACTGTGCTTGAGAGGTGTGACAAAGCTTCGTCCTGCCTTCCACCTGCGATAGGCTACGTCCCTGAAGGTAACCTCTGCTCCCTACCGAGTTTCTGGGCAAGAAGCTGCAATGCCGCCGAAACTTGTCCCTCCCTTTTGGCTTTTCTGTACCTGCTTTTGTTCCCTCTCAGTCCTGCCTGTAAAGCTGTCAGTCATCTTTGTTGGCTGGAGTTGGGCGCGTTTACACTGGCGAAGTCGCCCGAATGAAATCTGTCTTGCCGCCTTCAACAAGAGCCTGTGCTATTTTCCTCTGTAGCTGGCTTCCTTTTGAACACAGAGATGAGGTCAGAGAAGGCTCTGGAAAGTGGATGTGGGTCTTGGACTCCAGGCTAAGGAGTTTGGACCTCATCCTGCGGGCAGTTAGGGAATAATTTCGCTTGTGAAGCCAGGCGGAACAAGTTAACATTCTCTTACTCGAAGGTTCTGCATATTAACAAGAGCCAGCAGGTCCCCCGAGCCTCCGCCGCTAGCATTTCACACCCTGGTTTCCAACGATTCTTCAGGTGACATGGTTCTGAGCCCCTCCGCATGCTGGCTGTCCTCTCTCAATGCCCTCAGATTGGTGAAAGCCTCGTCTTCTTAAAATATTCTTCCTGAACAGTCCTTCTGTGCGGTGATGAATGTTAAAGCCCTGATAAGCTTGACCTTTATAAGGAAGGCAGTCTGCATCAGAAAACACACGTATTGACTCAAATGTGAAAACTGGGACAACGTAAAAGTGGTTGAAGAATTAACTGACCTGCAACGGCTTTTGGGTATGTCTGCCAAGCATCCCTTCCCTGCAACCTGGTCATGAACCCACGGGGCTCAAGCAGTCTCATCCTGACTCCCCACCCATGAGGCCAGGCTGAGCCCTGGGAAGCCATTGCTGGGATTTTCCATACTGAGACTGCTGACAGACGCCCCCTTTCCTCTTGGGTGTCTGCAAAAATGAGGTAATCTTAAAGCTGCCTGTGGCCATATTCCCCAGCAAGTAAGTAAAGCTTATTTGCAAGACAAGAAAAAGAAGTCAATAGGCAAACAGGATCCCAGATTGAGAGCCGGGGAAGAGTCTGATCTTCCAACAATAAGAGCTACTTTTAACCCCGGCTACATCTGGCCGTTCTGATTCCCAGTGATTTGGGGCGGAGGGGGTCATGAGGGCATGGAAATAAAGTGGATTATGTAACCCTCCTCTAGACAAGGAATTCTGCAGGAAGGGCCTGGAGGCATTCTGCTGCTGGTTAATAGCCACTGTTGCCCTGAGAATGGGCTGGATTTTCCTTCACTGTGATGGATCAGTTTATCAGTGTCAAAAGCCAGGGGATGCTAAAAACATCTCAAGGTGGTAGATGCCAGAACGTCCCCTCCCACGGGAGCCAAGAGGTTTGCATGATATAAGACACATTCTACATAATCATAAGTTGCATCTGTTTCCCTCAACCCCAACTGTGCATTAGTCACTAGGAAGTTTGAAAAGAAAAGAAAAAAAAAAAACAAACAGGCAGATTTCATTGGTTTGGGGGTGGGACCCAAGCACTGAGTATTTTAAAAGCTCCCCAGGTGAGTCTCCAATAGAGTCAAGGTCATGATTAGGCCGGCAGTTCTCAGACATCAGCAAATATCCCGTTCACCTGGAGGGCTTATTAAAACAAACTTGCGGGCTCCACCCCTGAGTGTCTGATTCGCCAGGTTGGAAGAATGGCCTAAGAATTTGCCTTTCTAGTAAGTTCCAGGGTTCTGAGAATGAGTGGTTTTAACTCTGATAAATTAAGCCTTAGCTAAGAAAATACACAGGTGTCCTTTTTTTTAAGGTTTATTTATTTATCTTGTGAGAGAGAGAGAGAGCAGGAGAGGGACACAGAGAGAGAGAATTCCAAGCAGGCTCCGTGCTGTCAGTGCCGAGCCCGATGTGGAGCTCGAACCCAAAAACTGACCTGAGCTGAAATCAAGAATTGGGCGCTTAACTGACTGAGCCACCCAGTCGCCCCTCCACAGGCATCTTTATTTCTTTAAATATTTAGTTGATTATCACACCGCATTGATGTGCAATAATTCATAATTCTAGATGATCTCTTTTCATGATTCTTTTAACCAAATGCTATAGTTTCTACTTTATAAGGGAGGATAATGAGGAGGTGCATGGGACTAATTTGCATGTTAGCCTTTCTTATGGGGAGCCTGGCTCCTTGGCCCGCTGAGCTTAAGTGATTTGGGATGGAGGGGAAATCTGCTTTTTGGAGAGGTACCTGCTTGCGTTGCAGACAAAATGCCGAACAGATAACATTCCTGAGCTTTGAGCTTCCGAATCGATCCCTAGGGTTTCAAACACAAGCATTCCTAACAACACACACTTCGAACCTCGGCCGTTGCTCAGCGGCCCAGAGCATCGGTACTAAGTGACATGAACACCCCACTGTGAGTTCTGGTGGGTGGCAGGTGCCTAACATTTCCATTCTCCACCCTGGGAGCCGAGCGAGCACGCACACCTGGGGTCAAGCACGTCAAAGCCAGAACTTGAGTCTTGAGGGAGAAGTGCAGGGTCGTGGGAGGAGGTGAGTAAAATCCTTGCAGCGCAAAAGCCGAGAGACTCATGGGGCTGGGGCGGTAAGCGGCGGCTCTCTGGTGGCAGCGCCGTGGCTGTTTTGTCCTGCCTGCTTTCACTCCTCTTTGTTTTTCCAGCCTGTGTGTCCACTGTTCCCATCGCCTCTGTGAGCCTCCCGCCTTCTTTCCGAAGCAATTTCTTTCTGCAGAAATTGGGGTTGTCTTCTGTGGCTTGTGGCTGGGAAACCATCCAACGCACCGAAAAGGTTCCTAATGGGTGAATGCCATGATACCGGCATCGGAGTTTTCAGATTGGCCATGGCCCGGGGCGAACAGACACACTGGTCAAGGACCATTGGACAAGGTGACCAAGGGACCTTGGTGTTGGCCATACAAAGAAGAGGTAACACAATAGAAAGGATACAGAAGATGGTACCTAAGAAGCTTCTGGGTGGCCAGGCCTTCCCCAAAGTGACGATTGCACCAGATGGAACATTCTATTGTTGGAGAAGCAGCAGCGATAGTCTAATTAAATCATTCCTGCCTTTTCTCTTTTTCCTGAGGCTGATGAGAGGATTAGCTTTTCTCCCTGTTTTTAATGTTGGTTAAATATCTAGAGGGCCTCGCAGGAAAGCTACAAGCAAAACGCTATCACCATATTTCATACAGTCTAAGACACCACTGATTGTAAGGTGCCTCGTTATTTTATGGACCAAAAGGAAAAAAAAAACACTGGCAAATAAATTGTTACGTCAGTTGTAAAACGTGTTCACTTCCGGGAATATTCAAATATGAAGAGTCCATGTCTTAGCATCAATAAAATATGATAATAATTAAAAAATACTAATGTCAGCTCTTATTTATTAAGCCCGATGCCAAGCTGTTGGTCTTCATTTCTTCACTGACCCCCTCATGAGCTCCACGTGGCAGGTGCTGTTATAATCCAGAAGTTGTGAGGCTTAAACATTTGAGTAAATTGGTCCCCCAGCTAGTGAGGAATGGCTGTCGAATCTTGGACTCTCTGGCTTCTTTGAGGCAAACCGAAGGAAAAGTTAGAGCCCAGAAAGGAAGAATTGTGTCTTGTTTTATATTGCTGGAAACATAGATGCTCAATAAATAATTGAAGGGGCTGGCTGGTCCAAAAAGGTGAAAAGACATTCAATTGATACCGATAGTGAAGCAAGCCGGGCTCACCTCTACATTCACCTTGTCTGGAAATCTAAGCACAAAAATACATGAGCACACTCCCCTTCTGAAAAATTAAAGCACTGAGGTTAAGGCTAACATCCCTTTACCTTACCTGAAAGACCACTTACCTTAACCACAGCCAGACCACTTACCTTACCTCCACCCAGAGGTTAACAATACAGCCATTTTGGTTGTATCCTTCTAGATGTTTCTATGCCTTTATATACCTACGTGGAAATGTGTTTATTTGCACAGATATGGAAAGCATACAGTATCGTCCAATGGGGTTGCCCCATTCACTTTTTAAAAATTAACTTTATGGAGATACAATTTACAGAATACAAAATGACCTGTTTTGTCAAAGATGTGCAACTATGGAGACAGAAGCACACCAAGCGTCTTCAGGAACATTCAGTCCCCACCCTCACCCCCAGCCCCAGGCAACCTCTTGCCTGCCTTCTGTCACAGTGGGTACTTCTGCCTTTTCTAGGATTTCATATAGATGGAGTCATACAGCATGTACTGTTTGGCGTCTTTCACCCGGCATAACGTTTTGTGGTTCGTGTATATATTGTGCATACCAGCCATTTATCCTCTTTGTATAAATATACAAAGTTCCATTGTATAAATATACCCCGATGTATTTATTCACTTATTGGCGGGCACTTGGGCTGTTTCTGGTTTGGGGCTTTTATGAATAAAATCTTTATGAACATTACACACAAGTCTTTGTAGGGATGTATGTTTTCTATTGGACTAAATAGATGCGTAGAAGTAGAATTGCCGGGCCATGTGTGAAATGGATGATTACCTTTAAAAGAAGCTGCCAGATTGTCTCCCAAAATGGCCGGACCATTTTACTGTCCCATCAGCAATGCAGGAAAGTTCCATTTGCTTCACATCCTCACCAATAGTTGGCGTGGTCAGTCTTTTTAATTTCAGCTGTTGGAATAGGTGTATATGGTGGCATCCCACTGTGGCTTATTTTTCATTTTATTGTATTTTTTATTTTAGAGGGAGAGGGGCAGAGGGGCAAAGGGAGAGAGAGAGAATCGTAGGCAGGCACCATGCTCAGCGCAGAGCCTGACGCGAGGTTCGATCTCACGACCCTAGGATCATGACCTGAGCTGAAATCAAGAGTTTGAACTTTCAACCAACCGAGCCACCCAGGTGCCTCTCGTTGTGGTTTTAGTGTCCATTTCCTTGGTGACTAATAACTTTCAGCATCTTTTCATGTGCTGCTTTGGGGAGGGGAGGTCTGTTTAAATCTTTCCCCCTTGTTTCCTATTGAATTGTCTTATTATTGAGTTGTAAGAATTCTTTCTCTATTCTGACTACAAGTCTTTCATCAGATATATGTGTTGTAATCATTTTCTCCCTGCCAGTAGCTCACCTTTTCATTTTCTTAATGTTGTCTTCAAAGAACAGAATTTTTAAACTTTTGTGAGGCGCGATGTGTCAAAAATGTTTATGCCTTTTGTGTCCTAAGAAATCTTTTCCTACCCTAAGACTACCGAAGTTCTGTCTATGTTTTATTCTAGAAGTTTTATGGTTTTAGATTTTGCATTCAGGTCTGTGATGCATTTTGCGTTACGCTGGAGATAAAAAGATGACAAGATTCTGTCTCTGTATTCGACAAATTCATGGCTTGTCGTGAGGGACACATGAGCCAACCAACAATTATCCTATGGTGTGGAGAGTGCTACAGAGTGGTGTATGTGTGCATATTATCATCTTCTTAAATCACGTACATATAAGTGGTTGCGCATTAAAAGCTCATACTATAAGGTGTGATCTTATCTTGGTGCCAATTCAGCAGTGTATGGTGTGAGGTAAGGGTCCAGGTTCATTTATTTGTTATGGGAGTTGCCCCCGTTCACTTTGCAGCTGCTCCTACCTGATTTCTAAAACTCCCATCAGGTGGGGCTCCCAAAACCCTCCATCTTGACAACCTGAGTGGCCCCTTTCTCAGTCCTCACTGCTGGGTCTCTGTGATATTCCACCCTGTGCCCCACTCTTTCCTGGACGTCTCTGTCTTCACTTCCAGGGCTCCATATTCCTCTGTCTCCATATTCCTCCCACCGTCCTCCTTGGCTGGCACCTATGCCCCACCAGACTGCAACTCCGTGTCTGCCTTCACTCCCTCCCTCTCCCCCTCCTTCCCCTTTCCTTCCCTCCCTCCTCAGGTATATCCTCCAATTTCATGGTCTTACATACCATCCATATGCCAAGATTACCCACATTATTCTTTTGCCAACCTGTGCGTTGTTCTGAACTCACAGCACTGTCTACCCAATCTGCCCATCTCCATGTGGTTACCCAGAAGGCATCTCAAAGTCAACCTGTCCAAAGAAGAGCCCCTGACTCCACCCCTTCTCATATTTGCTGCTCCCTGACCTTCTACACCTGAGCGAATGGGACCTATCTCCTGGGTAATCAGGTCTCTCTGGGCTGGACGCCCTGGCTGCAGAATGTTAGTCAGGTGACCGATGAAAATCCAAGGAAAAGGGGTGGGGACTCCATGACTTTGCCCTCTCCCATTCTTCAGCCAGGTACAATAGTTATGATGTCTTGTGTGGGAAGAAGAAAGAGGCTTCCAGACACCTTTATTGCTGTTCTGGGGTGTCCCGAACCCCCAGCATGTTCATTATGCTGGTCTGCTTTCCCCATGGTGCAGGCATCCTGGACGCTCTTGGATGGGAATAAAGAGGAGTCAGTATCCCAAGTACAGACTCTTCTCGTTTAATGCAGAAAAGAACAACCCAACTTTTCTCTCTCCCTTCCCAGCTCCCACCCCCTCCACTGCCTTTTGAACCCCTACCCATCCATCAGAGGCTGCCTCAGTGGTGAACCCACCAATGACCAGCGTGTGCAGTGGTGAGCTCGCCTGCCTCGGAATACTTCTAGCCTTTGCCATCTGCACTGCTCAATTGGCACTGGGCAGATCGCACCTTGTAGAATTAGCTTTTTATGCGCAATCACTTACATTTATGTGATTAAATTAAAGGAGGTGATGTACGTGTGCACGCCTCTATCCAGAGCTTTCCACACACGATCCTGTCAACTGGCTCGTGCGTCTTCCTGTGCTAAGCTGGGAGCTCCTCGCATACAGATGTCTGCTGCCATCCCCATGCCCGGTTCCCAGCACCCAGTAGGTGCTCACCATCTGAATACATGAGTGTCCGAAAACGTTTTGTGGATGGCAAAGTGCCAAACACCCTTGGAGCGTGGTGCTGACGTGTCGATGGTGCTGTTTACAGGTTCTCTCCCCAGCGAGGAGCATGTTTTCTTCCTCCACGAGCTCATTGTGCAGCTGGGCTCCCATGTGCCTGGTGGGCAATGTCTCTTATGCCTGCCTATGAGTTTTAGGGAGACTAAGATCCACATGTAGTGGGTGAATCTCTTGGAGTGTGTGCAGCCAGAGCTCTGAGCCGGATTCAGAATACAAGTGTCTTGCCTGGCTCCGCCACTTACCAGCCGGGTGGCCTGGGCAGGTCCCCCCGGTGCCGAAGCCTGCTTTTCTAATCTGCAACCTGAAAGGCTGGGCAGCTTGGTCCCAAGATGTCTGGGACTGGCTCCCTCCTCGACGCAGGAGTTGTGTGGCCAGCGGGGGGGGGGGGGGGGGGGGGGCAGAGAGCTCTTGGGTATCAGAGAGACGTTCTCAGACACCACCACCTCTTCCACAAGACGCCCCAAAGGAGGGGGGGCAGAGCTTGGGGGATCAGTAATCAACAACAGCAGGGCTGTGACAAGGATAAAGCTCTGAGCAGAACCAATCTGCCTTTAAAATTCCGGGCCAGCGGCAGCGTGTGCCTTGGATAAAGTTCAGGTAATTGTGCTGCAGCCTGCCTCCTCCCCCTCTCCCGCCTCTCCCCTGCTCGCGCTGACAGAGTTATAATAATTGGGTGCCGCTGCTTAAACTCATCAGCTCCAGCTTCCTGAAAGGAACATTGCAATTAGCAGTCCTCACCCTGTAATAAAGCCTTTAATATCCACTTTCATGGTTCATATTACAGCCATTCAGGCCTGCCCCCCTACACACAGCCTGTCAGGCAGCAGGGCTGGGTGCCCATGAGGGAGCTGCCCCGCTGAATGGCTCGGCAAATGACTGCTCCAAAAGCCCGGCGATCGGGGCCAGGCAGCTGGGGAACGGCCCCGGGAAACCCAAAGGGATATTTCTGCCCTCCAGGAGTCTGGAAGGCCGATGAGGCTGGGCAGGGGGGCGGTGGGGGAGAAGGAAAATCAGCCTTTCCACCAGCCCTTGGAGCTTCTCAGGGATGAACTTGTCCCAGAGCTGTGTGTCATTCCACTGCTGCAGATTTTAAAAGAGAAGCAAAAAGATGGAGGTGGTATCGGGGCTGAATGGGAGATGCTGGATCCCATGTCTGAACCTATGTGCACTGGCTGGGGCAGGTCATGGAAGGTGGTGGGGTGGGGTGGGGGGAGGCTGTCTCTGAATGGTGGCTGCAGGGGGCATGTATATGCCAGGCTGAGAAACAGCCTCGGCCAGAGAAATAACCGCTGTCCCTCGTCAGTGGTCATCCCAGGAGGCACCCCACCTGTTGCCGGAAGAACACCCCTCCCACACTGTGCCAGGATAGTGCTCGGTCTGTCGCTCACCCAGGGATTAATTTACATTTAATGAGCACTAACTATGTGCCAAGCACAAAGGTAAGTAAAATATAAACCTCACCTTCCAGGAACCAGACCAAACAAAAAGCAACCAGAAATGACTGTGATATGTACACTGGGGGGGCACGGGAGGAGGCTGGGGGGCAGAGAGGGACACCCCAGGGCTTCCTGGAGGCAGATCGTGTTTTCCCAAAGTGGCCACGATGAACATTTCCATCCCACGTGCTCCCTCAGAACCTGGCCACTCCCTCACTAAGAGGAGGAGTCTGGGGGCACCTGGGTGGCTCCATTGGTTAAGCATCTGACTTTGTCTCGGGTCATGATCTCACAGTTCGTGGGATCGAGCCCCGCGTCAGGCTCTGTGCTGACAGCTCAGAGCCTGGAGCCTGCTTCGGATCCTGTGTCTCCCTCTCTCTCTGTCCCTCCCCTGCTCGTGTTCTGTCTCTCTCAAAAATAAACATTTAAAATTTTTTTTAAAAAAGAGGAAGAGGAATCTGTGTCCCCTTCCCTTGAGCCTGGGCAGGCCCGTGTGACAGCCTCAAAGAGAAGGTAGCAGAAGGGATGCTGTGTGACTTCTCAGGGTTGGTAACGAAAGACCGGGGAAGATTCTGCTGGCTTTTCTCTTGGGATATCTGCTCACGGCATGGCTGCCATGTTGGGAGGAAGCCCAGGCCACACAGAGAGGCTGACAGCTCTCGCTAAGGTCGCAGCTGACAGCCAGCACCAGCCCTCAGCCGTGGGAGAGAGTCCGCACGGCGACCCCGGCCCCAGCCATCACCTGCTTGCCGCCATGGGAGAGACCGTGAATGAGAACCAGACGTCTGAGCCTGGTCAAGCCCAGAACTGTGAGATGTAGTAATAAAAATGAGTGCTGTTGTTTTAAGCGACTGAGCTGGGGGTGATTCATTACATAACAAAAATAACAGGAGCAGCGCTTCTTAAGGTACGACAGACGCTGACCAGATGGTGGATGAATGATGTTCCAGAAGAAAGAAAGAAAGAGACTTGCAAGCCACAGAAGCTGGAGCTAGATCGTCATGACTGGAGGCCCACAGGAGCTGGTGCCGCTGGGGAGGGGAGCTGGCGGGAGGGAGAGGCATGCAGGATGGGACCTCATGGGGTTGGGCCTTTATCCCGCGCGTCACAGGGAGTCACTGGGGGGGTTTCAAGGAGGAGAAAGATGTATTCCTCTCCGGATTTGGGGACGAGGACCAGTAGCAATGTGCGCAACGGGTTGGAGGCAGATGAGGCTTATTCGCTTGGCAAATATCTATTTCCGTCCACCCATGTGCACCTCTGAGACAGCCCCGTAGGGAGGATGAGCAGATAGGAGGCTACCCTGCAGATCCATTCAAGAAAGGAAGGCAGAGGCAGTGAAGACAGAAAAGAGAGCCCTGGGGGTATTTAAAGTATAGGATCAGCTTTATGGGCAGATGAATATCAGAGATGAAGGAGAAGAGGGACTCTGGAAAGCCCCTTGGGTTTCTGAATTGTGGGAGCAGGGCAATGCCAGTCCCTGAAACACAAAATAGGAGAAGGCGGTTGAGGGAGGAAGATAAAGGGCTGCATTTGAGACACTGTGATTTTTAAGTAGATAAAGATATCCCACGGGCATCTGGATTTACAAATTCTGGAGTTCAGGAAAAGGGATTGGGCTTTAAATACAGATAGGAGATTTGTCTGTACCATCAAGCCACAAGAGGGATGCGAGATGGGAGGGGGGGCCCCTCCTCCCAGGCAAACTACTGGGGAAAGCCGGTGCCTGAGGGCAGAGAGAGGAAGAGGAGGAGGAAGAGGCCAGAAGAGACAGCACGAGAGGTGGGATGGCTGGGAGGGCCGCCAGGAGCCCAGAGAGCCTTCAGGAGGGAGGGTCAGGGGGGCTCCTCCATGCATATGGCCACACGGAGGCTTCTGGATTCCATTGTGTGTGTGATGATGGCGGGGGGTGGGGGGGAAGCCAAGGGAGAGGAGAGAAGACGGGCATCCTCTCCTGCGAAGGAGTCCGCCGGCCATCCACCCGTGGGGGCAGCCATCTTGACCGCAGAGGGAAAGACTGGCTGGGATGACAAGGCGTACCTCTGGCCTAAAGCAACTGGTGGGTGAGACATGCAGGCCACAGGGACACCGACGGCCAGCTCTCCCAGCTGCCCACCATTTTACAGGTGAGAATATTGAGATCCAAAGAGGCAAAGTGACTTCTGGTCTTTGGTCTTTGATCCAAAAGAGCCCTGGGTCCCAGACTCTTGGGGCCAGCATTTTCTTTCAACTTCCCCACGAGAAAGTCCCAAGAGCCCTGGCAAGGCTGGAATCTCTCCCCACCTGGTTATTCTTGATCTTGGGGTGATGGCTATAGCACCAGTGCCTGTCCCCCACTCATCCATCCTTCTTCCCCGGCACAGGATGGCTTTTTTGGCTCCAGCTTCCGTGATAGCCACCTCCTCTCGCCTCGCTGGGCCGCCAGGAGCTCTGTCTACAATCCCTTCCCTCAAATCGTTACCAGCGCACCGAGGGACCAGAATGGGTGGCCTCAGGAAGGCACGCAGCAGCAGAAGGAGGAGGGTGGAGGAGGCTGGCTCAGTTTGGGGGGCTGGGGAGAGAGAGCATCAGGTGTGTAAAGCTGCAGTGCTCTCCGGGGACGCCCCCTCCACCCGCCCCCCCCACCCCCCCACTGCCAGTCCACCCCCTACCTTCCTTCCCCAGCACCACGGAACCAAACCGCATTAAAGGAAGCCAGGCAGGTGCTTAACGTCTCTAATGTGTTCCATTACAAATGCGCCACAATAAGGTAATTATGTTAGAAAATAATAAACGTGTCAGTCTTTCTGGAAATATTTTTACTTCTAGTGAGGGGGAAATAGCGCTATTGTTTTTCAAGTGCATCTCTGCTCCTGTACATATTAATTAACTGCGCTCTGGCTCCAGCACCTCACGGCATTTGTATTATTCATAAACGTCTTGGGGCTGCTGTAACTTATGTACTCCCCTCCTCGGCTTGGAATCATTTTTTAATTTCAAGTTCTTTTTTGACTAATTGCACTTGCGGGTTGTGCCTCCTGTACAGAGCACCGTTCCCTGGCTGCTTCCTCATACCCACTTTCTCTATTCTTCTTCCTCTGCTGAATCCTAGGGTCTTAGGCTTGCAAAGATCCTTGCTGGGTCCAAAAAAAGGCAGATCTGGGCTCTGAGTGGGGGGCGGTGTTTGGGAAAAACTGGCAAACTGCATTCACTCTCCCCTGGCGCTGGTCTCTCACCTTCCTCCTCCTTTCCCTCCTCCCCCTCTTCCTTCTGACACCTCACCCCTTTTGAGGGAAGTTCGCAGAATTATTCTACACCTCTCTCATTAGTTCTTTACCTTGTACTTCCCCCTTGCACTTCCAAAAAAATGAATAGGCTTTAGTAGCTGAGCGGTTTCAGATTTACAGAAAAATTGGGGGAAAAGCATGGAGATTTTCCCTATCCCGCCTCACCCCACCCCTGTCTCCCCTATCGTGAGTACCTCGCATTAGTGCAATACATTGGTTGCAGTTGATGAGCCAAAAGGCGTAACTATTACTTAAAGTCCATAGTTTTCACTGAGTCTAATTCTTGGAGCTGTGCATTCTATGGGTTTTGACACATGCCTAATGCCACGCATCTACCATTACCGTGTCATATAGGAGAGTTGTGCAGCCCTAAAGAGTCCCCTGTGCTCCACCTATGCACCCCCTGGCCCCTGAACCCCTGGGGACCATGGGTCCCCTTGCACTTTCTCCATAGTTTTGCCTTTTCCAGAAGTCATATGATAGGAACCCTACAGTCTGCAGCCTTTCCAGATCCCCTCACACTTTTTGATTTGAGTCTTCGTTCTTGAGCTGGTGACGTACAGCCTGCCCCCTTCCCGGACTGTAGACTCCTAAAGGGGCAGGACCATGCCATCTCCATGGCAGCTTCCTGGCTCTCCCCAGAAATAGGTATGCACAACGTGGGATGTTGGGGACAGACGTGCATCCACCCTGTGCTGGATGGTTGGACCAGATGGCCTTCAAAATCTGGCGTTCTAAGATCACCCAGGGGTCTGGAAACGGCTGCACCCCCTAGATGCTCGCCAAGTCCACCTGGAACAGAAAGTACAGAGTCCAAGAGACTGGTCACAGCTCCGGATGACTTCTGAACATTCTGATTCTGATTAGTCTGAGGGGACATGCAGTGGTGTTGAATCCTCAGAGAGGAATTGGTTGTGATATAGTTCATTTATAGGGGAGTTGGTGGGTTGCTGATTGTAGCTGAGTTTTCTTGACCTAATAAAGGCACGTGGTTCTCTGGCTCTATGTTAATACACTCCTGCTGTATTAACCCTCTCTCTCCCTCTCCCTCCCTCTCTATGAATATTGCCTGTTGACAAATCCCTGGAAGATATTTGTCTTTCCCTTTCCCTTTCCTTTTCCCTTTCTCTTTCCCTTTCCCTTTCCCTTTCCTTTTCCCTTCTCTTCCCTTCCCTTCCCTTCTCTTCCCTTCTCCCTCTCTCTCTTCCTTCCTTTCTCTTCTTTCTTCCTTCCTTCCTTCCTTCCTTCCTTCCTTCCTTCCTATCTTTCTTTCCTCCTTCCCTTCCTTCCTTCCTTCCTTCCTTCCTTCCTTCCTTCCTTCCTTCCTTCCTTCCTCTCTTTCAGAGAGAGTATGCACTGTTGCAGGGCAGAGAGGCAGAGGGAGAGAGAGAGAATCTTAAGCAGTCTCCATGCTCAGTGCATAGCCCTACGCGGGACCCAATCCCATGATCCTAGGATCATGACATGAACCAAAACTGAGTCAGACACTCAACCAACTGAGCCAACCAGGCATCCCATGGAAGGGGTAGTATTTCTGATCAAGCCAGATGTGTCCTCTCTGATCCCATCAGGTGGGGAGAAAATTGCTCTAGAAGCAGTCATTCCTCCACATTTTGTTTTTAGCTAAGATTCTAGAGAATCTAAGGACCAGGCAGAAGCATGGATATCCAGTTCCATTCTTTTCCCAGGATGATGACAAATCCTTCCAAGCTGATACATCTCCAGAGGGAGACCAGGTGAGATAATATTCTTATCTGTCCATTTCAAAGCCTCCATGTTGAGAAATTCTTCCCAATCGAAATCTGTATGTATCAGACAAAAACTAAAGCATACATTTGTTGCCCTGCTCACTTTGAAGTAGAAACAATGGCTGAGTCATGGTTGACAGGCACTGAGAGGGCTGTAAGCCAGGAATTCAACCAAATGGGTGGATCTGAGATACCCAAAGAGTGCAAATGCAGAGACACCGGCTCAGACAAGTCCCTCTGCAGCAGATCCCGAGAGTCCTCCGTCCGGACTGGGGCAGGGGGGGTGGGGGAGGGGGTCTGGAGAACAGGGTTGGCAAGCTCTGGCCCCAGACACACATGGCTCTCTCTTTCCCCTGATCAACCCTCAGCCCCTCCTGAGTCTATAAGAGTGGCTGCAAGGTGCTGATTTGAAGCCTGGAAGGGAATTCTGCCCCAAGTGACTCTGGACAATTATTTGAAATAGATGGTGCTTCTTGGGCTTTGAAAGCCTTTACCTACTGGACAACTTCTCCAAGCCTTCTTCCCCTCTCCCACTACCATTTTTGTTTTCACGTAGGGAATTCAGCTCTGGACAATGGCTGAGACTTTGACTCCCATGTAGCTTGGCCAGTGTCCTGAGTCCCCGTCTCGAAGGACACGTGGTGGGCAAATAGGTTCCTTTTGCCAGTGGGCACACCTTGGCACTACCTTTCCTCTTGGGTTGGGGCGTCTGCATGAGGTTCTCTCCCACCCACGGAGACCGGAGTGTGGGTGGCAGGGATCCACAGGGACAACTTCTGGCCAAGCAGCCACCGCAGCTGGGAGATAGGAGGGCCACCCCCGGTACTGGTGTGTATAACACCAGCTGCCTTCCAGCATCAGGGCCCCAGCTGGTGCCCGCCTCTCTGGGCCCCTGGCCAGTGCCAGCCTGGAACCCTCCAGCTCCGCCTGGCTGGCTCCTCTGCTGTCACTTCTGGGAGGAGGTGGGGATGGAGGTGGGGGCGTGGGGTGAGTGACATGTAGCCACCCCAGAGCCCCACCACCACCCCACTTGCTGACCAGGTGAGGGGTGCAGTGTCCTTGCCTCACCGGCTCCCAGTAGTGACCCAGGTGCTCCATCCTCGCTCAATCTGGGTGCCAAGGTTAGAGCATCATTTGCATCTGTTTCTCCTTCACCTCTGCACAGCTGCTTGCCGAGCCGCCCACGTGCGAAGAGACCCTCTGTGAGCAGAAGCCCGTTCCAGGGCAGACGGACAGGGACCACGGAACGGAGTGAGGAGTCTCCCTGTGGTAGGCACGGCCGCTCTGGGATCTGGGAGTTTGCCATCGAGCTGCAGAGGACAGGCCCTCAGCTTCCAAGCCACCCATCCCAGGACTTGGGTCAGACTCAGCTACTTACAGCTTTTGTGGATTTCAGGCCTAGTAGATTTCCTCCCACCTCCAGGCTTCTTGGAAAGTGGGCGTCCCCGGCTAGCCTTGTGAGAATGCTGAGAAGATAAAATGAAATACTGTTTGTAAAGTCTCTCACTGAGATGTTGGTCAATAGCAGCTGCTCAAATAGTGGCCATGCCTTGCAGCTCCCTTCTTCTGAGGCTGAATGCACACGTTTTGTCTTTTCAACCTGTTCTGTCTTTCCCTCCTTCTTGCCTTTCCTTTTCCTTGCCCTGAGTCACCCTCTTATTGCATAGTCTTTGCATTTCTCGTGCATTTCACTGAGCAGTAGAGCTTTGCAGTTCTATTGTCTCATCCGGGAAATGTTTATCGGATGGTTACTCGGCAGCAGGCCCCGCACTGGGCACGGAGATCACACCCATGAGAAAATTAAGCATGCTTTTCCGCCCACGTAGAAATTACAGTCTGGTGAGGAAGGCTGGCATTAAACCAGTCATTTCAAGAAAGAACAAGAGTTAGCATCACTCATCATGAGGCTTTAAGTCTGGTCCATGCAATCAGGAAAGTCTTCCCTGAGGAGGCAGACACAAGGGAAGTGTCAAGCTGCAGGCATCCCCTCTACCCCACGCACGGTGTCGTTCAGCTGCAGGCATCCATTTTCATCATCCTCGTCAGGTCCACCACTTCTGCTTGTTGACTTAGGTATTCATACTCACTTTATCGTCCAAAGGATTCCTGGCACTTACATGTAATTCCACGAAGTAGAAAAATACAATAAAACATTGAGACCAAGGAAAATGGAGAAATCTAAGGTCAGGGGCAGAGAGACCATATGTTACTAAAATGAAACCACAGATTTAATTCTGCACATCTGAACAGCTGATGCAAAAAGACAGATCGGTTACAAAATGCTCATTGTCCTTCACACCACAATTTTCAAGAAAATAAAGCTTTTATGGGACGGATCTTCATATGACAGTTGCCGGATGAGAGGCACCACCGACTCTATCATTTCTAGAAAAAACTCAGTAGCAGAAGTTGTGTGGATGCATTTTTTTAAATGTTTATTTATTTTTGAGAGAGAGACAGACTCAGTGTGAGTGGGGAAGGGCAGAGAGGGAGGGAGACACAGAATCCAAAGCAGGCTCCAGGCTCTGAGCTGTCACAACAGAGCTCGATGTGGGACTTGAACTTGCAGACTGCGAGATCATGACCTGAGCCAAAGTCGGATACTCAACCGACTGAACCACCCAGGTACCCCTGTGTGGATGGTTTTTAAATAGTCTCTGAATGTAGGGCAAAGGGCCATTCGGGCCAGACAATTCCAACACCCAGAAATAATCTGGTCTCATCCAGGGCTATAGGGTTCTCCATCCTCTGACAGCAGAATCACTTATAATGCAGATGAGGGGCCTCTCCTCTGAGGATTCTGGACAGTAGGTAGAGGTGAGATTTCAGCAGCTGTAAGCTTCAGAAACTCCCCAGCAGTGTCTGAGTCACTGCCAACGTTGAGGAACACTGACCGCTACCAGAGATTCTCAAACTGTTCCTTGAAGCCCCCAGGATTCTGCAAGAAGCTCTGGGGTCTGTTTGGTGACCTCTGAGATCACCATCCTGGTTCTTAGAAGAGCCGGCACTTGGGGCCAGGATAAACCATATGTGCCTGGACCCTGCCTTTACCCCATTGCGTGGTCCAGACTCCCCAAGGAAGGAGGTACACAAGGAAGGCAATGGCTGGTGAGGGGGAAACACAGCCATGATGTTATTAATGTCCTTCAGTCCGAGTGCAGAGGAATGGAGTAGACCAGATGACCCAGGAGGAACCTTTCTTTTTCTTAAGCTAATTAATTAGACCACAGGTCTGTCAGGGTTGAGCTGATGCTGTCTTTTTCCTTCTCAAGGGCTGGAACATCAGCTCCTCCCCAAGAGGGAGGAGAGGTGGGGTCTACCCGCACTCAGTAGCATCAGGGACCAGAGAGGATGCAGCAAGGGGGAGCATATGAGCCTGACATCCATGCTGTGGGGCGCTCTGGGAGAGGAGGAGGCAAAGAAGCAGGAAAGCCCTAGACTTCCTGGTTGGGCCACAGAGAAGGGATGTCAGGTGAGTTATACCTGGAAGCACATTCTTTAAATATAAGCACTCGAGAATCCTAAGAAGGCTCAACGCAGAGCCTGGCATGGGGCTCAGTCTCACAAAGTGTGAGATCATGACCTGAGCTAGATCGAGAGTCAGACACTTAACTGACTGAGGCACTCAGGCATCCCTCTCCCTCTCTCTCTGCCTTTCCTCAACTTGTGAGTGCCTGCTCTAGATAGATGATAGATAGATAGATGATAGATAGATAGATAGACAGACAGATAGATTGATGAAAGATAGATGATAGATGAAAGACAGATAGAGAGATGATAGATATATAAAGAGATGATAGATGATAGATATATGATGATAGATAGATAGATGATAAATAGATCGATGGTAGATAGATAGATAGATAAAATAACTTGACCCAGGAGAGGAAGATGAACATAGAAGACTTGAAATTCGTTATCATGAGGACAAAAACCCCCTCTACATGACAGGTCTGCTTTCACTGGCCTTTATTTTATTTTATTTTTTAATTTTTTAATTTTTTTTATTTCTAGGAGAGATAGAAAGAGAGTGTGAGCAGGGGAGGGTCAGAGAGAGAGGGAGTCACAGACTGAAACAGGCTCCATGCTCTGAGCTGGCAGTCAGCACAGAGCCCGACGCGGGGCTTGAACCCACGAACCGCAAGATCATGACCTAAGCGAAAGTCGGACGCTTAACCGACTAAGCCACCCAGGCGCCCCAATTTCACTGGCCTTTAATATCCACTTGAAAAGGGATTTCCAGGGCTAACACAGTAAGTAAAGCACAAAGCCAAAACAAACCCCCCCCAAATACTGAAGCCAGTGATTGAGACAACGAACTCTATGCTGTTCAAAATGAGTCTTGATGCATATTGTCTTCCCAGACCAGCTTTTGATAGAAGTTGATCAGCAGACAGTGTGGGCATCTGTATTCTAATAGGGCAGGACTCTGAGGTGTGGCTTTTCTCTGTTGCTAAATAAGGGTGATTCAGATGCTTTTTATAGTCACCCATAAAACAAAACCAAACCGTGTACTAATGGTTTGAGAAAATCAATCAACTCAATGTGAGTCCTCATATTTAGGATGGGTTGAAGTGTGTCCCTCAAAATGAATGTGTTGAAGCCCTAAGCCTGGTACCTTATGAATATGATCTTATTGGAAATAGGGTCTTGGCAGATATAATTAACTTAAAATCAGGTCATCCTGGATTAGAGTGGGATGCAATCCAATGGCTAATATTCTTGTAAGAAGGACATTTGGACCCAGACACATAGACAGGAGGCCATATGAAGATGGAGGCAGAGAATGGAGTGATGTGGTCACAGCCAATGAGCACCTGGGGCCACCAGAAGCTGAAAGACGCAAGGGAAGATCCTCCCCTAGGAGCTTCAGATGGAGCACTTACCTGCTGACACCTTGATCTTGGACTTCTGGCCTCCAGAAGAGTGAGATAATACATTTCTGTTCAGTCAAAAATGTCACCTGAATAGACAGTATCTCACAGAAGTATCTATAGAAGCAGGTACTCCCTAGGCAAGGCCAGCATCTTTCCTAAGAACCCCTCAGCGCTCTAGTCACTGGAGCTACTTATAAATATTTAGACTGGCATCTTCCAGGAACTTGGTGGAATTGTATAGCCACCCATGCGGTCTTGTCGCGTGACTTGCATTGGTAGGTGTAGCGATGTCTGTCATTTTAGAGTATATGCTTTGTCATGTTCTCTTTTCCCTCAGCTCAGTGGATGTCCTGGCAGCCTGGGTCCTGGACTGGCATGGTGACTACGAGGCGCTGTGGCCCAGTTTGGCTCCATGTGTATGTAAACTGAGGGAGACATAATCCCTGGTGGTTTTAAGTGGCTGAAGTTTCCAGGGTTGTTTTCTATGGCAGCATAACTTATCCAGTCCTGGCTTGATAATCTGGCCCCACCCTGGCAGGTGCACATTCAAGACTCCAAGGTTTAACATGATGATTTGGATATGCATGTGTTCCAAAGCAGGAGTCACCTGGTACTCACTGTGTCACAGATAAATCTCCAACGAAGATCATGGTGCATCTGATTTCAAGGGTGGGGCTGCTTATAAATCCTACAGGCAGTTATAACACACATCCTATGTAACAAAAGAAATTAACATTTAATGCAAAACTGGTGGAATATGAACCCAAGGTGTTGGGCAGATGGTGGGCACATCTACCCCAAACAAGCTGCATGTTTTAGGGTAGGTGTCCCTAAGCCAGCCAGCCTGACAGCAGTTCAGTAGCAGAAGCTGCCCCCCACTTCCGCCCCATGACAATGAGGGGGGTACCATAACAAAAAGGAAGCTACTGATAACATTAAAAAAAATTTTGATAACAAGAAAGCACGCTTCCAGCTAATCCAAAAGGAGTTTCAATTCATTAAGATATATATTCAGAAGGAAGAGGCCAGAGCACAATCCTGTGTCACATTGCTTGGAACAATCACCAGATCCGCTGGGCGTCTGACACTTGGAGTATTACCAAGCCACCTGCATTAAGCTCATAACTGTTGGCCAAGAACCAGCTTCTTCCACGAAGTCAGAAGTCATAGCAGGTCAATAAAGCTGCAAACAATCTGAGGTTTTTCTTATCAGATTTCTTCTCAAGATGAAAAAGGTGTCAAAGTGATGAAGAGTAGAATCACTTGTTGATTTCCCTTCTGCCTCTCTGGGACAATTACTGGTTTGAGAAACCTAGATTTATAGTGTATCTAGCAACCTATTAAAGCTGCAGTTTTAGGGAGAGCAGTAAATAGACACTTTTTTTTAAATGGTAGAGACAGAATTCCTTTATTCACTCATACGCTAGCAATAATGAAGACAAACAGGTTGGCACAAAGTCCTTTGTCAAATTCAATCTAAGGTAACGAAGTTCCCTAATCCGCCCTGTTTTGTCTTAATCACAGCTCCAACTGGAAACACAATGAAATTAAATAACTGGGGTTTACTTGCAAAGGGACTCTTTTCCAAGGTAAAGGCAGAGTGAATGGGAGCCAATGACTGAAGGCTGAAAGCCGTGGAGATGTTACCACCCAAAGCTGAGAGGACTAGAGGAAAGAATAGTCCATAACCCAGAAGGGAAATCCCATTAAAGAAGATGTCCCAAGAGGAGCAATGTCCTTTTGTGATGGGACCCAGCCACGCTGAGGTGACCCTACAGGGTGCCGGCCAGAGGAAGGAAGACCTGATCTCACTCTCCTCCCTCCCTTTGATTTGTGGCCAGAGCTACTTTGGCTAAATCCAACTGGGAGCCACAGAGCATGGGAGCCCAGGGGTGTGGGGTCAACCACCCAGGGCCAGAATGGGGTGCAGAAGGCAAGGGGTGGATTTGGAGCACAAATAGAAGACCTCATATGCTGCTTCTGTCACTTTCCCATTGTGGCTTCCTTCTCACATCCCTTTTCCATTCTACAGGGTGCTGTGTGTGTGTGTGCACGCGCACACATGTGTGTGCATGTGTGTCTGTGTGTATGGGCTTTGTTTTGGCAAACCTGACTCTGGAATGGCAAGATCCATACACTAGCCAAATGTGGAATTGATAACAATGGATTTACTTAGTCATTGATCCACTGATAGTAAAGGATAGCCGAAGCCACACCTTGAGGCACCCAAAACAGTATGTCGAATGATCCCCAAGCATCAGAATGTCACACTGGAAGTCAAAAGCCCTCTCTTTATTGAGGGCTTCTCAAGGTCCTCATCAATCAGGTCTAATGGTTGGTACTCAGTAGATCTTTCTTGGTCAGACTTGGCTATCCACTGCAGGAGAGAGAGGCCATGGACTATCTCAGCCAGGAAAAAGCAGAGGAGGGGTTCCTCAGCCTCCAGACCAGTACCATAACATATCACAAGCTCCCAGTGATCAGACCTAAGCCTCCAGAAACCCAGGCAATGTTGGTATTCACCCAGTGTTTCTCGCTGAGGCCCTGGGCAATTTCTTTTCAGAATCTCTGTTGAAGCCTAAAGAACTCCCCCACCTCCCCGAGGGCAGACCCTTCTCAGAAGCCACCAACATTTGGAAAGGGACCTGGAGTCTCTGTGCCCCTCCCTGGCTGGGCTCGCCATTCAGGCTTTGTCCCAAGGCCATGTTGGTGGCCCACGTGCGCTCCTTTGTGACCCCATCTTGGAAGTGAATGGTGTGGCTCAGTCTGGGGGGGTTTCATCAACATATATCTGGAGGAAAACAGCAGAAGTAAGGTGGAGAGGGCAGGCAGGTGGCTGGGAGGGAGAGAAAGAGTGAGGGAGACAGAATGCAAGCGCGGATGGGTGAAAAAGAGAGAGAAATCTCACAGAATTTAAATATAGGAGTATAAATATTTGAAAATCTGGGGTGCTGTACATGTGTGGAAAATGCAGATTGGGTTTCCGAAGTCAGATACCAGGAAGCAAAAATGTTCATTCTCTTGAAATGTTATGAAGGGAAGGAAGATGGTATCTATTAAAGAATCACATACATGCACACGTGCACACTCAGTTATATAAGCATACAAACAATGACGCATAGATGCAGAAACATGGACATCGGCACCAAAACATGTAGACACAGAAATACACTCAAATATGTACAAGTATCTGCCTTTTGCTCAAAGGCACACATCCACCCATTCATTTGCAAATATTTATTGAGTGCCTCCTGTGTGCCAGGGACATCGCTGGCTTGCGAGGATATGGTGGTGAACAGGACCGTGTGCCCTGTTATAATGGAGCTAACAGCCTACTGACGCAGAGGAGGCACCCCCTGGCCCCCCACGCATGGACCTGGAGCAGGGCGTCTGCCACGGCAGTGAGCCGGGGATTCGAGGCTGCACTGCGCTCATATGCACCCTTGGGTGTCTGAGAGAAGAGGAAGCGTTTGCACATTTGTCTCTGGGTCGCAATACCATGGGACCCTCAATCCCTGATCCATGGAGATAATGAATAAACGAGCTAAAGAATGAGCACATGAATAATTGAGCGAGTGAATGAATATCCTGACAACCAGCGGCAAGGTAGACAGGGACGTAGGCTGCCCGGAACTCCAAATTCCATTCCGTTTCTGGAGAAGAGTCTCACTCAGCTTCAAAAGGATCAGCTAAGGAAGGTAATGGGCATTTCTGCTCAGCCAAGCTACCTGTCAGCTTCTGAACCTCGAGGGCTGGAACAGGAGCCGGGGCAAAGGGTCAGTCCAACTGCGGTTTGAAAGCCAGACTCTCTGATGAGCTTTGCAAACCCCAGGCCCCTCAGTCTGTCCCCCAAGGGATGCAGCTTGTTTCTTCTTCTGACCTGGAGGGACCCCCATCCCCTGTTCCACTCCCCCCACCAATCTGGGGTTTCCAAACTCTTCACAAAGCCTTATGAGATTTCTCCAGCTTTAGAGGTAAAAGATGTAGGTCTTTACCAGTTGGTTCCTGGTAAAATTCATTTAAAGAACTCCTTACCATCCCTTATTACTAGGAAAAGTGGAGCCCTGATTATGGCAGCAAGAATGGAGCCCAGGGACGGAGGGATGTGCTCTACTGAGACCGTATTCCCATCCTGCTGTGTGTGTGTGTGTGTGTGTGTGTGTGTGTGTGCGTGCCCGCGCATGCTCACGCACGCGGGTGTGTATGTACTTGCACACACAGGGGTATTTAAAATAGGGTCAGGCAGCAGCAGATGCGGCAGGTGCCCACCCAAATCCTCAGACCCAACCATCTCGTGTCCTCTGTTGAGCCTCCAACTGCCATTAACTGTATTTCTTTGGCCGACAGCTTTTCCCAAAGCGGCAGAAGGCTCACCGCCCATACGAGCACGTACATCAGAAGGGCTGAGGAATTAAGACTCTCTGTGAGCAGCCCTCAACCAAGGACTTCTGGGAGGTGGTGTTTCAACACCCCATGACCTTGTCCCCTAGGCAGGGTGACTGAGGTGTGTGCTTCCTAGTGTCCCCTAGAGTTTACCAGGGAGAGTAAGAGCCAGCCTTCCACGGGGTCGCTGGCTTAATAACACAGCACTTGATGGTCACCTTCCCTCCCTTGTGCCCCTTCCCCATGCCCTGTCCCCCACCCTCAGTGGTGTTTGTACTTCCCAACTCAACTCCAAGCACTTGAATTCTTCAGGGGAACCCAAATCAGCACATATGCATACCAAACTCCTTGTGAAGTCGGGCTGACCCTAGATCAATGCTGGGAAGCCTTCCTTGGGCAAGGTCAACATCCATGAGGAGCCAGCCCTCACTGGAAGGACTAATGTTCTCAAAGGAGATAAATTGCATCTAAAAGGAGATGAGAAGGGCTGTTCTATGCTCATGAGATCTGAGGCTTAAGTCCAGGCTGCAAGAAGCTTTCAGGGATCCCCGTCTGTTTTACTGTCAACGCAGACCCAACACCTACCTCCTGGGACCAGCTAGTAAATGGAGTAACAAATCCTCCCTGGGGCTCCTGATGATCTTCCCAGTGTACTTCTTTGTGGCCTCTGGGCAGGAGGAGGAAAGAATAACCAACCCCAGAGAATGCCAGAACGAAGGCACAGGTTTTTTTTTGGGGGGGGGTAGAGGGCACAACTTTCAACTTCTCAATAACCAAAGAGGCAACCAATTTATAAATGCATGTAAACATACTCCAATATTTAATGTAGAAGGAAGAAAGGGCTTGGCTTCTTTAGAGAGAGACTTTGCTAGAAGGCAGCTGCTTAGGGCTTGGAGGGGAGGAGAGGGGGAAGAGAGTATTACTAAAGCACACGGGGTGTCCTTCGAAAGTGGTGAAGAAGTTTCCAGATTAATTGTGGCGAAGGTTGCACATACCTGAGAATATACTGGAATCAGTGAATTGTACATGGATGAATTGTATGCTACGTGAAGTACATCTCAATAAAGCTGTTAAAAAAAAAAAAAAGCTGGGTGTAGAAGGAAAAGTTTCGCTTTGAGGCTGGACAGACATAGTTCCAGATTCCAACTCTGTTACTTGCTATATCGCGTAGACGACATTTAACTTCCTTGACACATTAGCTTCTCCCAGTGAAAATACTTCATGTTTAGGGTTTTTGAGTAGACTTCAGATACTTTATAAAACACTTTAGAAGTTCCTGGCACATACACGGTACTTCGTTTTTTTTTTTTTTAATCATTTTAATAATAATAATTAACAGCTGAAAACTGTACAGCACCGGCTACTAGAAATCATCACTGCATATTAAATGCTCATTCTCTAGAAGAGAAGGTAATTAGTAGTGAGAGGAAGCAATCCTTTCAAAATTAAGCTTAGCTAGCACCTTGGCTGGTTTAAATAAAGAATCAGGTAAGAAAAGGGCCAAGAACGAGATGCAGCGTGATTATAATTTGTGTTTTAAAAATTCTGACCTCAAGGAGAAAGGAAGGGGCATGCAGACCATCAGTGTTAACACCGGAGGAAGGATCACGTCTCTCCAATTTGGAAACTAAGTAGGTAAAAGGGGCTTTTGATAACAGTTGGATGAGTAGGTCTAGGGTACCAGCAGGATCCACGTTTGCTTATCAAAGCCTGGAGGCTGTTTTGGTAGGATCAAGGGCAATGCTCTTGAGAGAAGAGAGGATGTAGCTTAGCAGAGCTTAAAACTGAGTCGACTTTGGAGCCAGCAGGATCCAATTTTGTGCCCAAGTTTTGCACTTGACTCTTGATGCAGATCGAATTTGTATATTCATCTTATAGAGGAAGGGGAACTCATTTGTGTTATTGTTTCATAGCTAGAGGAAACGCAATCATTGATCCAGAGTATGGGTTTTGTTTTGCTTTCATATCACCTCTTGCTTATCTGTCCCCTATGTGTACGGATGTCAGAGGGAAATGGGTTTCGATGAGGGTGCTAAATCCACCACGAGATGATGAGTTAGCCTGGCCTGTCTTCACACTCATGAGTCAGAGACAAAAGACAGGGCTGGTGGGAGCCAGTGGATTCCGGTTTTTGCAACAGCTCTCTAAGCTTCAGCTCCCGTAAGGCAAGTGAAGAGGGTCAGCTCATACCTGTGCACACGGATAGGGTGTGCTCCCAGACAGGACCCCTGAGCTTAGGGTCCTGAATCTTTTTTTTTTTAATGTTTTATTTCTGAGAGAGAGAGAGAGAGAGAGAGAGAGAGAGAGACAGTGTGAACAGGGGAGGGTCAGAGAGAGAGGGAGACACAGAATCCGAAACAGGCTCCGAGCTGGCTGTCAGCACAGAGCCCAACATGGGGTTCGAACCCACAAAACATGAGATCATGACCTGAACTGAAGTCGGATGCTTAACTGACTGAGCCACCCAGGCACCCCGGGTCCTGAATCTTTTAGAAGATGCCTACCCTTTGCTCCTGAGGAGGACCTTATATCTTCCAAAGCGGTTCACTGTGCGAACATCTTTATAAAGATCAGAGCAAAGGCAAACAGCATCTTTGCTTACGAGATATACAGAAATGTGAGAGACCCATGGAAAATTGTCTCCCAACACAGAACAGCTGTGTAATCTTGAGCCTCAGGTTCTTCATCTGTAAAATGGGGATGATACCCATCTGGCACATGGTAGGAGAGAAGAAATGAAGTATCAGTAGAGTCTTTCAAGCCCAGTTCTCGCCACACTACAGAAATCAAGAAATGTTAATTACTTTCTCCTGCTGCCTCCCCCGTCAGCTAAGGACAGTTCAGTGAAGACTTTATTTTGTTCAAATTCTACATTGTACCAACTCTCATTAGAATCTGTTAAGATAATGCCCATATGAGGGGCGCCTGGGTGGCTCAGTCGGTTGAGCGTCTGACTTCGGCTCAGGTCATGATCTCGCAGTTTGTGAGTTTAAGCCCCGCGTCAGGCTCTGTGCTGACAGCTCAGAGCCTGGAGCCTGCTTCGGATTCTATGTCTCCTTCTCTCTCTGTTCCTCCCCTGCTTGTTCTCTCTCTCTCTCTCCAAAATTAAGAAAACATTAAAATTTTACAAAAATATATCCATATGAAACCTTGTCATCATTATTTTGTTTCAAGATGGCAGCACACCTGGCCAATGGAATCTGTGCCTTGATTCCATTAGGGAAGTAGCCAACCTGATCGATTTTGGACCAAAGATCGCCATTAAA
Source organism: Hyaena hyaena (assembly GCF_003009895.1). Lineage (NCBI taxonomy): Eukaryota > Metazoa > Chordata > Mammalia > Carnivora > Hyaenidae > Hyaena > Hyaena hyaena. Next base: position 4,921,157 of record NW_024080671.1, on the reverse strand, counting down.
CAACTCAAAAATCCTAAATCCTCCAACTCAGTGGTTCTCACACTCTGTTGCATGTTTAAGTCACCTGGGGAGCCTTAAAAAATGCCACTGCCTCCAATAGCAATGAAATCATACTCTCCAGGGGCAGGACTCGGGCACCGGTAGTTTAAAAAATTCTCCAGGTGGTTCCGATATGCAGCCAGGGATAGAGAGATGTTCTGGCTCTCACTCAAGCAGCTAGAAGCGTTTGCACGTGCTACTTTGCAATTCTTAAGCTGTTTCACTGGAGTCTAACTCTGTAATTGGTCTAACTCTGAAAAGGTCACCAGGCATTTGCAGGTATTTTGCTGAGCCCAGTAGGGAGCGGGGGACACAGGGTGCCTGGGCAGGGGGAGTGGGCACACAGAAGAACCTGAAAATGTGTGTGGTGGGGGAGGTCCATTCTTAGAAGATAGGGGAGCACCCTATCTTGTGAACTTTGGAATTCCATTGCGTCCTGAGAACAGGGGTCGTATACCCTGGGCACCTATATATGCTTGCAAAGGGTCTTCATCTTCTTGGCTCTACCTGCCAAGCATCAAACATTCTGCAGGCACACTTCAGCCTGAAGAGAGCTCTCGTCCTTGCCTTGCTCTGTGGCCGGATAGATTATAGGATTAACTCTTCACCCCCTGGCTGGGCTATGGGGAATTCTCTCTCCTCTCTTTCTTGAGGTCTAAATAATCAATGATAAAGATTTTTCTCACTTTCTTCTCCCACCTTTCTTTGGAGTTGTTTCTTTTCTTTCTTTTTTTTTTTTAGATGGTGACTTTTGGTTTTTGGCAGATCCTAAAAGAGAAACAAAGTCAAGGCCCAGCATCCGGGATGAGTCGGGGCTCCTCCGTGGCCTGATCAGTGGTCATGTGGCAGTCGCTTTCTACTGCTCCATCCCGGTGGTAGGCAAAGGTGTGGAGAGGTGCACAGTGCCCCCAAAGCCCATATTTTGCATTTGCTCTGAGCTAGCGTCCAGTCCCCCTCCCCCGCACTCATAAACCTGCAAAATACTCAGGTAATCGAGACACCTGAAGTCCAAGTGAGCCTAACGTGGCTGTGTAATTCAGGCTGCCGAGTAAGTTATGTAAAACTCAGGTGAATGTGGACTTTCTGGACCCGGCTCCAGGAAAGCTTGTGGGATGGACTGTTTCCAGACAGAGGCTGCTTTTCTTCTTGGTGCCTGGCTGGAACAAAACGGACCAGAGCATTAGGGGGCCTGGGGGGAGCTTCCTCCCTAGTGGCTGGAATAGGAGGCGTGGTCCCCGCTGAGGCCGGCTCTGAAAGCCCCTCGGCACAGGGGCTTCCGGCAAAACCAGGCTGCAGGGAGGGAGCCCTGGAGCCTGATGTTGCTGGAGACGGGCACACAGCTTCCCTTAATGTCATAAGGTGGGGGCAGGCTGCAGAAAATAGCCAGCTGGGGAAACTGAGTCCCTCCGTGGCTCATGAGGCTTTTCAATCATAGCTGTTTGGGCAGGGAGATCGGGCATCTTTCCCTAGCTGAGCTCGAGAGATGTTAAAACAGGCCAGGTTCAGAATGGCCGCAGCCTCCGTCCACCCCTCCTCTGTTGCCATGCCTCTCTTCCATTATATAGGGATGATGGCACAGAAACTAGAGCTTTGTTCTTTCCTTCTTCCTGGGCGCCTGCTGCTCCGCCTTACCCACCTGAAGGCTCACAGGCCCCCCTAAGTGACATCACAGGCCGGTCGCCGCGGAAACGGGCAATAAGCTCAGGCAGTCAGGGGCTAGACGGCTTCAGGCAGGGGAGGAGGCTAGTGGAGACCGAGGGAGACAGGGTTTTGAGCTCCACTCAAGAGGGGGTAGAATGGCTGCAGGGGACACTAGAATGAAGCCACCAGCTTCCCCAAACAGGAGCAGCTTTCAGAAGGCATGGATGCCACGGAAAGGCTAAGTTGATTGTCCCTCCCTGCAGGAGCCACCCCCTGTGCAGCACCCCGCTGCAGAGCCTGATTGCTTATTCTGGAGCAGTTTCTGCTTGTAATTTGTTGGCTTAAAGGTCGGAATGGACTTCTTAGGAAGACAGATTTCCTTGTGGCCGCTCCTTGGGGACTGAGCTCTCAACACCAATTGCCCCAGATTTCAGCCCAATTTGGGTCTTAGGTTTCCCCACTGGGGTGGGCGAGGCTCACAGAAGAAAACAGGCAAGTGCGGGGTGGCGGGCTGTGCGTCCAGAGGGCCAGGTGGGAAAAAGGAGTGACAGGGATGCTGGCGGAGCCCCGGGGGGCAAGGAGAGAGGGCACTTTATAAATCATCAGCTCCCTTTTAAAAATGGAGTTTAACCTCCCTCAGTTTTGCTTTTGAATTTATCAGCAGCTTCATTTCCCTGAGTAATAATTCATTATCTCATTCCCAGCCTGAGGAGCGGTGCTGGGCCCAGAAGTGACATTCCCGTCCATACCTTTAAGTGACACTCTTAGCTGTGTCATCTTCAGATCAATGTGAGCCTCAAGCCCCCCGCCCCTTGCATCCGCACATGCCCCTTGGACGTGGCTGTGCCCAGGTGCGGGTGCCCGACAGCCCCCCCCCCCCCGCCTCTTTTGCTGATGTTCTTTCCACCAGAGTTCTTTTTGGGGCCCGAACTCCTCTCCATTGGGAAGCGAGGCAGCTGTGGCGGCGGCGGCGGCGGCAGGGAGCTAGAGCCTTGCTGTTGGAGCCAGAATCGAGATAACTGCTACAGAGGGGAGGGAGCTAAAGGGAGGGTTGGAGGGGGCCACACGTGTCAGCTTAACTGGAGGATCTGAAAAAGCTATTTCAATCCCGTCTCCAAGTGGGAGACTGGCAGATGCCCTTCTGTGGAATGAAAGTTTTGCTCTTCCTCTCCGTCTCCTCTGCCAAGGAAGAAAGCTCGACTAACAAGGGACGCGACGATGCTTTTTCACTAGGAAAAAGTCCTTTCTCCCCAGATCCCTTCCCTCCTCACAGCACAAAAGAGACCCTGTCCTAACGGCCATCGTGGCAGCCTGGAAATGAGGATGGGGCGGTGTATGAGAACCACCTGATGCCCAAGGCGGGACCAATTAAACTGGTTGCCGTGGGGATGGGACCAGACAGCAGGGTGGTTCAAGTGCTCAGGTGATGGCAGCCTGGGCCACGTCTGGGCATCACTGCCCTACAGTCTTACTGCCCAAGCTCAGGCTGGGCTCTCTGCATCCCTGGGAGCTTGTTAAAAAGGCTGGACCCAAGCCCCACGCCTGGCTTTAGGAAGCAGCATCTGCATTTTCATCAAATCCCCAGGTAACAGCTGGGTATCTTGCCCTGTGGGTATTGAAATCCCTTCGACTTGGAGCCTTGCCGTCCCTCTTTCTGCTCCATCAGCCTGGCTGTGCTGGGGGCGGAGTGGGGGATGGGGTAAGGGTCACAAGCCCCCACAATAGGAGACTAGACAACCCTTTCTTCCAATGTGAGGTTCCAGCTCCACCTGCCCGAGCAAGGGGGCTGGAGGAAAGAGGGGACCTCAAGACCGTGCATGCAGCACAAGTGCCAATCAGCATTCCGGAGCGCTGCCGGATCAGGGCTGGGGACAGTCTTGCAACCCTGCAGGGGAGACTGAAAAATGGTGGTAAGGTTGGGGTCTGCCAATACCCCACGGCCTCCCCCTGCAGGCCTGGCTCCCGTAGCATCTCAGGGCTGAGAGGCTGGCAGAGTAGCAGCTGGGGGGGGGGGGAAGGGGGCACCATGCAGGCATCTGCGTTCTGCAGTCAGGTTTGTGGCACAGTGTCAAGGCCCTAGTGGCTGGCCATTTCCTTCACTAATATTAGCGCGCTCTCCTGTTAGTGGACGATGGGGAGGAAGGGCAGGCCCGGCGGAGAGTGTCTGCCTCCATCAGCTCAGCTGGGGGGTCCCAGGGCCCGGGGCGGTGGGGGAGGGCACTCCTGAACTCCAGGGAGCTGCCAAGGCCTGAGATCTGGGTCCCTCCTGGGTCCCTAGAGGGCCACCAGGGAAGATCTGTGGCTGAGGGTCTGTCCTGCCTCTACTCTCCGCAGGTGGGGCCCCTCTGGCCCTGTCATTGGGGGGCGTGCCTACCGTCTCCACAACAAACCTCACGCACCCTAGACCTTTATCTGCCTGTGAGATTCCCCTTCCCTGGTGGTTGCTTCCTCCCCTTTGGGTTCCTCCCGGTCCTGGTTCTAACCCAAAATGGACAAAGCAGGGCACTGAAACTGACCCCCAGAGGGCAGAGTTCGAGACCTCAATTCTGTCACTTACCTTGGGCAGGTCGTGGATCTTGTCTGAGCCGATGACTTGCCTTCAAAAAATGGGAGGGCTGAGGCCAGCTCTGCTAAGTGGCGGTGAAAACAGAATGACCTATGGGAATGCTCCTCACCCAGTGGCGGGCACACTGTCGCTGCTAAAATGCACATCCGCTGACCGGTGTGTACAAGGTCTGAGCACTGGTGTAGACCAGTGGTCCTCAGGGGGTCCCCTGACCATCAGCATCGCCACACCCTGCCCGGGACCCACAGAAGCAGACAGGCTGGATTGTGGAATCAGGGTTCAGCCAACTCCACAGGTGATTCTGCTGCAGGTTCAAGTGTGAGGGCCCTGGCGTGACCAGAAAATGCTGCGTCTAATAAGCCATGAGTCACTGTGTTACCTTCAAAGTCACGTTGATTTGGAGGGGAAAGGATGTGTATTAGAATTCTGCAGAGAAGTGGAATCAATAGGAGACAGAGGTAGATAGGGAGGGGGGAGAGAGAGAGATGATAGATAGATAGATAGATAGATAGATAGATAGATAGATAGATAGAAAATACATAGATAGATAGAAAATACATAGACAGACAGATAGATAGATAGATAGATAGATGATAGATAGATAGATAGATAGATAGATAGATAGATAGATAGATAGATAGTATAGATAGATTGGTAGATAGCTGATAGATGTTACATGGAGATAAATAGATTTATGGTAAGGAACGGGCTCACGTGATAGTGGAGGGTGATGACAGAACTTTCCATGATCTGCCATCCACAGCTGGAGCCCATCGAGGCCTCGCACCAGAGAGCTGCTGGTGCGGATCCAGTCCGAGGGGAAGCCCTGCCAGCAAGGAACCCTCAGGGCGGGAGAAGATTGGTGTCCCAGCCCCACGGTCAGGTGGAGACCAAATTCACCCTTCCTCCACCTTTCTGGGCTACCTGGCCCCTCAACAGATTAGGTGAGGCCCATCCACCCTGGGGAGGGCCGTCTGCCTCAGTCCCACCAATTCAAACGTTAATTTCTTCTCCAAACACCCTCGAAGACACACCCAGAAATAAGGCTTAGCTAGCTGTCTGGGCATCCCCAGGCCCAGTCAAGCTGACACATAAAATTAACCCCAAAGTAACAATGAGAAGAGTAGCTTACTCGTCTGTGGCTTGTGCCATGTGTGTGTGTCTCTTAATCCTCACAGCCTCCCCAGGGTTGGGCCCTGACATTATCCTCACTGCATAGAGGGATGTGAGGCTCACTGAGGCGAGTGGGTGGCTCTGAACCCAGGCCCTCTGCCCCGAGGCTGTGGCCCCTGCTTCCCGGTGACAAGGTACAGGATGTTGGTGGGGAGCAGCCGAGGGAGGGGTCTGGGAGCAGGGGCGAAGGCGCTGGAGCAGGAGGGAGCAGGGTGTGTCCTGTGACAGAGTCGGATCTAGAACCAGTGTCCTCAATTCCCAGCCCAGGGCCCCTTTCCTCACACTGACCGTTGGCTTATTCTGGTGCCACACCTTATTCAGGTGTGGGCAGATGTGCCCAGGGCTCGCAGGGCTGTGCAGTGGCTTCCACCCATCGCAGCAGGCAGGGGTCAAGGGTCGGAGCGCGGAGTAGGCAGGTGTGAGCACGGACGGGGGAGAGAAGACAGGCATCCTAGAGGAACCTGTTTTGGGGAGTCATCTACGTGCCCAAGTTCTGTGTCATCTTCCCGTGGCTTCTTGCTCTTTCATCATAGCATTTATCACAAGTGCAAATCAAAGGTATACTGTGTTGTGATCTGCTCGTACTCTATGCTGCCCACTAGACTGTAGGGTCCATGAGCACAAGGGCCGTATGTGTCCTGACACGTGGAATCCCAAACACAGCACTGCGCTTCGTCCACAGCAGACAGCCGTTGCTGGGTGGATGAGTGAACGGGCATCAGCAGGCTCACCCCCTGCCCCGTAATGATTTTTTCCCTGTCTGCTGTCCTTCTAGACTGAAACCCCCATGAGCAAACCGTCTCTTTCAGCTCTGTGCACCGGGTCCCTAGAACGATGTGCACACGGTGTCTGGACCAATGGCTGGCTTTATCTGCACTTTTGAAGCTAAACCCAATCAGATTCTAAAGTCCAGTGGGTCCTTCCACTAATAATCTCATCATCCTTGCACTGGGAAGGCGAGAATGCCGAACCAGGAATCTCTAAAACACTGGACTGGATTTTCTCCAGGTGCGTCCTGATGCATTCGCAGATTCCATCCCCCTGAGCGTAGGACTGGGGTCTCATTTCCCAGGTCCCCGGACTGAGCAGGGCCAGGGGTTCATGCCTCCTCAAGCAGCTTAACCTGGTGGAGGGACCGAAGCTTTCAGGTAAGTAGCTGCTGTGAAAGGGCTCCACTTAACCCTCTTCTTTTGCAAAACTAAGATTGTGAGTCAACCTTCAATTAACCTCTTCCAGATTCCACGCTATGCAAAAGGTTTTATTCTAAAGGCGGGGAAGCTATTTTAAAATGACGTTTATTATTGATACCAAACCAGAATAGGTCAGCTCTCTTCCTGCAGCCCAGAAACACAGTCACTGGATGTAAAATGCCATGTCCTGGGGGTGGGGTCCCTGGACCTGCTCCTCCCTGGCCTCTCCGGCCCCTCCCTCCCTCATCCACCAGGAGGCAGCAGTATTTTGCTTAGAGGTCCTATTAAAAGGAAGAACTACACCCCCTTTCTCTCTTCCCTTCCAATGCTCTGGACATTACCGATCTAACCCACAAACTCTCTTTGGTAGGCAAAACGGTGCTTTCACATACAAAGGGACAGACAGCTATGCCTGGGGAAGTCTATTTTGGGACATTATTAAGCTCATATACCAACCTTATTTTTATCCCAAATTTATTTTTTCATGAGCTAATAGGTCAGTTGGCTCTGTTCAGGGCACCTGCCAGGAAAAGGAAGTGGGGCAGGGGAGGATGCATAAAGACCTAAGCGAGATGATATGGATGGCTCAGCGCAGGTCACTGGGCTCAGGGCTTATGCTCCTCCGAGGGCACGTCGTGGAGATATTGATTTGCTTTGGTCTGTGCCCTCTTTATATTAATGAAGTAGCAACTTTGATATTCTCTGAAATGTTCTAGATATACATTCATCGACTGGGGACCATGAGAGCCACCATTTCTCATCCATGTAGTGAAAGTATTAATGGACGATGAGAGTGAGGAGGGGAATTGATGGAGGTGTTGAATAAATTTATGACACATCCACAAAGGAATACTACACAGCCATTTAAAATCTATATTTGCAAAGAATATTTAATGACCTGGAAAATGCTCACAATACGATATTCAGTAAGAATAAACAGGACTTGGAATTGCACACTGAGTATAAGTCACATAATATATGTTGAGACAGGAAAGAAATATACCTCCAGTTTCCTTCTACACATGTCTGGACTGTCCCCATTCCTGGCAATGTGCTCTAATCCCATCTAGCTTTTTCTTTCTAAATTTTTTAATGTTTATTTTTGAGAAAAAGAGAGAGAGAAAGAGAGCACGAGCAGGGGAGGGGTGGAGAGAGAGGGAGGCACAGAATCCGAAGCAGGCTCCAGGCTCCGAGCTGTCAACCCAGAACCTGAGGCGGGGCTCAAACTCATGAACCCCGAGATCATGTGACTCAAGCTGAAGTCGGCCGCCTAACCGACTGAGCCACACAGGCGCCTCTATCCTGTCTACTTTTAAATGTTTCTTTATTTCAAAACATTTTTAGAGTACAACATAAAACATCCTCCATGCAGAAATAAATTCTAATTATGCAAAAAAAATTCAAATTATATAGAAAGGAAAGTTCCTCCCTGTCATAATGACTCTTAATCCCTTGGCATGGAGTCTCCAGAACTTTATGTATAATGTAAACGTATGCTATCTACATGTCTGTGCACATATGCATACACATGGTGTACATGTGCAGATATGTGCGTAGATGCTGCATGTATTATATGTAAACCTATACAGATATGTGTGTGTGCATGTGAATTTTGGCACTTAAAGTAATGAGATAAAATTATGCATATACATGTTATTACTCAGATCCTTGGTGAGGACCTCAGGCTGCTTTTCATATGAAAAATGCTTTTCTTTTTTCCCCGAACACACAAGCAATTCACGGTCCACGTAGGGCACTGAACTTACCTCTTCCCCTTGGCTCTCAGTTCCGTGTGCCAGGCCCCTGCACACGCCTGACCATCCACTCCGGGGCTTTTGTTCTGACTGAGGGAGCAAGGCAGACACAGGCCGAAGTGCCAGAGAATGAGTGACCTTGGAAACACTCACCACCCCCACCCTCCACGGGGATGGCTGGGGCATGTTCTAGCCCATTGCTTCTGTCCCTGCGGGGTGAGACGGAGCCTGGGCGCCCAGGCAAGCAGACCAAAGGCTGGGCCTCTGTATTTTTAGACCGAGTCCCCCAGGTGAGTCCCTGTTATGGACTGACTTGTGTTCCCCGCCCCCCACCCCCACCCCGCAAATTCATATGCTGAAGCCCTAATCCCCACTGTGACTGTGTTTCAAGATAGGGACCTTCAGGTAGATAATTAGAGTCAAATGAGATATATTCTCCAGCTTACCTCCCACATAAATGACTTCTACTTGAATCCGTATGTGATGGGCCGAATGATGACTCCCTGAAGTCTTCCAGGTCCTGTCCTCTGAAACCTGTGAATATTTTTCTCTTCATGGTAACAGACGCCCTGCAGGTGTGACTAAATTTAGGAGCCAGGGTCGGGGAGGGTCGCCTGGGTTATGCAGGTGGGTCCGGTGTAAGAACAAGCATCTTCTCAGCGGGAGGCAGACTCAGAGGAGCATGTGATACAGGAAGCAGAGGTCGGAAGCCTGAAGAGGCCACGAGCAAGGACCACCAGAAGCCCCCGGGAGCTGGGAGGAGCCCGGAGCCAAGTCTTCTAGGGAGGGGAAGGGGAAGGGCACAGCGCTCTGTGGACCCCTTGATGTTAGCCCACTTTTGGACTCCTGATCTCCAAAGCTATAAAAGATCTGTGTCGTGTTGAGTCACTGAGGTTGTAGTGGTGGTTACAGCAGCCAGAGCGGGTCTGTACACCTTATCTCAGGGCCAGCATTTGGAGGAACCCACCCCAAGACCCAGAATGTCAGCTACTTACTTGCCCTTCATTCCATTTGGTGTCTCCACCATGCCTGGCTTCCCACAGTGGGAGCTTTCCTATGGATTTTACTTATAGAATCAGAAAAGCCTGCTTTTTCTTTAAAAAGGTAAGAAAAACAGTGATGCTGTGGGGCGAAAGATACCAGCTGAATACCCACTGTGGGCCAGACACTGTGTGCCACGGAGAAGGACAAATATCCCTGCCCCCTGAGAGCTGGTGTTCTAGCAATTCTGCCTGGGGAGGCATGGAGTAAAACACCTCAGAAGGGCGCCCAGGTGGCTCAGTCAGTACGTCTGACTCTTGATTTCGGCTCAGGTCATGATCTCACAGTTCATGAGATCGAGCCCCATATAGGGCTTTGCATGCACAGTAAGGAATTTGCTTGGAATTCTCTCTCTCCCTTCCTTTCTCTCCCTCCCCTGCTTGTGCACACGTGCGCTCTCTTTCTCAAAATACATAAATAAACTAGAAAAACACAACACCTCAGAAATAAGTAAATCCTGTAGCACATCAGAAGCGATACGTCCAAGGAATAATAAAAGCAAAAACGCAGCGAAGGAGGGAGATGGGGGGGGGGGCGTGGAGCCCAGGGGCCGACCCCATGCTTCGATACTGTGCTCTGTGTCTGCCTCACTTGATTTACTCTAGTTTAATCTCTCTTTTTTAAGTTTATTTTGAGAGAAAACGTGCACACAAGTTGGGGAGGGGCATAGAAAAAGGGAGACAGAGAATCCCAAGCAGGCTCCATGCTTAGCATGGAGTTGACGCAGGGCTCTATCTCACAAATCTTGAGATGATGACCTGAGCCCAAATCAAGAGTTAGACTCTGCTCAACAGACTGAGCCACCCAGATGCCCCTAATTCAATAATCTCTTATTTCACACATTCTCCATGTCAGGCTCTAAGTACTCTACAAATATGAAGTCATTTAATGCTTAATATAACCCTGTGAGCAAATGCCCGTATTATCCCCATTTTGCAGATGAGAGAACTGAGGTACAGAGAGGCGAAGTAACATTTACAGTGTCAGATGGCTAGTAAGTGGCAGAAAAGAGACTTGAGCCCAGGCAGCCGGGCTCCAGTCTGTGTTCTCATCCCCTGTGCAATGCTGCCTGAGGCTCAAGGACAAACTTTAAGGCAGTAAGGAGTCGGCCACACAAGTCTTTGTAGAAAAAGGCAAAGGCATAGCCAGTACAAAGGTCCTATGGCAGAAGCAAACCTGGGGTTTGGGGCCACATTGGCAAGGCAGCCAGTGTGGCCGACAGCGATGAGCAGAGGGTGGGAGTCACTCAGGCCACACGCCCGGGGCCTAGAGTCCCTTTGTCCCTCTGTGGAAAGGGTGGGGGGCTCTGCAGGGTTTGGGGCACTGGGAAGCTTTCTCTGGCTGGTAAGAGCGGGCTGCCAGGGGCAGGGTCGGGGCAGGAAGACCAGCCGGGGGGGGTGGTGGCCCAGCCAGGGTGGCAGCCATAGGGACGCAGAGGGATAGCGGTGGGGCCCTGGAAGACGTGAAGTAGGGCCGACGGGATTTTCTGATGCGTGGGATGCGGGCCGTGGGAGAGAGGGAAGCATCCGCGGTGGCTCTGAGCCACGGCCCGAGGAGCTAACGGGTAGAAAGGCCTTGCGCTCTGCCAAGATGTGGGGAGTGTTTTTTCTCCTCCACATTGTGGCAGTTCTCCGGGAGGATGAAGCTTCGGCATAACAAGTCAGGATAATAATAGCTGTCTGCTACGGAGGTGTCCCAGCCAAGGGGACAGGCTCTCCGAGGAGCGTGGGGCGGAAAGAAGCTTGGTGCTTTCCTCCATCTCGTCGGCAGGCCCCTGAGCACCTCCAGAGGAGCATCAGAGAACCCGGAGGACTCAAGGCCAACGCTTGCATGGGCGTCCTCAACGTCAGCATCAGGAGTTGGAAGGAATCGTCTAACTGCACCCCGGTTGGGAAGTGAGCAAACGGCACCATTAGGACCCCAGCCTCGACCCAGCCTCCACGGTTGGGCCACATCTGGCCTCTGCCCGAGAAGCATCCGTGTGCTTGCACATGAATTATTCCAACTGTCAAGCCTCTCGGCTGCTACTGTCGGGAGATGGGGCGGGAACTGTCAGAGATTTTTAACTGGTTACTCTGGAACCGTCAGGGCACCCTATTTCTTTGCAAGGGGAGGGGGGAGGTGGGAATGAGGAGCCGTCTCCCAAACAGAGCTCTAAGCAGAAGAGCCTCTTCTCGCCAACGACACTTAAAGCTCCCCTCCCGTCACCACCAAGCTCCAAGGATTCTGACGGTGGCAGCGAAAACACAGCCGGGAAGATAGTCCAAAATAGGACAAAAATAGGACACTCGGGGTAGAGAGACAGAGAGCTGTAGGGTCTCACTGTCACTGCCAACGTTTCCAGAACATACGGGCGGGGAGGCAGAGCCTGTCAAGGAAATTAATCCCCGAAGGAAAGGAGTACGCACGGATCAGACGCTCCTTGAGTGCATAACAATGAATAAGGACTTAGTAACAGCGGCTTCCGAGCAGGAGGGGGGGCCCAGTTCAGACTGTGTGCAGTGGAGTAATCCGGGGGGCCCAGAGGAAGCCCTTGCCCGGCCCAGCCCACCCCGTGTGGCCCCTTCCCCGGCTGCAGTGGCCTATAGGAGTCTGGAGAGGAAACTTTCCATGCAGGCTGTGAAATCCAGGATTGCTATAGTCTGAATGTGTCCCCTGCCTCCCAAATTCCTACATTGTCATCTACCCCCAAAGTGACCATGGTATCAGGAGGTGGGGGCCTTTGGAGGCGATTAGGTTAGGAATAGGGGGAGCCTCATGAGTGGTATAGTGTCCTTTGTTCTTTTTTAAATTTTTAAATATTTATTTACTTTTTTTGAGAGAGAGAGAGAGAGAGAGACAGCACGAGCAGGGGAGGGGCAGAGAGAGAGAAGGAGACAGACTCTGAAGCAGGCTCCAGGCTCTGAGCTGTCAGCACAGAGCCCGACGCAGGGCTCGAACTCACGAACCATGGGATCATGACCTGAGCTGAAGTCGGACGCTGAACTGACTGAGCCCCCCAGGTGCCCCTATAAGCGCCCTTATAAAAGCCTTTGGAGAGCTCCCAGCCCCTTTCCACCGCAGGAGCACACGGGAAGCCGCCTGGGACTCAGGAAAGGGTGCTTGCGCGACAGTGCTGGCACCCTGAGCTCCGATTTCCAGCCTCCGGAGCTGTGAGCAGCACATGTCTGCCGCGCCCCAGCCACCGAGTCTGCGGCACTTTGTCGCGGCAGCCCACACACACTAGGGCAGCGATCCTCAGCCATGACTTTTGTCGGTGCGTGAAGCCCGGGGTCAAGCGGCCCCGCTACCAATGACACCCATTCACTCGGTCCACTCGATGGCTATCTGCCCAACGCTTCCCCATGTCCCAGGTACAGCGCACGAAGTGCTCGCTGGTCGGAGGTGACGTGTGACGCTTTCCCTGACGGTGCTGACAAGTCCAGCCGCCTCATGGGACCACTGTTGACAGTTCGAGGCGAGGTGGCCGCATCCAGAGGGCCGGCGCTGGGTGGGCCACCGCCTCTGACATGGGAATCTGAGTGGGGCCTGGCACGTATTGCCCAGGGCTGTCACGGCTGCCCGACCGCCTCCCGGAGAAGGTCATGCTCTTCCTCCCCTGCAGTAGGGGCCAGGCAGGGGCCGGAGACGTGGTGTCCCTGCTCTCAGCTGGGTCCTGCCCCTAATCTCTGGCTCTTCCCTGTGTCTGCTTGTGAGGACAGTGTGCGTTTGGGGGGCCAGGGGGGCGTCTCGAAAGCTTTTGGTTTATCAGTCAATCTGTGAACAAATATCTATATATGGTTTGCTTTGGGCCCGGCCTGTGCTAAGCACTGGCATGTAATAGGCTCTCAATAAATATTTGTGGGCCCTCAGGGATATAAACCTTATGAGCCTCCCTCTGGGCAGAAAGCCAGCTTTCATCTCGGTATTTCCAGACATCTTCCCTGGAAGCGATATTCCAGGAGACAGGGGAGCGGCCATGGGCTTGGGTACCCAGGGCAGGGAGGGATGGATGAGGGCCCGGGTTCTCTGCGTGGGGTCACCAAGCCCTGGGCATTCACAGGGGTGGCTGTGGCAATGAGGTATCACCCGTTAGCTCCCCGTTCCTCCGGGGAAAGCACTCCAGCCGAGGGCCTTGGTGAACACAGCCCTCTAACCGCACCCTCTACTCCCGAGCCTGACTCCTTATCTCCAATACTCAGGCCTGTCTGCTAAGGTGAACTTGATCTGCATTTCCAGCCAGCCTGTCGCTCATGCCTCAAGTCTGCTGCCTTAGAGCTGATGGATCACGTCTTCCCAGACAGGTGCCCACATCTGGGCAGACCTGTATACGTGCAGTCGCGCTCGGTTATAAATATCTATCGAGTGCAATACCAAATAATTGTGGGGCATATTTCACCCTGCCTGTTGAACACATTGCAAGAAAGGAATTGATCCCTGCTGTTTCATTTATTAGATGGTGTAATACCACAAAAATCGTTTCCACAATATCCCAAACTAAATCATTTATTCTTGACAAAAATCCAATAAAGAGCTCAATCCTTCTCCATAGGCAGATAAAGCACAGATTAATGGGGCTGCCTAGATCAAAAAATGCTGGGAAAATGAAAGGCAGATAGAGAGAGAAGGCCCCTTCCTCCTCCTCACTTCCCCAAGGCTGCCCGGGCTCAGGGTTTTATTACAAAAAGCCGCCTAAGTATTACAGGCTAATCCGTAAATCCCAGCCTAGTAAAATATGTGACGGATTTGTAAATTGTGCCCTTTACAAATCTGATTGAACTTTTTTTTTTCTTTGCTGGGAGTTTTGCCTTTCTCCTCCTTGCCTTCTCTTCACCCCTCACCTCTCCCAGTCTCTGGCAGCATACGCCCTGCCTGGCGCAGTGTGGGACCCTGGCTCTGCTTGTCCGTGCACTGGGCTGCCTCTGCGACCCCGCTCTGACCTGACTTAGGGAGGATGGAGGCTGTTGGGGAATGAGAGGCTGGGAAAACCATCCGACTCTGTTTGTCTACTGTCTACAGGGAAATCGGATTCAGGGAGGTTCAAGGGCAGGGCCAGGCGTGGCAGTTATCAGAGGCTTGGGGCACCCTTGCAGCCAGTGTGGCCCTGGTGAGGAACCCCAGGAGCAGGGGTAGACATCATCTCCAGTGGAGAAAGAGGGGGATCAAGCTGAGATCCTCAGGGCCACAGATGAGCTGGCTGGATCTTACATGTCCATGGACTTGGGAAACCCCATGGCAGGTGCACCTCCAAGGCCGTCGAGGGTGCCCATCCCATCCCCTCCTCTCTGTGCATCACATCTAGGGGGAGCCACGTGTCAGCTTGCCTGGGACCGAGCGGGCTCGCAGACACCAGGCTTTCAGGGCGAAAACCAAATGCATCCCCCGCAAACCGGGAAGTGCCACCTGACCCCCTTCCTCTGGCCTGTCTGTGCTGTGAGAGGCTCTATGTCGCTCAGGCCGGTTAATTTCCTCTGCCTTAAACCAAGGGATGTCCCTTGCAGGGCAGGGGTCCAGGATCCGTCGCTTACTCCCTGTGGATGCTGGCCAATTACACAGCCTTTCTCAGCCTCAGTTTCCCCACCTTGCTGTCCCCCACCGTCCTTTGAACACATGTCCTTAAGGAAGACCACAAGAAAAGTAAGAGAACAGGGGGAAAGGTCCTTCTGGAAGCCCAAGAAATGACACCCTTCCCTCACCCACTCACAACTCCCAGCAACCGAGGTTGGCTGAGCCCGGATGTTTCTCAAAAGGAGCCGTTAACGCAGGCAGCTGGGAAGCAGATTACGGGCTGGAAAGCAGGTCTCTGCCCGGCACAGGGCCCTGCCTAGTTTCTGATCCTGTGGGGCCACACCCCAGCACCCCCAGAAAAGTGACTGTTTCTGCTCCCTAAAGGTTTCCAAAGGCAGAGTAAAGGGGGTGTGATGGTCCAGCCTGGAAACAGGGAGCGGAGCTGGGCTCCCGGGGGTGGGGGTGGGGGGCGGCGGGGGTGGTGGTCTGGAATGGCATTGTGCAGGCTCAGGGAAGAGTGTGAGGAGGCAGTAACAGAACCGGAGCCCCGTCCCCCCAACCCCCATCCCTGCTCATTTCCATTCCCTGTCCCCAGATGCAGCTGTCCCTGCAACTGCGGACTGATGACTGATGGGCAGTTCTTCCTGCTGCTCCGCGGCCATCCTCTCAGAGCAGAAGGGTGCCCTTGGAGCAAGAGATAGAGGCCGCCCCCAGTGGCTGGCCCCTGCCCATCTGCTGCCTTTACCAGGTGGCCCGTGCATAATGACAGCAAGGACACTGTATCTTGTCTGGGTCCTGGAACGGTCTGGGTCCTGGAATGGCCTCCTGCATTCCCCTGGGCTGCACGAGAAAACAGAAATGGAGGGGAGGGACGGGGTTAGGCACTCAGAGGAGAGGACTGGCCCCACAAGAACCACAGCAAATCCAAGCTCTTTGGGGCACAGAAAGTAAGGGCGGAGGCCGCCAGGAGGCAGGTGACACAGGCAGCCGGAGAGCAACTTGTGGATAAGATGTTCGCTTTCCAAGAACATTTGGAAAAAGCGGGGTTCCCATCTGCTGGGTTTCCAAAAGCCAGAAGATGGACCACGTGACCCCAGTCTGCTCCCACAAAGCCAAGAGGCCCCCCTCTGTCCCTGGGAACAGCCAGCCGGTGCCTCCCCACTTTCCTCATTAACCTTTATCCTTTGGGGGCTCCCGCTGAGGGCTAATCCTGTTTCCTGCATTCCAGGTATTTAGCCCGGCAACGCAGGCAGTCACTCAGCTGTACCTTTCCCAGGCCCGGGCTCAGCCACGGGGCTCAGAGGATGGCCTCTCGCAGCCGCTGCGTGGGGTGGTGTTTCCCACGAGCCCAGGCTCCTGCCCGTTTGGATCTTGGCATCAGGATTCCACCGTTCAGCTTATCCTTGCGAGGGGGTGGCGGGTGTGGTGGTAGGGAAGGAAATGATGAGGGGGCGGGGTGCAGGGCTGTTCCCTAAGAGTGTGTGTGTGTGTGTGTGTGTGTGTGTGTGTGTGTGTGTGGTGGGGAGGGCGACGCGGTGCCCACCGCCCTTGTGGAATCGGAGGTGAACAAAATCAGTGGACACCTTCTCTTCTGGGGGCTCGAGTTTAGGGGTATTTGCAAATGACTACGTGGAGATACTTTCTTTTCTGGCATTGAGGAGGGGGGTGCATAAAAGAGGGGTCAGAGGTAGTGGAAAATGGGCTCCCCCCACCCAGTTGGAGGTGAATGATGTCTGTCCCTCCCCCCACCATTCAAAGGGCCCAAGTTGTCCAGTATGGAATCGGATGGGCAAGTCTCAGGAGACGGCATGGCCGGGGGTCCGGGTTTGGGAGTCCCCTGTCACTACCTGGCCAACTCTTCCCCCACTGCTGCTCCATCATGGCCCACACAATGACAGCCAGCTCCGCTCGAGTGACACGATCTGATTCCCTGGTGGAAGATTTTAAAGGGAAGGAGGGCAGGGGCATGTGGGCAGCTCAGTTAGTTAAGCATCTGACTCTTGGTTTCAGCTCAGGCCACAGTCTCACGGTTTCGTGAGTTCAAGCCCCGAGTTGAGCTTCGTGCTGACAGTGCAGAGCCTGCTTGGGAGTCTCTCCCTCTCTCTCTGTCCCTCCCCCACTCACACTGTCTCTGTCTCTTTCAAAATAAATAAATAAACTTTAAAGGGGGAGGAAGGCAGTTTGCAAAATTCGAGACTCCAGATGCAGGGTCCCCAGGCCGCCAACATACCAAAGCTTGTCTACGTGGGGCTTGGCGACCCTGGGCTCCACAACCCACCCCCCAGCCAGCATCCTCCCACGAGGAGATCAAAAGCCCAGAGATGCAGGCACTGGGGCTCCGGTCCGCGACCATCAGGTGTGATGGGTGGAGGGACCAGCTAGAGCAAAGCCAGCAGAGAGAGTGGGAGCATCACAGTAACCCCTTATTTATTGGGCTCCTCCAGCCCCACAATCGCCGACTCTGCTCAATATTTTATTCTTGTTGCACCTGCTCAGGCAGTAGCGCTGCAGGCATTTTTGATAAATGGATTGAAAGGTTTGTCTAGTTCTGCTGAAGCTTCTATAAGTGCCTCTGTATCTTCCACTGAAATTATATTTCCCAACTTCCTACAGTGCTTTCTCTCCCCCAGTGGCTCCTCTCTCCCTGTCTGCTAGCTGCTCGCTCTCACGCAGTCTCTCTTCTTCTCCCTCTCTCGTGCATGCACGCGCACACACGCGCGCGGTGTGCAAACACACATCCAGGCCCTCACATGCTTATCTGCACACATGATCACTCGGGGCACCACATACAAGGAGGAGAAGGTGGATCTACCAGTGACAGGGAGGCACATATGGCGGCCGGGCCCGTGGGCCCACACCCTCGTGTGCATACACACAGATCTTGGGAAACCCCCGGGGTATCTTTTCAGAGCCCCTCTGGTCCCTGAGTTCCAAAGAGTGACCCTGAGGGGGAGGGCCGCAGGGGCCAGCGCCAGGGGAGCGGTGGACGGACAGACCCCTAGAAGGAGAAGCGTGGTGGCTCAGTGATCTGTGCCCCAGGCCTCGGGGAGGCTCCGAGGGGCCCTCCCAACCCCAGCAGCCTCTTCCTTCCTCATCGGCTTGCCCGGGGCTGGCGGGCAGCTGAAGGCTTTGTCCCAACCACATCTGAAACAGCTCAGGAGCTGCTGCGTCTGGCCGCCAGCCTATTCCATAAATAACTTGATGGGCCTGGCTCCTGGCCCTCCTGGTGATGTCATTGGCTACGGGCCCAACCGGTGAGGTCACAGGCTTCCCCTCCCTTGGCGCCCCTCTCGGGTGGAGCACGAGACCCCCCTCCCGGAGCCTGTCTGCGCCCCATCCTGTTCCAGCTCCGCCGGGCGGTTGGTGAGGCTCTCCACCATCTGGGGACGGCAGCGTGCTGGTGCCAGACGGCAGCCTCCCTTCCTCGTCGCCAGCCACCAAACAGCCTCTCAACATTCCATCTCCCCACTGGCTTCTCCCCTCGTCGTGATGTACTTTTCAGGTGACAGCAGACTCCTGAGCTCCGAGGGCCGTGGTGAACGGCGGGCACCTCGACGGGGCCGCTCCAACCGCTGGCTGCCCCGCTAACTGGCTGTGTGACTTCAGGCAAGCTGCTTAACCTCTCTGTGCCCCCGCTTCCTCATCTCTAAAATGGACATAACAAAAGGGTTGTCTGAGGCTTCCACGGGCTCATGCACGTGAAACATGGTGCCTGGCGGGTCGGCACGCAGCGAACCTGCTGATCCTGTGGTCCCGTTGCCACGCGCATGGGCGCTGCCTCGTGTGTTGGGGAGGGGCTCTGGCTCTGTGTGTCTTCCAGTGCGTGATGGGCAGACGCACACGCCCGCTCCTCTCCAGGCTCCACTTCCAGCCTCCTCTCCCCCTGCGGGAGCCCTCCTTGCATCCTTACCCTGCCTCCGTGGTACCCCCAGTTCTCGAGAGAACCCTTGCCTTGGTGCTGGAGGCGGGAAGGGCAATGGTGTTGGGGGCGCTCGGAGGCCCTGGCCCTCCCCCTGCCTGCAGTGGCCTCCAGCAGCAGCCAGCCGGCTCCCTCCCTGGTCAGCACGAAAGCAATCCACCCACGCAAACCAACACCGTGGGACACAACCAGACCAGCCAGGAAGCCCTCGGCCACTGTCTCCAACGGATGAGTTTGGAGGAACAGACCTCGGTGGCCGCTGGGAAGGTGGACTCTCTCCGGATCAGAGAGGGAAGGGCCGCTGGGGGGGGGAGGGGTCGGTGCCAGCGCCAGCCCGTTTGGGAGCCAGAAGCCACATGTGGCTGTTGGACGCGTGACTCTGGGCTGGAGATGTGCTGTGAGCGTAAATTACACACCAGGCTTCAATCACTCGTATAAAAGCAAGAATGCAAAACAGCTCATGAATAATTCCTTTATAGTTATTATATGTTGAAATGGTAATATTTTGAATTTGGGGGTTGGATAACATATGCTATTGGAAGTAATCTCCCTTTTTTTTTTTTTTTAACTTTTTCAATGTGGCTACTGGAAAATTCGGAAGTACACGTGTGGTGAGCGCTGTGTTTCTATTGGAAGGCGCTGGCCTGTTGTCTGGCCGGGTTCTGAAATGTGCCCATTGTTCTGCCCATCCTGAGGCTTCTGACTTGCTCAGGGCTGATGCCTTCAGCTAAAATATCCCCCACATCCAGTGTTCCCAGTGGACAGGACAGCTGAGCAAAATAGTCTTGAATGGCTTTCTCCCCATGTGCGCCCCCTGCCTGCCCATGCCCCGCACCTTGATCTTGGCCTTCTATATCCAAGGGGGGGCTCCCAAAATTGGCCCAGACACCCCCAGGACGCTAAGCCTCCCACACCAGGCAGCCCTTTCTAGTCTTGCTGTCACACGCCCATGATTCTCTCATCCAGGGGTCCCTGCTGAGAAGTGTTGGCCCTCTTTTCCACCCCTGGGGGTCTTACTCATCCTTTAAAAAAATCTCAGTCAAAAGTCACCTCCTCCATGAAGCCTTCCCAGACCACTTCCATGAATGAATCACTCTGGGCTATCCCCTAGCACTTTTCCTGGAACTCAGATGATTTACCAGAACGTGCCCTGATCTATCAGAACTATTTCTCAGGCCACGTCTATTAATATGAAGCCTCAGGACGATCTTAGGAACTAGCCGCCCTAATTACACCTAATTTCTATACGAGAAAACTGAGGCAGAGAGAAATTAGCATGTTGCCCAGGATGGCAGAGTTTATAGCAGAGGGAGTGGGGTCAGGTTCCTCGGCCCTGCTCCTTCGACGGTGCCGACGGCATCAGTCACAGCTGATGTGGCTCCTGGTTCCCCCAAAAGACAAAGAGAACCCCAGTTTATCCATCACTGAATTCCCCAGGACATCAAGCCAGGTTCTGAAACACAGTAGGTGCCCAATAAATGCGGCCTGAAAGAGATCAGTGCTGAGTTATTGGCCTTTAAAGCCTTCTTGTGAGCGCGCTCTGAAATGGGGCTCTAGCGTGCATGCCCTCCGCGCTCTGAGGCCTCCCCATCTGCCCCTCCGCCCCAGCCTCCTCACCCAGCCCCCTCTTCCCTGCCTCCCTGGGCCCCTCACTGGGTCTGTTTAAAACTCAGCTCCTATCGTGCGACCTCTGTCAGCCGGGAATTAATTCCCCGGGTTCCCACTGCATAAAAACTAAACTCTCTTTTTATGGTCTCTACATGCTTTGGCCTTTCCTTTTATTCAGGTCCCTCTGCACTTCTGGAGAATAAATAAATACAGTGTAACTTTTACCAGCCTTGATCATCCGCGGCCCTGGGGCTGGCTGGCACCCCAGCGAGGCAGGGCCTCAGGATGCTCTGTGAACCCCGGCCTCGGGCTCTCTGTCCCGGGCTCCCTGCGCCTTCACCAACTAGGCAGGGCTCCCTCTGTGGTCCTCGGCCGTCCCTCCAGCCACAGGCTCCCCTGAGAAGCGGCTGTGGGTCCTGTCCTATGCCCCCCTCTTCAAACTTTCCAGCCAACCTCTCAGCCGTGGTGCAGATAGCAGCCTCTGGAAGGGACGCAGACGGATTTCCGGGGTGGGTCACGCCCCAGCCATCAGAGGGCACTCCCCTCCCCGAATCAGCCCCTGCACTGAATCAGCCCCCGCACCGTGTCTATCTCACTTTCGCCTGCCCCCTGCCCCCAGGGGGACCCCGCCTTGATGCTTACACCTGCCAGCTTGGGGCGAGGTCTGTAGTCCCTAACGACATCTCCATCTGGACATCAGGGGAGGCTCTGATTTCTTGGCTCCCGTGGAAAGGTGGGTGAGGGTCCAATCAAATACTCCATTTGAAGGGGGGATGCCCACAGTCCCCTAAACCCCATTTCACAAAGAAACGTGCCTGCCAACAGCTGTCTGGATCCAGCCCTCCTTTCTCCATGAGTGTCCCGGTCTCCTGGTATGAGGTAGTCGTGTGTGTTTGGTTGTGGGGACATTGGCCTCACGTCACTTTCAAGCACGCCTTTGAAGGCCACTCCTTTCCCCAGCCGGGCTCGGCAGAGAAACTGGCTGCTGGGCTGTTTCTATATCTGGGCCTTCCCAAACGCTACCCCTCCGTCCCCCTCCTCCGCACCCTCCAGGAAAAAGTTCCTGGAGATGGGAGCAACTAGATCCCAGATAATTGCTTAATTAGGGGAAAATTACCTGAATTTCAGCAGCCCCAGCAAGCGCCCCGCCTGCCGTTCTATGAAAGCCTCTGAAACCTGGCTTCCCCGCAAAGGAAACCGTGGCCCCTCAACACCCACCCCTCCTTCTCCAAGGACGTCACCAACGCGGTCTGGAGCCCACCGTGCTCACACTCGCACACGCACGCACGCCTACGTGCACGCCACCCCCGGCACCTTCTCAGCCGGGCTCTGCTGGGCGCTGATGGGTTTGTGGTTCTACCGAAGGCCAGAAGCCGACAGACTGTTCTGTGAAGGGGCAGATGGCAAATATCGCAGGCCTTACCGTATGGTCATGTGGCCTCTGTGGCACACGCTCAGGTCGCGCCTCGGACGTTAAGCCGGCCTAGACGATACGTAAATGAGCTGGCAGAGCTACGTTCTAGCGTAACTTCGTGAAAGCAGGTTGCAGGGTAGATCTGGCCCGCCGGCCAGGTTGCTGACCTCCCGTGTAAGGCCAGCTGCCGGGGAATTTGGCTGGTGCAGCCGGCCGAGGGTAAGGAAGCCCACCCCCGCCGCAGGCCCAGGGAGCATCGTTGCAAATATGGGCCTGAAAGAGATCAGCACTGAGTTATTGGCCTTTAAAGTCTTCTTGTGAGCGCGCTTTGAAATGGGGCTCTAGCGTCCATCCCCTCCACGCTCTGAGGCCTCCCCACCTCTCCCTCTGCTGTCCTCCACCCCGGCGAGTGGCAAGGGTGGGGGATGGATGGGAAACAGCCTGGGTCTCAGGTCCCTGCTGTGTGATCTCGGGCCAGGCACTGAACCCCCCGAGTTTCCATTGTCTCATCTCCAAATGGACCATATTAATCATTCCTTCCTCCCAGGGTCATGGTGACAACAAACAGGGCGATGCGCATGAAGCAGTAAGTGCTCAGCAGGTGCCGGCCTTCAGGAGTCTTAGCTTTTTGGCCTTGAGGAGAGTCCCTGCAGGAAGGCTTTAGGCTTTCTGTCCCGTCTTCCCCTTGGACTTGTCAGTATCTTACCTTCCCTTCGGATTGTGCGTCTGGGAGTCCACAGAGCTCTTCTGAAGTTTCTCTTCTGAAGAGAAGCGAGTGGAAAGCCACGGGATGGGCTCCACAGGTCTTCAGCGGCTCCAGCCTCCCAGCCCCCCTAGAGAGAGGCCCGAGCTGGCCTGGTGAGCCGACGGCCACCCCCTAAAAGCCACCCTGGCCTTACTGTCCTGCCCAGCCTGCCGACCCCTGCAGCAGATGCGGTCTTAACAGGGAAAGGTTACCCCCCAAGGATGCCCACAGGGGGCGCTGGAGGGCAGGCACCTGGACCGGGCTCCTCATAATGCCCAAGCCTTCCTACGTCCCGTTTATTCCCTCCCCTCTTCCTAGGCTGCCTCCTGCCCTCCAAGTCTCCTCTAGACAGGGACACCCAGCCAGGGACACTCCCCACTGCCCCCGGGACCCGAATAGCCTTCTTTACAGTCACTGTGCACTGGAGAGAAATCTCAGTCTGGAAGGAGCAGTGAGTGGGATGTCATCAGGCTTTAGAGCCCACATGTCCCTGCCAATGTGGGTGCCAGGAGAGACGGTGCATGCCGTGTAGGGGCTGGAGCGGGCAGATGTGGCAACCTGGGGCCACGGAGAGGGCACGAAACCCTAACAGCGGGAATGAGCAGGAGGGTCCTGGGGTCAGTTTGAAAGCAAGAACAGTTCAGGACCTGGGATCCTGGGGGATGGGGAGGGGTGGGGACAAACGCCCCGGAATGATGAGCGCGGAGGATGGAGGTCTTGCAGGTGACCCCAGAGAAGCCACTGCACTGCACTGCACTTGGGACATTCCCGGAGAACAGTTTTAACCAGGGGCGCCCAAGCCAGGACTGAGACGGGCAGAGTCCTGGCACAGAGCAGTGCACATGCATATTACTGGCCAACGTACACACAGACACCTGTCTGCCAGGGGGTCCACCCAGTGTGAGCTGAGGGATGTATCTTTAAACTGTAAGGGGGTGTGGGGGCAGCTGGATGGCTCAGTTGGTTAAGGATCCACCTCTTGATTTCAGCGCAGGTCATGATCACATGGTATGTGAGATCAAGCCCCACATTGGGCTCTGTGCTGACAGCACAGAGCCTGCTTGAGATTCTCTCTCCCTCTCTCTCTGCCATGCTCTCTCTCTCTCTCAAATTAGATAAATGAATGAATGAACTGTAAGTGGGTGTACAGGCCGGATACCAGCTTCCCCTCCCTCACAGTAAAATATCTTGCGCACGTTAAACGAACTGCCGAGTGGGTCAGATGCAGGGATGTAGGAAGGAGGAGGGAACAGTTCTCAGATTCAGGGACAGGACCTCGGGCACAGCAGGAGGAAGCACCAGGGAACTGATGAAGATGTCTCTTTGGGCTCCCTTAGCTGATAGCTCATGGCCACGCCTTCGTGGGCTCTGTGAGGGGGCCCTCACCTACTCCCCCCTGTGGCCCCCTTGCCTCCCCCTGGGCTGTTCCAGAGCAAATGAAAGCCAGCTGCTCTGCCCTGAGCGGATTCTCCACCTTTCCCAGAAATGCCTCCCGCCTTCAGGTGGTCAGGCAAGTGCCCGGGCTTGGGGAGCCTTGGGGCTTTGCAGCTGGGCTCGAGCAGAGCCGTGTCACCGGGGCTCTGGTCCTGGGTCAAGGCTGTCCATTTTGATGCTCTGAGGCCCCTCGCTGCAAATCCGGTGCCTGCGACAGGGCGCCCTGACGGGACTGGCACATCACCGCATGCAGCGAATCTGATTTTCTCCACCTGTGCTGTTTCCTGACTCGCTGCCCTCCAGCGCCCCTGACCTTGGAACCCAGGCCCGTCTGAGGCTGCAGCTGTCTCCCCAACCCGAGGCCTAACTAAAGGCAGGGAGCCCCAACATCTGGCTTCCGGCCTTGTTCCTGATATCTAAGCCTTGCGTCTTACCCCATCCCAGTCTCCCTGCCCTGAACTTCTTTGCCTCTGTCGTCCCTGTTGCTTCGGCAAATCCCAAGTCCTACACGAATTCCGCCCCCCCCCCCACTCCCCACATCTGAGTCCTGTGCCTCTCCTCCCCGCCCACATGAGGGGTCCCCCCCATCCCATCCCCTCATCACCTTCCATTTTGTTATCCTTTCTTTCCAGCCGGTCTCCTTGCCTCCAGCCCCTCCTTTCGCTAACACAGCAGTTCTCAAAGGACAGTTCTGGGAGCCTCCGCAGCAGCGCCGGGGACCCTTAGGCCTGCATGTTCTCCAGACCTGCTGAATGAGACTCGGGGAGGAAGCACAGCCTTTCAACAAGCCCCCAGGTGATTCTGAGGCTGGGAACCGCTGCGTCCAGCACATCCTCTCTGCACCTTCTGGAACATTCTTTGTAAAACCCAGGCCAAGACCTCACATTCTCTGGCTCAGCAACAGCGGATGGCTCTCTCGCGCCTTCCGAATTAATTTTCAATTAACTTCTGAGGCACAGTGTTCCAGGCCTTTCACCATCTGGCCCCAACCCCTCTTTCCAAACACCCCCTTTCCCACCACATCCCCCCTGTGGGCCCGGCCCTTCGGCACCAGCTCTCCCCTTTGACAACTGAGGGCCCAGTCTGGACGCTGTCCCCTGTCCCCGAGAAGCAATGTCCACCCTCCTGGTCCTCCCGGGACATCAGGCCCCGCCCACAGTGCTCGGCGTTGCCTGTGTGTGCCTCTCTCCCGGCCATGGTTTTAACATAGCATGACTCCCTGGGGACACATCCATCTTCCTCGTCCATGCGCGGCGAGCTTCTGGAAGCAGGGATAATAGTCTTCCTCAGCTGAGCACTGGGCCGGTGCAGACTGGTTTCCAGGATTGGGTCTAACTCTTGCCGGTGTCTCCCAGAGCCCAACCCTCACCCCCCCTCCCCCGCCATCCTGGAATCCCACCCGCCTGACCGCCTTGATCCAGGACCCACCCTTCTGGACATGTAGGGCCTTCAAGGGCCTCTCTGAACCCTCCCATACTCCTGTGGGTCCGTCGGGGCCCGATCACTTCCAGCCAGGTCACTCAGCAGCCTAACTGTGTGTAGGGAGTGAGGGAGAGTCCCTTCCTGGGGCACCTGGAGCTGATGCGAGTCTTTCCCCGCCACAGGGGTGGGGTGGGGGCTACAGCATCTCCTCCAGCACCTTTCCAACGATGCAATCAATGCCGACAAACAGGAGAGCCCTGGATACGCCAGCCAGCAGCCCACCCTCCTGTTACTTAATATAGTAGGGTGGGGTTTGGGGTGGTACTTATTTATGTAGTGTGTGTGTGTGTGTGTGTGTGTGTTTCCCCACTAGGTTTACCTTCCTAATTATGTGTGCTTACAGCAATATTAAAACGTGTTTGTATCCCCTATATGCACAGCAACTGATAGAATGGCCGGCAGGAGGCAGGGAGGTCCAGAGGTTGGGGGGGGGGGGGCGCTGAAATACACAAAAATTAAGCCTCGGCCTCAACCTCCAAAATGGACAATCCCCAGGTAGGTAAGACTTGTGGCCATTTTTCAATGGGGCCCTAGCAATCGAATTACCTTCTAGGGGATATTTTCGAACTGTCACCAAAGTCACCCTTGAAGTTAGGTTTAGTCAGTGGATGGAGCCCTGACACACGCTGGGGCTTTTGTGGGCTGAGCAGCACCCCCCCACACTGGACCCCTCCCATGGGTGAGGAGCACCTGCACTTTTGTGGCTGGGAAACTACAGGGATGCCCGGTTCGCTTAGGACCTGGTCCACACGCCTCTGAACCCTGAAGCCCCTCCCAGGAGCGCCACTCTCCAGTCCCACCCACTGGGGCCTCCTGCGTCCTTCAAACTCCCAATGTCCCAGACTCTCCGCGGCGAAGGGAATGTGCGGAGGACTTCCTACAGTCTGCCCGTTAGCCTTCAGGTGTGATCAAGCACACCTACCCCACACCCAGGTCGACACCCGGGAAGAGGGCGAAGCTGGGTCCCTTCTTGTAGCCGCTCCAGGACCTCAGCTTCTGCAATGATGTGACAGAGGCCAGCAAGGTCTTCTCTCCCCAAAATGGCACTCGGGTTGCCTAGCAACCTCGACAGGCAGCCGGCCGGCCAATCACCTGTGGCTGCTGACACCCACCTGTTTCGCCGGGAGCGTGGGGAAAAGGCCACCTGGAAACTAAGCCTCCCCAACCACCCGCTGGCCACCTCTCAAGGCCACCCGCCCCCCCGGAAGGTCCCCAAGGAGGCAGGCGGAGTGACCAGTGTTTCTCACCTCACCCTCTGCTCCCTACCCAAGGCCCATTCTGAGGCTTAATCTGTGACATTTAACATAAATAGTTTTCTATTCCCAGTTGACCTTTAATGGCTTTTATCATCCGCTGTGGCTCCTGGCAGTGGCCCAGGAACAGCTGTCTGCTGCCTCCGTCTATCCCGACAGAACGCCCGAGGAGGCCCCACGGCTCTCGCCGCGTGAAGCCAGGGTGGCCCCTGGAGATGTCTGCCCAGACCCAGCCTGCCGCTCTCCGCTTGGAAATATCATTACGTGTTTCAATTAGAATTAGTGGGGAAGTCAGTTATTAAGCGGTTCGTTATTATGGTAATGGAGACACTCCACACGAGCTGGTGCAGACTGTTCTGGCCTTTGACGGCCGCTTCCAAAGCCATAGTCCCTCTCTGATGCTCATCTGCAAGTGGAGCCGGGAAGAAATGGGAGGCGGGAGGCCAGACAGGTGGGTGTCTCTGCCTCTGCCGCCTGCCCTCCACACCCCTGCTCCCCACCCCCAGACACGGTCCCCGGGGAGGTGACGTAAACAAACCCTCCAGCTAAAATCACAAGTCCTACCTCCCGGCCATTGTCAAGGCCGGTGCCCACCGCCCCCAGGCCCCTCCTGGTGCCTTTCCTCCTCCTCGCAGATCTACGACCATCACGGAAAAGAGTTCACAGGACTCCTGAAGAGGTGTGGGTTTGGGCAAAGGTCCCGCAGCTTCTGAGGGTGCAGAGGGGTGCGCCTAAAGACCACTAGGGTGGAGGACGGTGGAGCCCAGCTCTGGTCCATCCTGCCCGGCGAACTTGGGCATGTCACATGACCTCTGAGAGCCCCTGCCCTCCCTGAGTGATGGAAGCTTGGGTCAGCAGTTTCTGACATTGCGCTGCTCCGACGTGCCCGTAGGAGGGGGCGTTCCCTGATCATCAGGGTGAGGGTCTGCCGTGGAATGAATTGTGGCCCCACAAATTCATGTTGTCGCCCTACCCCCCAGCACGATGGTATTTGGAGACGGGACCTTCAGGACATAACTAAGTTAGATGAGGTCATGAGGGTCCAGCCTCCACCATGGGATTCGTGCCCGTCTGAGAAGAGATCCCAGGTCTCTCCCTGCACCCCCCCCTCCTCACGGCTGCAAAAAGAAGAGGTCACGTGCACTTGCAGCAAGGTGGTGGCTGCCTACAGACCCAGAGGACAGGCCTCAGAATAGAACCAACCTGCCGGCGCCCTGATCTGGGACTTCCATCTCCCGGAACTGTGGGAAATGAACGC
Source organism: Hyaena hyaena (assembly GCF_003009895.1). Classification (NCBI taxonomy): domain Eukaryota; kingdom Metazoa; phylum Chordata; class Mammalia; order Carnivora; family Hyaenidae; genus Hyaena; species Hyaena hyaena. The sequence continues at coordinate 4,893,153 of NW_024080671.1, read as the reverse complement.
GTGTGGTCCAAGCCCCCGGCTGTGGTGTCCTGTTCTCTGGGCCTGAGCTGACTAAGGCAGGGTCCCCGGGGCGGGGGAGAAATTCCCCACATCAGGCAGGCCGGCACCAGAGTCCGGAGGGGGTCCTGGCCACCCCCGCCCCGACATCTGTCCATCTTCTCTTCCTTAGGGTCCTGCTTTCAGACACAGCTTCCCAGCCACCTCTTCCTCCCCCGCCCCAGGCCAGAGGCCTGCGGCCAGTGGGCTGAGCTGAGTCCCCCTTACAGCCCCGACCAGAGCGAGACCTGAGACCGGCCCTAGGGCCGCCGAGCCTCGGTTTCCTCATCTGCTGACATCTGTGAGGATTAACAAGCCAACACAAGAGAAGCGCTCCCCACAGACTTGCAAGGCGTGAACACTCCAGAAGGGTCCTGATTGTTGCCGTTCTTATTTAAAATAATAATCATCTCAGCGGGGGCAGGGAGAGAAAAAGCCCACAGTTGGCTCCCTTTTCCTTGAGATCTGGTGGGTATTTAAACAGGAAGGAAAACAGGAGACCTGAGGGATCAGAGCGAAGTGAAGAAGGTAGGAGGGAAAACTGGAATTGGAAGCAAAGGATGAGAGGGAGAGACAGGGACACAGAGACAGAGAGACAGGGAGAGAGATGGGGAGACAGGGAGAGAGATGGGGAGACAGAGACTGAGAGACAGGGAGAGAGATGGGGAGACAGGGAGAGAGATGGGGAGACAGAGACTGAGAGACAGGGAGAGAGACAGACAGAGACACAAGGAGCCAGAGAGACAGAGATACATGGAGAGAGACAAGGAGACAGGGAGAGAGAAAAGGAGAGACACAGAGAGACAGAGAGATGGGAAGACAGAGATACAGGGAGGCAGAGAGAGACAGAGGCAGAGAGACAGGGAGAGACCCAGTGAGAGACATAGAGGGACAGGGAGCCAGGGAGACAGAGATAGGGGGCAGAAGAGAGCAGAGAGAGTCTCCTGACCAGGAAGGGCCGTGTGTGGCTGGGTGGGAGGCGGGTGGAGGGACAGGTGCCCCGTTATCTGCCACTTGGCTGTGCCCACAGAAGGCACAGGAACGAGAGGCGCCGGACAAGGCGGGAGATGCGGCCCCGCACCAGCGAGGTAGAGGCGGCGGCAGGCACGGGGCCCAGAGAGCGCGGGCTTCCTAACCACTACCTGGTGCCGTGATGACCTCGCCCAGTGGTTCTGGATCTTGGGGGAGAGGCCATGTGGTTTGATTCCTTTACTCTCTGGACCCGCCTGTCGCCCAGGAGTGGGTAATTAGAAGACAGCCCAGGCTTCTGATTGGCTTATCGGCTTCTCCTAGAGTCCATCCTGCTTTTCTAGGCTGCAGCTACTGCCCGATTCTCGGTGGGGACTGCCTCAGAAAGCAAGACGGGGTGTCCTCAGGGGCCTCGGAGGGACCAAGGACCCTGCCAGAGTGCAGTCTCTCCAGCACTGTGGCAGGTGACAGCATCGGCGGCTTGTGCCCCAGCCGGAGAACCGTTCACCTACTGGTGGCCTCAGAGGGGGCGGTCCCTCCCCAGAGTCCTTTTGAGCGGGTCATCCCTGAGCACAGAACCCAGGCCACTCGCGGGTCTGAACCCCCATCCCAGGCCCCTGCCACATACTGGAACCTTCCCTTCCCCGGGAACCAGGAGCAAAGCTCTACTTCTGCCTCCTGCTCTCCGTGCTGGGCCGGACAGCGACATGCAGCTGGCGGGGGGGGGGGGGGGGGGGGGGGGGGGGTGAGGGGTTGGGAAAGGGCAGGAGATTTGAGAACAGGCTCAGGAGGCAAAAGTCTGCAGAGAGGCACGGGTCGTTCTGACCGTAAATGACGCGGAAATCGGTGACCATCGTTTGCTGTGCAGTGCACGTGCCGGGCGTGTGGATTCAGGCAGCTCTGCTACCGGGAACCGGGTGCCCCGTCCTTCTCCCTGGGGCCCAAACTCTCCTTCCCTGGGCAGGAATCTTCCCCTCCACCCAGGGATGGCTGGAGGGTGCTTGGATGACAGCGGCACATTTTCGCCTCCTCCCTGGCCAGTGTGCGCAGCCCCTGCTGAGATAAAAGCTGGAGAGGAGCGGAGTCTAACCTCCCCGCTGCTGGAGTCGCTGGAGTCTCTGGAGTCAAAGAGCTCTTAGTAAAAGGGTGGAGTCAATCAGAGCAGGGAGAGGGCATGACTGGAAGAGAGCATGGCTGGGAGAGGAGGCCTTGTCCGGGGACCCCCTGACTATACTTGGATTTCCTCATCACTCGTAGGCGCAGGCAGTAGGGAATGGCTATGAGGACAGACACCATGCCAAGGGTCTGCAGCATCTGGGGGTGGGGGGAGTGGGGTGCCGAGTATAAGCAGCACAGGCTCCGGAGCCCACAAGCTGGTTGGGCTCCCAGCTGTGCCAGCCTGGGCACGCCTCCGGCTCCTTGGTGCCTGACTTTCTCCTCTGCGTGGTGGGCAATAACACAACACTGGACTCATGCAGAGGGTCTTGGGGAAAACGAGAGAAGACGTCTGGTTAATGCAAGAGCTTGGCACGTAGGGCGACAGCTCCACAGTGTAAACCATAGGGCTCCTTCAGCATCCGCCCATCAAATCCCTGGACCCCAGGCAGGATGAGAGCCCAGGCAACTTTAATATCCTAAATGGTTTGATTAAAAGGCACCTTCCATGGGGCTCCTGGGTGGCTCAGTCGGTGAGGTGCCCAACTTTGACTCATGATCTCATGGCCCATAAGTTTGAGCTGACAGCTCGGAGCCTGGATCCTGCTTGGGATTCTGTGTCTCATTCTTCCTCTGCCCCTCCCCTACTTGTGCTCTGTCTCTCAAAAATAAACAAGTGTAAAAAATTTTTTTTTTAAACAGAAACAGAAATGTTTTCTCTCTCAGTTAGGGAGGTCAGAAGTCCACGGTCAAGGTGTTGGTAGAGTGTCACACTCTCCAAGGCTCTAGGGGAGAATCCTTCTGTCTTAGCCAGCTGAGGTTGCTATAATAGAGCCCTACAGACTGGGGGACATATATTTCTCACAGTTCTGGAGGCTACTAGTCTAGGAGCAAGGCCTGGAGAGATCTGGTGAGGGCCAGCTTCCCGGACTGCTGAAGGCTGTCTTGGTGTTGTTGTCCTTGAATATTGGAGAGGAAGTATCGAGGAAGCAAGCTCTGGTGTCTCTTCTTAGTAGACCATGAATCCCATTCATGAGGGCTCCACCCTTATGACACCTCTCCTCCCCATAGGCCCGTCACCTAATACCGTCACCCTGTAGGCTAGAATGTCAACATATGAATTGGGGGGAACCCAGACATTCCATCTATGCTAACTTCCTGCCTCTTCCAGCTTCTGGAGGCTCCCGGTGGCCCTTGGCTCAAGGCCAGATCCCTCTAGTCTCTGCCCCATCATCATGTGGCCTCCTCCTCTGCGAGCCTGAGAATCAGATCTCTCTCCACCTTTGTCTTATGCCTCTGGTCAACAGATTTTGGACCCCCTTGAATCCAGGACAGTCTCACTTTGAAATCCTTAACTTAATTACATTTTCAAAGACCTTTGTCTGGATAAGGTCACATTCATGGATTCTGGTAGTTAGGATGCAGACAAATCTGGGACCACCATGCAGCCCACACAATGCCCATGCAGATATTTAAGTGGGCTGTTCACGTGTTCCCCTCTTCCCCAGGTGAGACCAAACCCCTCAGTCCATTCACAGGCCGTCAGTGTGACCTACCTGAGGCCTGGCCAGCCCCCATCAGATGTGGGCAGAGACCCAGCCTCTCTTCTCTTGGGTAGAAGAGTTGGACACTTTCAGCTTGTTAGGATAGGGTGGTATGCGGCGGGCTGTAGGGGTCATGTGGGCAGAGTACTGAAGAAGGAAGTTCCCCGAAGCTGGGCCCAGGCTAGGGTGAGGCAGGTGAGGCACCCAGGTGGATATGTAAGGCGGCCTCACCCTCACGTTCACATAATTACAGGGTCAGCCCACTGGGTACCTCCTTCTCTTCACCCTAGTCCCGGCCTTGCCCCAAAGAGGCCAGCCTGGGTCATCTCTGTGAGTGAGGAAGGGGGACTCCCTGCACACTTGCTTCAGTGAGCATCCCCCCAAACCCACAGCTTCCCCACCAGACACCAAGGGGTCACAGCACTGTCCCCACCCAGCGCAGATCAGGGAGAGTTCTGGGGAGAGAAACGGTACATGGCAGAAAGTTCCTTGCTCCGAGGGCCTCAGGCAGCACCTTCCACGCCGCCGTGGAGTTCGCACGGAGCCTCTGGAGCTGGGATGGTTGGTGTGCAGGTCCCCAGGTGGTGGGGGTGTTCCCGGGCAGAGAACGCGAGCCTCTGCGTCCCTTCCAGGCACCTCCAGTTATGAACTGAGGAGGCTGACGGGGGTCTCATGCAGTGCGGTGCCTTCAGGGTCCCAGCGAGGGGGATCCTGCCGCCACATCTGCTGGCTGGTCTCTGGTAGTTTCCTACCCTCCTCCCCCCACACCTCAATGGCCTTCCTGTCTTCTCCTGACAGCTGTCACGAATATAGCTCCTTTGCAGTTTGCAAAGCACTTTTTCCTTGGCCTTTAATGGGATATTCACAGTGACCTCGACATTCATTCATTAGCCCCGTTTAGCCAAGACGAGCCTGAGGCTCAGGGGATCAGCAAGCCCCCCCAGGCTCCATGGCCCAAAACTGGGGGGTCAGGCCCAGAATCCCGGTCTGAGCTCCCTCCTTTGCCAAGTACTGTGGTCTGACAGGAGTGCCAGGAGCAGGCAGCAGCTCGGGCATTTCGTCTGGCGCCTACAGAGTCGCGTCTTCTGACCAAGAGGAAGGATCGGTGAAAACAGGGCTTCCCTTCCCACCAGGAAGGGGATTTGTCTGGTTAACGGCACTTGCCAAGAAACCCGAGGAGACAAACAGCAGGTGTCTGGGCTTCCATGTGCTGCTAAATCCTCACCTTCTCCCGCCCGGGAGCAGCGATTCCTCTGCCTCCCCCCACAGTCACCTCCATCCAGGAGAATGCTTACCCAAGGCCCCCCTCTCTTTCTCAGCAATCCCTGAGATGGGCTGGGAAGCAAGGTGAAGGTGGAATCGCTTGTGCTCCTGGTCTGGTCCACGAGGCAGCTGAAAACTTTCCAACATTTCTTCCCTGGTCGGCTCGCGGCTCTGATGGGCAGGTGCCCAGAGCATCCAGTGGGACCGGCTCATCTGAAATGCTTACGAGGCCCCAGGACATGGCTCTCCATCCCTGCTGGTGGACACGTGTGCGTCCTGGTGGGTATCCAGATGCTCGCCCATGCCACCTGTGGGTACCCAGCCTCCAGGGCAGCGGGGCCCCGTGGGCTGTTCTGAGATGGTGCAGCAGCACCGTGTCCATGTCAGGGCACGGGGGTCTTGAGCCTGACTCTTTAAGGCCACCTGGATCTATGCTTTGACTCCACTCATTACCGAGTGTCCTAAAACCAGTGACTCAACCTTTCAGAGTGTAGGTGTCCTCTTCTGTAAAGTGGACAGAATAATAGAGACTTCTATCTCACTGATTGTCATGAGGCTCACATTAACGGACGCATGACGGAAAAGTACTTTGCCTCTATAAAGCGCAGGACAAGCACAGTTACTATTCATGTCATTGCTGGGCAGAGTGGAAAGACCCCTTCCCCGAGTCCCTGCAGCCGTCCTTCAGACTCACACCAGTTACCACGTTTCCATTCATGATGCCAAGTCTCGCCGCTAATGCCGTGCGCCGAACCGTATCCCCACCTCTCAGCTTCATATGTTGATGTCCTAACCTCCAGGATGGCAGATTGCGACTGTATTTGGAACTAGGATCTTGAAAGAGGTGATTAAGTTAAAATGAGGCCGTTAGGTGGGTCCTAATCCAACATGTCGGCGTCCTTCGAAGAAGAGGAAATCGGGACACAGACATACGCGACAGACAGGGAGAAGGTGACACAGCCCAGGAGGTGGGTCTCAGAAGAAACCAACCCTACTGACACCTGGACCTCAGATATACAGCCTCCTGGATTGTGAGGAAATGCATTTCTGCAGCTGCCCAGCCTGTGGTATTTTGTTACAGAGCGCTAGCTGACTGATACAGCTATTGCTGATTACAGCTATTACATGGGATCTGGGAAATACTTGCTCTGCTGGATGTCCATAGGGGTTGTTAAAACAGGGTTCTGCAGTCACAGGTTTGAGAACCACTGGATTAAACAAAACTACATGGATATTATTATTATTGTTATTATTACAAGACTCCTCACAGCTATGCTTGTGCTAACAGGTGCTTTGAATATCTGTGAAGTGGATAGACTCCGTGGCATGGCGTTTCCCAGACTTATATGAGCACACGGAACCCTTTTATTGCAAAGCAGTTTTGAGAATTGTGTTCTGTGGAGCATACATTCCAGAAACTTCTGGCTCCGGGGATCATATGCCTTCCTCCTTCCTTCCTTCCTGCCTCTCTCCCCACCTGCCAGGGAAGAGTGAGGAGCCTGGACCACAGGGGGTGCTGTGGGCAGGGTGGGTAACTCTGGCCCAGAGCCCTCTCTCTGTAGTTCTGCCTTATCAGACAAGCAGCCGGCCAGCCAGAGCTCTGTATTTTATGGCCCCATCATGTGTGAGATCTTGCCCATTAGGGAGAAGCTGTCAACGCAAAACATAGATTTCAAGACGCACTTTCTGCTCCAGGATTATGAATAACCCCTCCAATCATTAGAACTGGAGTATTTTTTAAAAATCCAATTTGTTTCCCACCTCGAAACCCATTTACTTTGCTTCCTGCCCTCTGTTAGGAACGGGGTGAGGGGTCTTGAGGCTGGGCCTTCTAGAATCCTGGCTCTTGAAATCTCGCACCCCTGGAAACAGAGCCAGCCCCTCATCTGAAACCTGAATTTTCCTTAGAATGACCTATCATCCATTTTCGGTAGTGCAACTGTGTATTTCTACAGGAAGGTGTCCCCTTTCCAGTCAGAGCGATAGGCTGGAGAGAGCCCCATGGGGGGTCACGGTCCCCCACGGAGGGACAGGCATGGCCCATGGGGGCCCTGAGCAGGACCCCAGGGAGATGTTGCCTCCTCCCAGCAGGGAACTGGGGAGGGTGCTGATTTTGATTCGCCAGGACGTAAGCAAGGGATAAATCCAAGATTAAAAGGAAACAAAAATACTAAGTAGGCAAAAGGGTATGAAAAATCTCCATTTCTGTCTGTCTCCTCACCAGTCGCTCGCTGGAGCTGGCACTCCCCCCTCCCCTCCCCGCCCCTACTCTGCGGCCTCATCACTGCAGTAAAAACTGACACGAGAGATTCATCGAGACGCGTGCCCTCGCTCCGCTCCCCACAGCCCTCCGCGGGAACAGAAGCTGTTCATCTTCTCTGGGGCCCAGCTTGCAGCCTCCAGGAGGCTGGTGAGGGGCACCGGGCCCTGCTCCAGGACCAGATGAGGCCTGGGGCCCCTCCCCGAGGTCACAGCCAGCGCGCCCCGAAGTCCTGCGGTCTGTCCACAGTCTCAGGCCAGGCCAGGGTGGACGCTGTCCTCTCAGCAGGCCAGACGAGTGTTCTGGAGGCTGGGGCTGCAGAGGCAGCTCATCACGCACCACGCCTTCTCTTCTGCCCGGCTGGCCCTGCCCTGTGAGCCTGACACCCTCCCTGTCCCAGAGAAGGTCAACCCTGGAGGGAGAGGGACGCAGAAGCAGCTGGGTACAACCACCCCGCCCCCCCCCCCCCAGGCACTGTAATGAAGCGAGGATGGGAATGACCAGGAGCCCAGAGGAGGCGGTGGCTGATGGCTGGACGCAGAAGACAGGCCCACGAAGCCGCACCTGCGAAGATGGTAAGGAGTCTGGTGAGGTGTCCCTGGGGGCAGGTGGGGTGGTTCCCTTTCCGTGTCCACTTCCCGCTTCCTTGGCTTTATCTGTGTATAGTGGCTCATTGTTTTCTTTCCACCCCCTAAAAGGCCTAAAATCTCCATCCTCTGCATAAAACAAACTCCGGGAACCCAAGACCTTTTGCCCACAGTGCCTGGCACGCAGTAGGCCCTCAGAAATGTGTGTCAAATGGCTGGGAATTAAGGCAGAAGGAAATTAAGGCACATGGGAGGGCCGGAGTGGAAATGACTTTGGCGGAGAGTGACATGTCCCTGCCCTGCCCCACAGTCTCGCAGGAAACGTCCTCCAGACTCCCACCTGGACAGGTGCCGACCAGCCAGCCTTACAGAGAGGTCAGTAACCCTGCAGGGTGCTCCTTCACGGTCCCCAGCAGGGACAGGCTGGCGGCCGGCCGGCCCCTGTCTCGTGTCCTGCTCGGGCGCCTATGTGGCCCAGCCCGGCGTCGCTGGAGCCTCACCTCTCCCGCTTCTGCCTCTACTGAGCCTCTGTCCCTTTTAGCTCTCATTTGTACCTGGGCCTCAGCCCAAGCAAAAGATTCAGCAGGAATCAGGCCGGGTTCCCAGACGCTTAATTGGAGCTGGGCTCTTCATTACCTGCACACCTGCTCCCCAACACCATATGGTCGGAGGTAAATAGACTGTAATTGTTTATCCAGAGTCAATCCTGCCGCGATGAGGGAGTGGGTACGGGGCCACCGCCCCCCGCTCCCCACCGTGTCCCGCCCCATCCCTTGCCGGGCTGCTGAAGGACAGAGCCCCGCACAAGGTGAAACGGTGTGCAACGCCCTCCCTCCCCCGACTTCCACACCCAGGGCCCACCTTGGAATTCTTCTCTGCCGACTCCAAGGCCAGGTCCCCGCTTGCCTATGCTGGCCGTCAGGTGCTTCCTGCCCTGCCAAGGTGGTCGAGCAGGCGGGCACCTCTTAAGACCTGGGCTCATTTATCTCTTTCCCGGGAAGGTTGAAGGATGTCTGAGCCGGGCTGGGCTTCGAGGCTGGAAAGCCTGGGTCCGGATCTCCGTCTGCCACTCCCGGACTCGGTGGCCTTGGGCAAGTTTCTTAATAGCTCAGAACCTCGGCTGCCTGCGTCTACCAGAGACGTGTTGACTTCCGTACCACGCAGCCACGGATAACAGAAGGAGCTGATGTGGACGGAGTGCGTGCTGATGGGTCCGGCAGGCTGCCAGGAGCTTTAGATCCAGGGTCTCGTTTAATGCTCCTGGCAGCTCTGGTAGATGGAGACTTGGAATAGTCATACTTCGCAGAGGCGCACACCGAGGCTGAGGCGGCTGAAGCCGCTTGCCCAGCACTACCCGGCCAGGAACTGGGGGAGCTGGGATTCTAACCCTGATCGGTGCACTCAGGAGCCCATGCTGTTGGCCAGCATGCTGATGACGCAGGAAAGGGGCCTGGCGTAGGGCCAGGAGTGCAGAAGGAAACCAATAAATGCCCAGCCCCTTCTCCATGTCCTTCGTTTCAGACCCCTCCCCCACCCCTCTAAGGCTATGGCACCCACAGCATCCAGACCCCCAGGCCACTGCCGCGCCCTCCCTCAAAGGAAAGTATAAATGGGGGCAATCCCCACCCCCTCCCCAGTGTCTGGCCAGCCAGGGAGAGGGGGTCCTTTCCCCAAGGTGGTCCTTTCCCCACGGTAGCTCAGGGAGGGCGGGCAAAAGAAGAAGGCGGCCAGCCGTGCCCTCGACAGAGGCAGGCTCACATCCTTGCAAGGAGTCAAACGAGTTGATCTGAAGAAGGAACAAGGGCCCCTGAGCATTTTCGAAAAGACGACCCTGTGCAGGAAGTGATCAGCACCTGGGAGGGGACCGGAGGCCTCCAAGAGCCTGGGGCCTCACTTCCAGTCCCCAGGAGGGGACTCCTCTCCATGTTGCTGCCCAGGCCCTCCTCGCCCGTCCCCAGAGGCTTCAGGGGGATAGATGGCTGTCCTAACCCCAAGAGAAGGAATGACATGTCTTCTTAGACTGTCCTGAATTGGTCTTTAATCTGATGAAGGGTTTCCAGGCCTTCCATCCCTGATAGATCCTTGCTGCCTGCTGCAGAGAGAGACACCGGCTCCCACTTTGAGCCTGTCCCATCGGGCAGGCAGCCTCGTGGTGAGCTCAGATGTGGCTAGGGCCCTGGCCGGTCACCAGCAGCTGCCCCCAAGCTCAGGCTTCGGACCAGGCCCCGAGGAGTCTCAGAGAAAGGAGGGTGCCCAGTTCCCATCCTCTGAGATGCTGTCATCCTTCTGGAGAGACAGATGTCAACCTCCCCACTACGCGGCTTATCACACCTTAAAGATGAGCTCCCCAAGTCAAAGCGAAGGAATGGCCTCCAGGAAGACCCGAAAGCCAGAGGAGCAAGAAGGAACGCTGGAGGCCATGAGAGTAATTAGGGAAGTCTTCCTGTAAGAGGTGCCCTCAGGGGATGGAGCTCTCTGATTCCTATAGGTTGCTCCCTGGAAGTTAGAGGCTGAGACAGGAGCCAGAAGTCTGTAAAGAAGAAAAAATATGTAAGGAAGGAAAAAAAAGAAAAGAGCTTTTCCTAGCAAGTTTTTCATCTGCCCAGGGGGGATGCCCTTTGAAGAAAAGCCTGGAGCCCGGAGCAGCACCAGCTGACTCCCACATCTCCAGGAAGGGGAAAGAGTTTTAAAAGATATTTAAGCTCCTGCATAAATTGGCCCCTCAGGGGGCACTGCGCACCACTTGGCTTGGTGGCCATGGGGATATTTTCAACCCCAGGCGTCGGGCAGGAAGCTGCTACAGTAGCCGGGGAGGGGCGCCTTCTGACCTTGGCATGGAGAGGGCGCAGAGTGTGCCAGAAACAGGGGTCCTTCCCTGCCTCCTCCCAGAATAGGAGGCTCAGAGGAAATCCTTGTAACTCAAAACACTCCAGGTGGCAGGTGGGAGTGTGAGGGTGGGGGTGGGGACTGCTCATGAAAGGGAGGAGAAATAGATATGCCCTGGACCCTTGCTCTGCGACAGACACGGAACTAGGCACCTTACGGACACTGTCTCATCAGTCCTCACCAACAGCCATGCCAGGTAATATCACTGCTCCCATCTCCCAGGTGAGCAAAGTAAGGCTCAGAGAGATTCAGTCACCTGCCCGAGGTTACGTGACCAGAGGTGCCAAGACTGGTGTTTGAACCCAAGCCACATTCTGTGCCTTTCCTTGAATGTCCCATTTGGGGCAGGATCCGGAGAAGGAAGAGTCCCTGGGCATCTGCACACTGGCTGGCATGGTCCCAGGCCCCCATCAATCCGAGGAGATGCAGGGACAGTGAGGGCTGGCGGGGGACAGGGGGTCCTTCCCAGAGCTCCGCCTCTGATACCACGTGTGGCCCCATAGCCCACCGATCAGCCACCGCCAAGGCCCTGCCACCTCCTGGGTATCCACTGGATCAGCACATGTGACTCTCCAACTGGGACTTCTCTGGGTCCAGGCCACGGTCAAGCTCAAAGGGCTAGCGAGCTGATGCCCTTGGGAGCGGCTCAGCCCAGATCAGCTGGAGTCGGAAGACAAAAGCTCTAGCTTGCTTGCCCCTTGGATGGAGGACCTTTGGGGTGCTCCTCACCACCTTCCCGCCTTCCCAGGGGGAGTGGAACGCCAGTTGTGGCAGCAACCTGCTCACAGCACAGCATTGTTCATTGGCTCCCTTCCTCTCCCGGTCTCACTTCTCCGCCTACCACTGGGGCTTCCTGGAATCACTTCCGAAATATGCTCCATGCCCCGTCTGAGGTCAGTTTCCAGTGAAGCCTCACTCAGACCCCCACGTGCATGTCCCACACCTTCTTGAGCCTCCTGCCCACCCGACCCCCCATCAGGAGAGAGATGGTCGGTTTTCTCCTTGAGGAGTTATAACTAATAACCAGACCACAAGGGACCAAAGACACAGGCATCAAATATTACACAGCCGGAGCGAGATCCATATCTCTCTATCTGTAGCACTGCGCTTTATCGTTACGGCCGTGGCCGCCTGGCCCTCTCATTGATGAAGTGTGTTATAAGTGCTAAGTAATAATAATACCGTAAAATGCCTCAGTGCTCAAGAACGGGCTTTGGGCTCCAGATAAAATGCCAGACAGATAGATTAGCAGGCGGAAGAAAGGCTCTAGGAGCCGTCTCTCCCCACAACTCCCTGGGCCTAATAGATAGGTCCAATCAGACTACTTCAATTACTACTCGGGGACTAATAGTGAGAGCCTGATTAAATCCCCTGTGCTGGTGTGACAGTGCGTGCGCTGTGCAGAGCTGGTGACAGCCGGCTCTGGAGGGGCTGGGACAGGGCTGCCGAGATCAGGGAGTGAGGGGGTTGTGCTCTTCTGTGTGGGATGAGTGTCATCGAGGGGCAGGCGACCGGCCTTCTGGACTGATCTGGGGATAATGCCCTTGAAGCTCCCCCTCCCGTCCTTAAGGAGGTCGGCCCAAAGCCCGAGCAGGTCCAGCATCTTTTGCTGCCCTGCCTGGCCCCCTCTTTTCCTTGGGGCTCTGGGGAGAAAGGCAGGAAACCCTTTCAGCCCAGGTAGAAAGTTTCCAGCAGAGGAGATCCGATTTTCTGTCCCCTCTAATGGTGAGGAAATCAAGGGACCTGGACAGGGTCAGAGAGAAGAAAAAAGACAGGTGATTTGCTTGTCCAGGGGGGACAATTTGGGTGCAGGAGGTGGCTTTGCCTCAGTGGAGAGCCCTTAGAGCCAACCCAGGGTAGGGGTGCCCCGGGTCAGGAGGCGCTAGCTCAGAGGTGAGACCAGAACAGAGGAACATCTGCCAACAAGGTCAAGGCCAGAGCGGGACCTGTGTGGGGTGTGGCTTCAAGAGACCAGGACTTGGGCAGGGGCCATTAGAAATGGACGGGAGGAGAGGTTCTCACTCTCGGGGAGGCTGCCCTCCACGGGGCGGGGGTGCGGGGAGGGCGGGACAGGTGGGAACACCCCAGGGGCCACGGTCAGGCAAGTGCACACCTCAGCCCCATATCCTCCAACCACCTGCTTCCTCCATCTCCTCTCCATCAGGAGATGTCAGGATCACTGCCGCTGCACGTGTCTGAGAAACACGTGGGAACGTACCCCTGCCCCAAGTGTAATCTTCCTGCATGTTCTGCTGAGCCAGAGAATCTTCTTCCATATGGGGCCATTGACCCCCTTGAAAACATATGACTCAAAGTTCCTATCAAAAGGAGGAGGAGAAGAGGGGGAAGAGTAGGGGAGGGGAGAAAGGAAGGGGAGGAGGGGGGAGGAGGGGAAAGAGAAGGAAGAGGGGAGGGGAGGGCAGAAGAGGGAAGAGGAGGTGGAGGAAAGGGGAGGAGGAAGGGAGGGCGGGGGGGGAGGGGAAGTGGAAAAGAGGAGGAAGAGGTGAGGTGGGAGGGGGCAGAAAACAGGGAGAAGTGGAGGGGAGGAGGAAGGAGGGGTGGAAGAGAAGGAAGCAGCCAAAACAATTTATACCAAAATTTATACTTGATGGAGAAAGTAAGAAAACGTTGGATTCTTTCATAGTCCTTGAGAGAACAGAGCAGTGCGAGTGTGGCTGAGCACATGTTTTTGTTTTTTGTTTTTAATGAAAAGCAGAAAATGTACAATGTTATCTGGTTCAAGCGTTCACGGCTGGGTTTGTGGACCCTGAGTGCCGGGCCCTGTGGGCGGAGGTAAGGAGGTGCACCCCGCCGTGGACATCGCCGGGCAGCCTCCGGGCCCCGGGGGCAGTGAAGTCGAGGAAGTCACCCCGAGCTCACAAGCAGCCCCACATATGCAAACAGAGCCCGTACGTCCGAGGTGCTTGTGGGCCAGGGATGAACCGGGGGAAACCGAGGCACCAGTGGGCGGGGGGCTGGGCCTGATGCCATGAGGAGCAAGGGGCTGACCACGTGAGCCAGGGGAGAGGTGAGACCCAAGGCTGAGAGAGGAAGCTAAGGGCAGAATGAGGTGGGAGACGGCCGTGGGCACGAGAAGAGGGCAGAGGCCAGGGTTGCTTTCCAGGCAAGGGGCCAGCAGTAAAGGACAGACGGACGGCTGGGGACACAGAAGAATGTGAAGGTAAGACTCCTGTGTCCTTCTTATTCCAGGGGGCGCTGAGGGGAGAGGGCAGGCGCCCGTAGGAGGGCAGAGCAGACCTGTCTGCCAAACCCCAAAATCCTCACTGAGCCTCCTCCTCAATAAGGGAGGAAGGGGACCTGCATCTCGCTGGCTGGAACAGGCCGTCTGCTCTGCGGTCTCCACTTCCTGTTCCGTCCCGTCTGGGGGCCAGCTGATTGGGAAGCTGTGCAGATGCATGAGCCCGTCTGCTCCAGCTGCCATAACAAAGCACCACAGGCTGGGCAGCTTAAACCACAGAAATTCGTCTTCTTACAGTCCTGGGGGCCAGGCATTCGAGGTCCAGGCGTGGGCTGGGTTCGCGTCTGCTGAGTCCTCCCTCCTCGGCTCGCAGATGGCAGCCTTCTCCCTGTGTCCTCTGTGGTTACCCCTGTGTCCTAATCTCCTCTTCTTCTTCTTTTTTAAAATGTTTTGTTTATTTATTTTAAGAGAGAGAAAGAAGGGGAGAGAGAATCTGAAGCAGTCTCTGAGCTGTCAGCACAGAGCCCAGTTCAGGGCTCCCTCTTGAAACCCGTGAGATCACGAACTGAGATCATGAACTCAAGAGCAGGCAGGACGCTTAACCGACTGAGCCACCCAGGTGCCCCCTAATCCCCTCTTCTGATGAGGATGCCAGTCATATTGGATTTGGGGCTATCCTGATGACCTCATGTACTTAATCACCTCTTTAAAGACCCATCTCCAAACACAGCTGCATCCTGAGGTCCTGAGGTCCTGGGGTTAAGATTCCAAGCCATGCCTCCTTCATTGGTCCAGATGAGGGGGACACAGAGGTGAGTCCCAGACATCCCCAGTGCTCGAGAGTATGTCCTCTCTCCTTAAAGGATTAGCCAGGGTCAGAGCAGGGAGCCAAGAGCATGGTCAGGATCCAAACTCAAATCACTCAGCCCTGACCCTGCACTGCCATTGCCCTTGGGAGCAATGCACCGTTGGGGCAACCAGGAAGAAAGTTCTTAAAAGGAAGTGGAGTAGAAATGGGGCTGGTGAGGGTCACTCCCCTCTTCTGGAAGGGTCCCAGGGCACCAATGGTCGGGTAAGGGCTCTCGGGGGCCCATCTACATCCAGGGTCACCACCATGATGACAAGAAGACAGTGGGTAGACTGCCTGGGTTTACTGTGTGACCTTGGCCATGGGCATTACCTGTGCCTTAGTTTTCTCATCTACAAAATGGAATAAGCACAGCATCTACCTTGCTGAGGGGACTGAAGGGGTCAATAGATGGAAAATCCTTATGAGGGCTCCTGGTCCACAGCAGGAATAATGCACATCAGCTACTTGCATGTGTAGTGGGATGCGTGCTGTTTTGTTCCCTCCGCAGCTAGTGTAAGATTCGCCTTAGAAAGAGAGACGTGCCTTGCTTTCAAATATTCCTTGGTAAGGCCACTTGGGGTAGAGGCTGGGACTTGGGAGCTTGAGGCGGGGGGGTGGAGGGGGGGAAGAACCAGAAAACAAGTGGGTTGGTTGCCTCGAAAGGGGAGGAAGAGCAGAGCCAGGACCAGGACAGGGAGGGGGACAGGGAGGTCCCCACGCCCTGCATCCCTCAAAGTCTTACTAAACTCGCCAAGTTCTCGAAGCCAGTGAATTCTGTTCCGTATCCGTATCTGCTCAGATGATGTCCCCACGGGGGTGGCTGCTGGCATGACACTGAGGGTTTGAGCCAAGTTTTCCTACGTTTCTGAGGGCCAGGGAGTTACCTATCCCTCACTGGGCGTCACCGAGTCTTGATGAACCAGCTGGAGGCCAAACACGTGAGCCTCGCGACAGAGCTGGCTTCCCATCGACACGTCCCGGGAGGGTGGGGGGAACTAACATCTCATAAACCAAATAGACTCCAGTGCCGAGGTCCCGGCCTCTTGGGCAGAGCGTGGCCCACGTAATTTCCCCCGAATCGCAAATGGAAAAGACAATTGGATGTCAGAGATGGTTTGAGTCTCCGCTCAGACCGGTGACTTTTATGGAAAGCCGGCGCGAGAGCCCCCAGGCTCAGGGAAAATTTCCCCAGTGGCAGCGCTCGGCTCCCAACCATGCCTCCCCAGCCTGCCACGCTATTGAATCCAGCATGATTGTCTTCGGGGCCCGTAATGGAATTTTATCAGGGATCCCTGTAACTGGAGAGCTTATTTGCAGCCTTCCGCCCAAGGCTCCAGATAAAAGATGCAGAGTATGTGCTGTGGTGTCAGAAACCGAGCCTGGTCACCATCCATCATCCTGTCAAGACATCACTCCGGACAGCCCGGCTTCCAGCACAATCAGGTTGGGGATTTTCCTCCCAAGAATAACAAATAGCAACAAAGTCAGGTTTGGGAGCCTCTGCCCCACCCCCACCCTCCCTTCATTACAGGTGAATGGATTTGCGGTTTCCCCATCCTCTCCCACCAGCTCCCCCCTCCCCTTCCATTTTCTTGAGCCTAAAGTGGCAAGAGTCACCAACCCTCATCCGGTTCCAGAAGCCTCTAAATACCACCGCGGGCTTATGTCTTAGTCAGTAGGATATAAAGATGGAGATAATAGAAATTCTTCGCATGTAGAGAACATTTATAAAATTCATCTGTGTACTTTATCCCATTGGTCTTTACAGCCACCCTATTAGGGAGGAATTGTTAAATCTGGTTGACAGAGAGGCCAAAATGGGCTCTAAGAAGTTTCAGGACTTCTCCAAGGTCACACAGGGAGTCAGAGAAGTTGGAGCTTAAAGTGCTTGTGACTTCCTATCCTCGCGCATGCTTTCTACTCTTTACATGGCAATTCTTCCCCTCCCCCCAAACTCTCCGTCTTCATCCCTCTCTCTGCACCTCTTTTGCCATCTGTCCTGCCAAACCTAGTCCCCAGGCATGGAGTGAGGGCTTGGCCATCTCGGCACAGCTCTAATCATCTGCAGGAGGGCACTGGTCTTCACCTGTCCAGCCACACCTTCTCTGCATCATATCCTGCTGGGGGAGGGGCCAGGAACTGCAGGGGTGGGGGGGTGGGGCAAGGATCTAGTTACTCTCTTCCATCTGACAGATCCAGGAGCCTGGATGGACGTGGTTCCCTCCTATGTTAATGTGCAGGGAGGCGAAATGCCCGGGACCCGGCCCCTCAGCCCCCCATACCCCAGCCCCTCCTCAGCATGGCCCAGCACCATCTCTGACCAAGAGACTCGACACCCAAAGGAACTGGAGGTGGTCCATTTGAAAACAACACCAGCTGCCCCAGTGGGCGTCCTTCCGACAGAGTGATGGGGTGCACCGAGCTTTCAGTCTTGCTTACTCCAGGGCTCATGAGTCACTGTTTTCAAACCCAAGTGGTCCCATGGACCCCAGAATGAGTGAGGAGAGGAGGGAAAGGGGAGCAGATCTGTGCATGTCACCGCTGAGTGTAGGGTATAAGAGAGAGACAGTACCAGACACAG
The DNA here is from genome assembly GCF_003009895.1 of Hyaena hyaena. Classification (NCBI taxonomy): domain Eukaryota; kingdom Metazoa; phylum Chordata; class Mammalia; order Carnivora; family Hyaenidae; genus Hyaena; species Hyaena hyaena. The sequence continues at coordinate 4,875,823 of NW_024080671.1, read as the reverse complement.
GCTTCCATCCACGGGCCTTTCATTGAGAAGCACTCCTATAACCTGTAGGGGCCAAAGGGGATCTGGGAGGCGAAATCATAGCCTCCCAAAAGACACCTACGTCCCAGAGTCTGTGAACATTACCTCATATGGTAAAGAAGGGACTTCACAGACGTGACTGAGGTAAGGGTGTTGAGATGAGGAGATTATCCTGGATTATGTGAGCGGGGCCCTGAGCGCAGCCGCAAGAATCCACGTAAAGGGGCAGAGGGAGATTTGACCACAGATGGAAGAGGAGAATGGGTGTGACCACAGGGGCCGAGGCCGGAACTGGTGCAGCCACCGTGCTGGGAATGTGGGCAGCTATAGCCGCTGGAGGAGGGCAAGGAACAGACTCTGCCCTAGAGCCAGAGGGAACGTGCTCCCCTCCACACCTTGACTTTGGCTCATTGGAACTGATTTTGGACTTCTGGCCTCCAGAACCGTGACAGAGTGCATTTCTATTGTTTTAAGCCACTCAGGTTGTCATGACTGGCTATAGGGGCCACAGGAAACCAGCACCAGAGATGCGAACAGCACTGCCGGTGGCCGTTGGTGCCGCCGGGTCCGTCTGCGGGGAGTAGACCCAGGTCTGTGGAAGCGAGGCTCCCAGAAGAGCAAAGGTCAGTGCATCCGGAAGAGGAGGCAGCCGCCAGGTGATGACAGGTCTTCCATTTCTACCCAGATTGAATATGATTCTCCCTACGTCTCCTTCTCATGCTCCCTCACCTCCCAAAATGGCACCTGCCTTTGCTCTGCCGTTTCTCTGACATGTGTATGCGAGGCTCTCGACTTTTGCCCTCTCCCCTGTGAGTCAGTGTCATCTGTGCCTGTGGTCTGTCAGAGGGGACCTCGTTCTGGAATGGGACCCCCAGCTCTGCATTTGCCAGGCTGACCTGGGTGACAGGTGTCCATCCCAGAGCCAAAGCCATCCCCACTTCATGGGGACAAGACTATGACCCAACCATCTGCTCTGTGCAGAAGATCCCACTTTGACTCAGGACCCACCCCAGGGGCTTATGAACGCTTCCCCTTCCTGCCCACCCAGTCCCTCACACACTCTCAAAAGTTAAGAGGCACTTCTTGAAGGCCTTGTCCCCACTGACCGAGGTGGTGCCCAGAGTGGGGGCGCAGTGGGGAGAGGAGGCAGAGTTGTGCAGCTGACCCGGCATGCAGGTGGGGGCAGGAATATTAGGGTGAGGACAGGAGAGCATCATGGGGAGGTTTAGGGAAATGGAGGGCAAGGAAAATAAGAGGTAGATACCAGGGGCCATTGGGAGAGAGTTAAAACAGAGAGTGAGGCCACCCGGGAGTAAGGATAAGGAGCCTGCGCAGTGGCGCCCACCTGCACGAGAAGGGAGGATCTGTCGCGGAGGAGCAGGTGGGCAGGTAGGAACTGGGCAGCCTTTGGAGGTGCTTGGCACCAGGTAGCAATGGTGGAGTCCAAGAGAAACAGCACAGAGAAGCCATTCATTCATTTGCTCATTCATTCATCCATTCACTAAAACACTCATCGAGTTCCGACTCTGTGAGAGACATCAGGCTGGGCTCCAAAGATAGAGATGGGCAGAAATAGTCCACGGCCAAGACCATGGAGCCTGGCGGAGAGGCTGGCAAACTAGTAAATACGGGACCCTATGGCATCATGCCGGGAGGCTGACCGGGTCCAACAGCTGTGAGGACAGAAGTCCAGTCTCCTGCTGGGGGTGGGGAGGGGATGAGAAGGTGTCCTCATTATGGTAACTCCCAACCCAGGCCTCGAAATGTAGGTAGGTGTTTCTATGCAAGAGAGGGGAGGGGGTGCTGTCTGAGCAGAGATTTAGAACAGAGATTTGACCTCACCCCAGACAGGGCAAAATTAGTTCTTGGCGGAGAGGTTGGGGGGGAAAAACATCCTATGTCTAAAGCCAACCAGATACATATAGTGTCTGGTTTATATACATAAACAGAGGTATAGGATACCTGTGTTATGAACATTTCACGAAGCAGGCAGGGGAGGGGGGTGATGAGAAAAAGGAAACTGGGAAACGCTGGCCCACACCCCGAGTCTGGACTAGGACAGCACGCTGGAGGGTGGCCATAGATGGCGCTACCGAGAGCCAGCAGTGCGGCAGGGGTGGGGTCGGCAGCCATTGGGTTAGAAGAGGACCCGAGAAGGGAATCCGCATGATCACCAGGTTTCTTGTAACTTGGCTGCTGGAAGAGTCAGGAGGTAATTTACCAACATGGACTTTATTGAGGTGAGGGGTGAGGGGTGTACTAGGTTGAGTCGTGTCCCGCCAAGTTCATGTCCACTGGAACCTCGGCGTGTGACTCTACTTGGAAATAAGGTCTTTGCAAAGCAATTAGTGAAGATGAGGTCACACCAGTTCCAGTGACTGGTGTCCCTCTAAGAAGGGACACACTGAGGGGAGGAGACCATGTGGACATGGAGGCAGAGATGGGTTGGTGAGGCTACAAGCTTGGGAACACGAAGAATTCTAGAAGCCACTGGGACTGGGGAGAAGCAAGGAAGGATTCTTCCTTCGAGCCTTCTGAGGGAGCATGGCCTTGTGACACGCTGCCGTTGAACTTCTAGTCTCCAGAACTGTACAAGAATAAATCTTTGATGTTTCCAGCTACTCAGGATGTGGTGCTTTGTTACAGCAGCCCGAGAAAATGAATATAGTGGGCTCAGTTTGGGCCACGTGAGGTTGGAGGTGCCTATGGGACACGCAGCTTGCAAGGTGCAATAGGGAGCTGGCCTTGGGGACCTGACGTTTAGGGAAGCCATGAGGGGTGAACACGCCGATGCCACCCAGCATAAGGGTGGCAGTGCAGAGAGGGGACATAGCTGAGATCGTTCGGGGTGAGAGAGGACAATGAGGAAAGTAGAGAGCTCAGGACAGAAACCAAAGGAAATGCCATTTAGGGACAAGCATAAAAAGATGGCTTCCCAAAGGAGATGTCAATTAATGAATGAGAACAGAAACTAGAGCAATAACCCAGGACCTATGGAAGGCAAGAATAAAGTGCAACAAATACACCCTGCATCCCTCAAATGGCCGTGCTCAACACTGAGGTCCCTGGACAATGCCAGGGGCATCGTTGTGATACCTGCCCCCAAGGAGATCACAAGGGGACACAAAGCCAAGATAAGAAGAAGTAAAATTTAAACTACCCCCAAAGAGTTAACTATCAGTGCAAGGCTACCAGAGGGGAAAATAAAACAAAACAAAACACAATGTTTCAAAGGAGCATAGTGCATGATTAATTAACAAATGAATTGCACAGGCTAAAATTGTATGAAAGTTCAGAGGACAGAGAAAAGTGCTTAGGGCTTCAATTGTCAGGGGTGGATTTGCTGAGAGGTAAGATATGACCTGGGTTTTGAAGAAGGAGCGGTAGAATTTGCACAGGAAAAGATGCAGGGAGTGCTGATCCGACCTTCCACAGGCGGGCGGAGGGCTAGAAGATGACCAGAGCTCAAGGCGTACTTGGGGGTGCGGGAGGCACTCGCTGGCTGGAGTGGGCGCTCAGGGTCGGGGGGACCCCGGAAGCTCGGGCAGAAAGCAGAACATGAGGGCCCGCGAGTCGGCCAGCGCTTCTGGACTTAGCCTTGCTGGTGGATTGGAACGAACAGAAGATTCTTAAAACAGGGAGGTGATACGTCCAAAGCAGTGCTGCTGGAGTCCATCTGCTCGCAGGATGGAGGAGGGAAGGGGAGGGGGGTGGGCAGGGCTTGTCAGAAGGCCAGGCCTGCGGTCACTGGGTGTGGGGGGGTGATCAACAGTATGCGAAGGGGGCTCTGGCAGCAAGAAACAAAAGAAGGGAAAGAGGTTTCTGGGAAAGAAAAGGAGAGCAAGACCAGGGTGTAAGAATGGGGGGTGGGGGCAGAGCGGGGAAGGGCCAGCTGGGCTTCCGCTGCTGCGGACTGGACACCCTGGGCTGAGAGCCCCAGCCCCCCACCTTACCCACCTAGGCCCATTTTGTTTCCTTTCCTTCTACTTTATTCTGTTTCCCCCCTTTTTAAACATTTCTGCCCTGGTATAAACAAGCGGGGCTCGAGCCCGGGGCTTCGCTCAGCAGGAGGCATCAAGGACAGGATGGACTGGAGTTCCGATTCCTCAGCAAACCCCCTCCCGCCCCAGGGAAGAATGACAGGACCCAGGACGGGGCGACCCCCTCCCCTCACAGCCCGCGGGCCATAAGCTCCCGGTGCCTTATCACCAGGCAGCACCTTCTGCAATGAACGTCCTGACGCAGGGATGGGAAGAAGAGATTCATCCTGGTTTCCTGTCCCCGACTGCGAGCTCTATCTCACCCGCAGCCCTATTTCCCAGTCTCTCCTCTGGCGCGTTGTAATATTTCTGGCTGCGTGAACAGAATGTGGAGCGGGAGAGCTGGAAGCAAAGACTTAGGAGGGTCGCGGGCCACCGGAGGACCCGTGTATGATGCACAGGGCTGTCGCCCGCACTGAGAGAGTCCCCGGTGCGCACCTGGCCATCCCTTGTGTGCGCCCCAGGTCTCGCCCCTGCACCACGCTTCTCTTGTGTTTCCCACCTCGCCACCAACCCAGCCCCGATCACCTGACTGCTGGGCTGTGGGTCCCCTTCCCCTTCTGCGTTCACAACTTTTTTTTTTTCCTTAGGAGAGAGAGAGAGAGACAGCGTGAGCAGGGGAGGGTCAGAGAGAGAGGGAGTCACAGACTGAAACAAGCTCCGGGCTCTGAGCTGGCAGTCAGCACAGAGCCCGACGCGGGGCTCGAACCCACGAACCGCGAGATCATGACCTAAGCGAAAGTCGAACGCTCAACCGACTAAGCCACCCAGGTGCCCCATTTTTGTTGTATACTTAAAAAATTAAGAGTGTAGATCTCATGTTAGGTGTTCTTACCACAACTAAAATTAACTTTTAAAAATAGTTAATTTGGCGGGCCTAGCATGCAGATATTGTAANTTTTTTTTTTTTTTTTTTTTTTTATGGGCATATTAGTTATCTGCTGCTGGAAGAAAAAATATCCCCAATCTTAATGGCTACACACAGCATGTTTATTGTCCCAAAGCTTCTCTGGGCCAGGAATCTGGGAGTGGCTTATCCGGGCCCTTTGCGGCAGGGTCTCAGCAGGCTGCAGCCAAGGTGCTGGCTGGGCCCGGGTCTCATCCGGAGGGTCCTCTTCCCAGTTCCCTCTGTGGTTTTTGGCAGGATTCAAGCCCCAGGAGACGCTGGGGGCAGGGCTTTCCCGGGCGTACTCCCTGGTCATCTGCATCCAGTTGGGCTACTGGGGAGGAGGAAGCACCTTTCAGGGTCCCTTCTGACCAGACCCTACAGGCCAGACCTCAGTCACCTGGGCTCACCTACCTGAGAGCGGGTTTGTGGGGACACCCAGAAGTGCGGGTCTAGGCAGAAGACCACGGGAACGTTGGAGCACAATTCTCTAGCCTCTGCTCCAGGCAGGGGTCATAGAACAGAGAGTGATGGTTAATTTTATGTGTCAGCTTGAGTGGGGACCTTACTTCTGGGTGTGTCTGCGAGGGTGTTTGGGGAAGAGATTAGCGTTTGAATTGGTGGGACTGAGTGAGGCAGACGGCCCTCCCCAGTGTGGGTGGGCCGCGCCTAATCTGTTGAGGGGCCAGGTAGCTCTGAAAGGCGGAGGAAGGGTGGATTCGGTCTCCACCTGACCGTGGGGCTGGGACACCAATCTGCTCCCGCGCTCAGGGGTCCTGGCTAGCAGGGCTTCCCTCGGACTGGATCCGCACCAGCAGCTTCCAGCCCCAGGCTTCACTGGGCTCCAGCTGTGGATGGCAGATCATGGAAAGTCCCGTCATCAGCCTCCACTACCACGTGAGCCCGTTCCTTACCATAAATCTCAACATATATAATAATGAGATACACATCCTACATAATGTAGATATAGATTAGAGGTATTATCTAGTAGAGATTATCTGACATAGACTGTATGTATAGAATATACACATAGGGGAGGCCCCTGCCCTACCCCACACTTCTGAGTCCCCACACTTCTTTTTTTTTTTTTTTAATGTTTTATTTATTTCTAGGAGAGAGAGAGAGAGACAGCATGAGCAGGGGAGGGTCAGAGAGAGAGGGAGTCACAGACTGAAACAGGCTCCAGGCTCTGAGCCGGCAGCCAGCACAGAGCCCGACGCGGGGCCCGAACCCACGAACCGCGAGATCGTGACCTAAGCGAAAGTCGGACGCTTAACCGACTAAGCCACCCAGGCGCCCCATGAGTCCCCACACTTCTGTCACTTGCCCTTTTGCCACAGACACCCACCCTCCTCCGCCACCCGCTAGGGACACTACCATTCCTCACGTGCCGGGACTGGCTGGACTGTCTGTCACACGTGGCTACACGATTAACCATGAGACCCGCGCTGCCCAGTAGAACATTCTTCGGGGATGGAACTGTACGACACTCGGCTCTGCCCAATTCGGCAGCCGCCAGCCACAGGTGGCCCTGAGTGCCGACGTGTCCCTGGTGTGACTGAGGAACACAGGACTTCGTCTGGTCTCCACCGGTTTACATCTCACTGTAACGGCCTCCACGAGGCTGGCGGCCATCACACCGGACGTCACAGCACTGAGAGGCGGGGCTAGAGCATAGCCCTCTGACCGACATCTGAGGTTGTTTCTCTTAGTTTTGGGAACCTCAGTGGAGGTTCTGCATGGCAGGCGGGTGAAGGAGGGGACACTGAAATTTCCCGGGGCTGAAGATCAGGAAAGCACCACTTTTCAAACATCAGCCAGGAGGCCTCACAGGGTCTCTGACTCACACTCCTTGCTGTAGGAAGGAGTGCTCACAGAAGAGTTCTAGAAACTTCCATGGAATGGTGGGTCATGAGCTCATGACCTGGGCTGATATCAAGAGTCGGACACTTAACTGACTGAGCCACCCAGGTGCCCCAACTTAAGCCACTCTGAAGTGGGTTCTCTGTCACCCCTAGCCTTTTTCTCTCCCCCTGCTCTCTGCCAGCTGCCCTCCCGACCCCACAAAGGGCCTCCATCCCATATCTGCTGACTTGGGATTTGTGGAGGGAGGCCGGGCCTGCTCTGCTCTGGCCTAAGTGCCCAGGCTTGCCCCAGTCCAGTGGGCCCGGGAGCTGCCCGCTGCCCACCTGGTGTTCCCTGGCAGCAGCCAGCTTGGCCACCCTCTGCCAGAGAGCTGACCTTGCACTTCTCCACAGAGAGAGTGCAAGGCCCGTGACCCTCTGCACAGTGCACACCACCCACCCATCCAGCTGCATTCACACTTGGTCCCCTGGCCCCAGGGCCTTAATGAAGGTGAAGCTGCCATGCTGACCCAGCGCTGGGACATCTCCCAAAATCTCCTGGGCTGCAAGTCCGTAGCCTGAGGTCCTCTCGGCTCCTGTTGTCAAGGGCACAAATAAACGTGCAGGGCCGTCATGTGGCCCAAGTCCAGCCTGTTCCCTGAGACTGGGAAAATGAGTAGCACCCTGGTGTGGGAAGGCACGTGGGCCCCACCCTCACAGCAGCTGTCTGTGTGTCTTCAGGGCGGAACACCCATTTTTCTGGAAGCTTGCGGCTTAGCCTCTCTCTGCCCGCATATTGCAGATTTGGGGGCCCCCAAAGGCATGCAAGCGCCCTTCCAGTCACTCACTGCCTCTTAGACCTTATTAATTAACCTCTCTGGTCCTCAGCGTTCTCATCCGTGGGGTGGGGCCGTAGCAGCACCTACAGAATAGGGTTGAGCGCAAGACAGACCAAGGTGATGGATGAAAGCATTGGGCCACCGTAGCGTGAAGAGGAAGGGGTTATCCATGCGCTTGTCGGGCATGATTGTGCATACCGCCACTCGGCTAGGTCTCTGCATCGACTGTCCCCTCAACATGCACAGGCCTTTAGCCACACACGCATGCGCGCCCGCCCCCACACCAACGCGTCCGCGTGTGCGCACACACGCATGCGCACACACATGCATGCTCGAGCACACGCCAAGTTCGTATTCTCACCTGTCCCCAGTTTCCCCAAAGCAGAGTCACCTGAGACTTGGGACGGCTTGCTGGGCTCTCCCCGGCCAGCACGCAGGGGCTCTGCCATCAGCGGGCAGGGCGCACACGTCTACAAAGCCGAGCAGGTTTAGGAAGGGAAATCTTGTTGAGATTTGGAATCCTAATGCATTTCAAATAGGAGTGAATTTTGCATTATTGGCTGTATGGGCAGAACTGCGCGGCCTCCTCGGTGGCGTGGGTGAGGAATTTGTCAATTCCCTCGTAGTGGCACAAGATCCAAAGTGGGCATCCTGGGGAGAGGCAGCTGGGGGTGAGCTTTCCCCGGGGCCTCCCACAACCTGGGACTTCGCCCGCTGCACAGGCTGCTCCATCAAGGGTCCGGATTCCGTCTTTCAGGACTTCGGAGCAGAATCTTGGTTTGAGAGCAGGAAGGGAACTACTCGTTCAAGTGGCAATTAAACGGCTCTTGCACAGGCACTGGGCTTATGCTGAGATCCAGGCGGAGACTTAATGAATTGCTCCAGCCCCTGGGAGACTTGTCAGCTGAGGGCACCATCCATCTGTGCGCTCACACCCGAAAGTGAAGTGGCAGGAGAAGCCAGAAGGACTCAGGATTGTGGAAGGGACTGACCTCGGGCTGAAAGAAGACCAGTTTTCTATTACCATCCCCCCAGCACACCCACCCATCTCATGCGTGCGCGCACACACACACACACACACACACACACACATCCTTGCACACACAAATACACATCCCCATACAAAAGTGTAGGGACTGTGGGCATGGGAATCACATTCCTGTTTGCCTGGAATGCCTCTCACTTATACTTGTGTTTCTGGTGTCATTATTAATAGTGCTTCCTCCCAGGTCCTGTAAGTTACGTGGTCACCTGCCTAAGGGAAGCTTAGGTGAGAGAGAGGAAGGAACAGATTGGAGAGGTGCCACAGAGGTTAGAGAGCTAAGTGGTACTGGCTTTGCTCTCCATCCAGAACTTGGATCTGGGACTCCAATGCCTGGGGCTCTATGGAGAGAGACGAGTGAAAATCGCCACATCCTCCCAGCTCAAACTAAGATGTCCCTTGTGTCAAGTCCAGGAACATGACGCATGTAGCACTCTGATTTAAAGCCTTACTGTGTTGGGGCACGTGGGTGGCTCAGTCAGTTGGGCATCTGACTTGGGCTCAGGTCATTATTTCACAGCTCGAGTTCGAGCCCCATGTAGGGCTCTGTGCTGCAGCTGGGAGCCTGGAACCTGCTTCAGATTCTGTGTCTCCCTCCCTCTCTGCCCCTCCCCTGTTCACACCCACTCTCTCTCTCCTTCAAAAATAAATAAACATTAGGGGTACCTGAGTGGCTCAGTCGGTTAAGCGTCCGACTTTGGCTCAGGTCATGATATCACAGTCCGTGGGTTCGAGCCCCACGTTGGGCTCTGTGCTGACTGCTAGCTCAGAGCCTGGAGTCTGCTTCAGATTCTGTGTCTCCCTCTCTTTCTGCTCCTCTCCTGTTCACGTTCTGTCTCTCTCTCTCAAAAATAAACATTTAAAAAAATAAAAATAAATAAAAATAAACATTTAGAAAAATTTTGAAGGCTCACCATGTGGCAAAATGCCATAGATTTTAGGCAAAGAGAATGACCGTCTCTGTTATCATAATCATTAAATGTTTTTTATCCAAGTATCTGCAGACTTGTTACAGGTTTCTCTGTGTCCGTGAATCCATAGTAAACGGCCAAGGCCAAACGTGGAAAATCAGGTTCATTCTGAGTGTCAGGTCTGGGTCTCGGTGTTAGTCTCTCCCTGGGTCACAGTGTTGAGAAGGATTCTGAGGCCATATCCCCGGTGAACATCAGACTACCATGAGCTATGTCTGCTTGGGGCCGTGGGGGAGGGAGCAGTGACATCGTGTCTGCTATCTGCCACTTTTGTCCCAGAGGCCATCAGGAGTCTCAGGGTCTCTTTCTGCACGGATCCTTGGTCTGGTGCTCTGCTTGCGGGAGTGCCCGTGAACGCCTTTGGAGACCCTGTACAGAGGCGGGTCTGCCTTGTTCTCCTTCCCACTGCCCTGTAGGCTTACTGCAAAGAGGGAACAGAGCCGGCTGCCTTTCCTCGGGAAGAAAACCAGACAAGTCTGAGTCCAAGAGACGGCTTGGTGGCACCCGATGCCTTCTCAGATTAGCATCAGCTCTTGGAGACATCTTCTGCCTGAGTCCAGTGCCAGGCATGGCTGTGACCCATCCAGGGTTGATGCCTCGACTTGCTGCCCACTCCTTAAGCCCTCTTCCCTGCCCCCAGACCTCAGCCCACACCTCGGGCAGGTGAGCAGGGAGCCTGGCACGGGGCTCTCTCTCTCTTGCTATAAGAATTTTAACCCAGCCTGCATATTGATGGAATTGCACGCTTAGAGAGGCAGCGACGCCAATGGTTTCTTGCTTTACGAAGCCGAGACAAAGGCTGCTATTCCTGAGGCAGGTGTTTCTTTGAGGTCCTCTCAGTCCCTTGGGTCACAACCACCCACCCAGGACAGGATGTTGTGTGTTAGTGGTCATCTAAGGAAGTATTTGCAAACAGGCCCATCTGTTCAAATGAGAACCAGCCTCCCCTCCACGCCTAGTGGGGCTGCAAAGCCTAATGTATCAGAAGCTCAATGGGAATGATTTATTATTTGTCCTTTGAACCAACAGCAGATGAGAACTGGGTGTGTGGCCTCTCTTGTCAATGCTTATCTGAATCCTGCTGCCCTTCCAGTAGATCAGCAATGAGACGCTTCTCCACGTTGGCCACTCCCAACAAGCTCCAGAAAGGAGGCGTGAGATGGGCTAAAGCGATGGAAATGCATTATGAACATTTGCAAACCGTATTCACAAAGGAACATAAGGACAGAGCGAGCTTGGGGGGAGGTGCGTGGGTGAGCGACACGTGGGGCTCAGTTCCCCTGTTTGTCAAACGAGAAGGTTGAGCTCCATGGTGCTCTGACGGGACCACAGCCAATGCTGAGCTTATCCAGGAAACAATCACAATGGCTTCTTTTGAGGCTAAGGAGCTCGGGACACCAGCAGCTCTGCACCACCCGTGTGGGCACGTCACCACTCCACAGTGTCTCTCCTCTATGGTGAGGCCCCAGAACATCCATGGGTCTTGGTTTGTTTGAAGCGTTGTGAGAACAACCCATCGGCTCACCGCCGTGGACACTCACCATCACTGGGCTCAGCTTGGGTTCATCCAAAAGCAGGTCCTGAGGGTGGATCCCATGCACCTTAGGGGACCCCAGCTTTCCATCGGGGAGGAGAGAGGTGATGCAGGGGAGGGGAGGTAGCCGGTGGAGCGGGTTGCAGAGCCAGCCCCTACCTGGGACCTTGCGGGGAAGTCAGAGATCTGTGGGATGGAGGACCCTGCGTGACCGCAGCCAAGGGCATTTACACACCCAGCCCCCAGTCACTGCTGAGGGATGCTCCAGAAGAGGGGGTGAATTCCCCCCTTCTGGCAGAGCAAACTTTGCAAAGACATGGAGCTCAGGGCAGGTAAAAAGTGACAGGAGACCCTCAAAGCCGCAAGGCCAAGGGGTACAGTAGGGATCTGCTGCCTCAGCCTGCCTTCGCTCCTTGTATGCCCATCCCATCTAAGCAACACTGGGGACGGAGGATTTGCATAAGCCTTTCCACTCAGTTCCTGTGGCCTTGCACGCGGTGCTGTGTGTGCCCTTCTTTCTGCTGCCACCTGGACCACAGAAGACAACATGCTTCTAGAAACATCTTGGAAGTCCTTAAATTCATGACCCAGATGCAAGTGCCCCCAGGGCTGGAGACAATTAGGAGCAATTACAAAAGGGGCTGCTATGTCCTTTTCTGTCTGGCAGCGGATGTTCCTGTGGCCTGAAGAAGTCCAGATGTGTTTGCGACGGAGGCAGAGCCAGGGCCTCCCAGGCACCGGGATGAAAGAACAGAGACCCAGCAGCTGGTCTGCAGGAGAAGCTGGTGGGAGCCGCACCCGGAGGCCTTACACAGGCTGGGAGGGCCGGGGCGTGTTTATGGAGGAGGGGCCCCAATTGCTGAGCCCGGCGTCTGGGCCCCGCACTTGTGCTGGATGGCCGGCATCTGAGCCCAGGGCACGGAGGCTGCCCCAGGCTCTGAGCCAGAGCACGGGACACTGACGGGACACTGGGGTCTGTACTGGGGGGGAGGGCAGGCATTTCCTTGTTTGCTGCTGCACTTGCAACGCAGAGCACAGTGCAAGGGTCACCTCGGACAAGGCAGACAGGTGCACAGGTTGACAAGACAGCTTGACATATCCCGGCACTGGATAAGGGACCGCGGTGTAGGGCCGGTGCATGGGGAGCCCTGGGGCAGAAGTGTGGGCTTGAAGTGATCTTTCCCCAAAGGTTTGCCCCCAACTTTCTCCACTCTGCAACCCGAGATGCCCCTTCCACGCCTCCCACTTTGCCTCCCTCCCTGAACTCTCTACTTGCAGGATGCATCTAGAGTCTGGTCACTTCCTCTATTGTCGCCATGGTCCCAGCTGCCATCACCTCTGCCTGTATATAAAACATGTGCCCATGCCCCATCCCCACTCACCCCTCCTCTGCTTGAAGTTACTCCTGGACCTTCTCTGCACGGGACATGGACACAGATGTGGAACTCTCTGGCTTCTGTCTCTTTCTCTCTCTTGCCAGCAGAGTGGAAGCTCCCTGGGTCCTCAGACTGGATCTCATTTGGCCTCTTAGGCTTCCTGGTCCCTTGAATAGTGCCGAGCACAGGGCTGAGACACATGAATGAAATCCAGCCAAAGACCCCATACCGCATAGGTGTCACTGCTATGGGCTCGCCCTGTCCCCTTGCTCAAGGATCCCAAAGCAAGTCCTAATCTTTTCCCCATTAGTGGATGGAGAGGAAGCCACCTTAGCCTGTAAAGCTGGAAGATGGCAGAGAATGTGCAGGGAGAGACACTGTCTTTTCACACGGGACCCAGTGTGGAGCAGGTGCTCGGGACACATCTGTTGGACTGAGCGGCCAGTGTGCCTTCCTCGTAGCTCAGGCTGGCTTCTCCCTCCTCCGCGTTCACTCAGCTCTGAAGCTTCTCTCGGTTAATGCCTGTGATGTGGTCCCAAAGTGTGGCTCCTAGGGCAGCCGTGGGACTTCCATCTCTGCATCCCTACACCCACCTGGGACCTCTGGGTCCCTGTGCCTGATGCTTGCCAGATGACAGATAACTGAGTGGACGAGTAAGTGAGCAAGTGGATGAATGAGTGAGCAAGATGAGTGAGTGAGTGAGAGAATGAATGAGTGAATGAATGAAAGAATGAGTGAGTGAATGAATGCATGAGTGAATGAGTGAGTAAATGAATGAATGAGAGAATGAGTGAATGAATAAGAGAATGGATGAGTGAATAAATGGATAAGTGAGTGAATGAATGAGTGAATGAATGGATGAGTGAATGGATGAGAAAATGAGTGAATGAGTGAATGAATGAGAGAATGAATGAGTGAGTGAATGGACGAGACAAAGAATGAGTGAATGAATAAGAAAATGAATGAATGAATGAGAGAATGAATGAGTGAATGAGTGAATCCACAGATGAGAGAATGAATGAATGCGTGAGTGAATGAATGAGTGAACAAATGAATGAATGAATGAGTGAAGGGGAGAAGAGGCAGGATATAGACACCAGACAAACTTAGCCACAGCTTCCTAGCACCATCTGGGCCCATTTTACCACCCGAAGTCTGGATGGTCTGGATGATCCAGCGGCAGACACATCCCTCCCCAGGTACCAGGAAAGACAGGGCCACCTGATCTTGTCACCAGAGCCACCTCAGAGCACACGCGTAACTGCCCGCAGCTGCTCAGAGCCACGAGCAGCCTGGGACGCCGGTGGGTGACCGGCACGCTGAACCGTCCGCAAGGCTTCCTGAGCCCGGGCAGGTCCAGCACCCTCACAGCTCTAACTCCACTCAGTTGCAGTCTGTGTTTATGGGCCCATAATCAAATGGAAACGAAAAGTTTCTCATGAGAATCATCTGTCAGAATTGTGTGGTGTCCAGGCCCAGGCTGGGAGACTGGGTTATAAATATGCAGCTCTGCTCCAGCTCGGCTCCATCTCTGGGGACTCACGGGTCATTTTTCAACCCGGTACTAATCCAAGGAACGCAATCTTTCATCAAACACTGTGTCTAACAGGCTGGGTATCTGAGACCCTGATTGTCCCCAGTGGATTAAGGAAGCAGGAGTGATCACAGGGAGATGAATCTGTGAGCCAGGCGCCCCTCCCCCGTGGCCCAGCAGCCCGCATGGCCACGTGCAGCCTGGACCCCGAGCAGGCAGCTGCCAGGCTCTGGGACACCTCCTGGCACCCACCAAAGCATCCGTCAGACAACCATCCCTCTTGAAAAATGGTTTTCCTTATTACAGAAGGTGCTCAATGCAGTAAACGTGGAGAACGGAAAAGCACAAGGAAAAGAAAAATTGCCCATAAATCCATCACCTGGAGAAAAACTCATAACACTTTGGTACATAGATTTTTCTAGACTACTTTCTCACCCCCCCACCCACATTTTTTTTCCTTATTAAAATATCTCATATTGTACATGCCGTTTCCTAGCTTGCTTCCCCGCCAGCCCACTAATGGTTATATTGTGACCATTTGGCCTCATCACTGTCTTTCCACAGCCTGCTTTTTAATAGCCACATTAATTTTCTTGGTCAGTCCCTTTTATTGGACATTGGTTTGCTTCCAGTGCTCCAGTAGTATAAAGATGCCACGGAGAACATACTGTATGTAGATCTTTGAGCAATTCGGATTACTTCCTTAGGAGAAATTCGTAGGAGTGAAATTCTGCTGGATCCAAAAATATGGACATTTTATAAGTCTTGGGGGGCACTTTCAACACTAGCTCTCATTGTGTCCCACATCTTCAGGAATGGCCAAATGGTTTTGGAGTACCTTTAACCAATGATCACTCTAGAGTAATAGCAGAGTAAGGAAAGTGACTTACCGTCCGTCACAGGCGGGACGAATGATGAATCTCCCTGCTTACACTGGCTGTTTTCAGAATCATGGTTTATCTCCTTTGGCTACAGCAGATCTGAAGACACAGTTATGGTTGAGAGGAGTGATTCCTCTTAGAAAATTAACTCTGAGCCTCCAAACTCCTTCTAACTTTGTTGGATCTTTATATTTTTTTAATTTTTAATGTGTATTTATTTTGGGGAGAGAGAGAGGGAGACACAGACTCTGAAGCAGGCTCCAGGCTCCGAGCTGTCAGCACAGAGCCCGACGCAAGGCTCAAACTTATGAACTGTAAGATCATGACCTGAGCCAAATTTGGATGCTTACCTGACTGAGCCACCCAGGTGCCCTAACTTTGTTGGATCCTTAGAATTCACTTAAAAGGTAACATCAGACCTGCTTTTTTGTTCTCCAAGACTATGGCTATGCTTAATTGTACGATCTGGGGAGGGGGCTGGTCTAATCAAGCATGAAGGGGAGAGGAAGTGGCTTCGCTGGGGAAGCCCCAGAGAGTGGTTAACAGCAATTAGATGAAACATGGCCTGGAACTCCCCAGGACCATAGAGAGCACAGAAGCCTCTTTCCTATTGCTGAGATGTACGCAGCAAGCTTGTGGGCGCAGGCAGGTGATTGAAAGCTGGGGGTCTGCGTGGGTGGTCCATTTAAAAACACCGCCCAAGTCAGGGCTGGAGGCAACTTGAGCAACTTCCCTCCAACCTTGGCTATTTACTATCCACGCATCCATTCCTTGTCGAAGAGGTTTCCCTTGAGAGCCACATATCAGGGCACCCGAGGGCAGGAACAACCTTCTGGAAAATTGTAAATAGGGACAGAATTGTCTTTGAAGTCCTCCAGCCTCCTTGGCGGTGACCTTCCCTCCTCCCCTGTGTCCCTCTAGCCTCTGGACAAACCACCTGCTGCTGCCTTTACAGGCAGCTTGAGAGGCCAAAGACACACAGGCTTTCAGGCCAGAAAGACCTGAACCCCGAATTCTAGCTCTTGCTTCACTGTGCAGCCTCTGAGAAGTGACTAAATCTTTCTGACCTTCCATGTCTTCATCTGTACAACAGCAAAACGATGCTTGCCTCACTTCCTGCTGCTGACGTGGGGTGAAACAAGATGCCTGATAAATGCAGAAGGGTCCAAGACACTGCTTGGCATGTGATAGAGGCTCAGTGAACATTATTTACTGTTTTTTTCCAAACGCCATTCCCAGGAGGGCTCTGTACCCTGTGCTCTCGGCTCCCGCCTGCCTGCTCTGATCGCTTTGGAAACGATTACATCAGCTACACGATGCTAAACGCTGATGATCCTTTCAGGAATTCATCTTAAGTAAATAATCATGGATTTGCTACAAAATTGTTCTTGACAACATTATTTATAATACCTGAGAACCAGATGCAATCTAAATATCAAGATACAGAAGACTAAATAAAATATAACACATCCACAAAATAAACACGATTCAATATAAATTTCTGTCTTCGCAGCAAAAAAAAAAATGCGGTAACCCCGTTTTCGATATCCATTTGCATCTCCTTAATTATTCAGTGTATCGCTGAGAATTTTTTATTTGTTTATTGGGTTTTTTTTTGTATTTCTTTTCGTGCGCATTGCTTACTTATGTCCTATTACCTCTTTTGGTTTGGTTATTCTGTATATTTTTTCTTATGAGTTGTCTGAGCTCTGTGTACATTAATAAATTGGCTTCTTGTCTTTTGATTTGTGTTCTAAATATTGTTCCCTGGTTGCCCTATGTGTTTTGACCTCAGTCTGTCCCTTGCCTTTATTTTTCCCACATTCAAGTTTCGATTTTTCTGTACTAGATTAATCAATCTTTTCGTACAGGGCTTCTGGACTTGGTGCCCCACTTTGAAAACCCGTTTCTATGGGGTTTATAACTCCAAGGTTATAAATACATTTACTCACATTTCATCCGTAACTTTTATTACATCATTTTTTTCCTTTAACATTGAAGTCTTTGATCCATCTCGAATGTACTTTGGTGGAAGCAGTTAGGTGGGGATCCAGCTTTATTTTTTTTCCCCCAAAGGTAGCCAATTATCCCAACACCATTTATTGGCTAATCCCCCTTTCAGATGAATTCTTTAAATAAATCCTTTTTCACTGGGGTCACAGGCTCTTTTGAGAAGCTGAGGAAAGCTATAGACTTTCTCCCCGGGAACAAGGAAATGTACATGTGATACACACTACATTTCACAAACAATTTCCCGGCAGGCCAGGAACTTTCCAAAGCATATTCGCTGGCTCGTGAGGGGTCTGTAATCTCTGGCTAAACCCCTAACATTAGGTGGAAGACACAGAGGCTCCATGTTGAGACTCCAGGCTCACACGCAGGTCAGCGAGAGAGCGTTCTGCAGTGGAGAAGGTCTGGAAGAACACAGCCTCCGGACTCCCCTGGCAGAAGTCTCCTTGGCCGGTCCTCAGGGCTGTGAGGCCACTCTGGGTTCACCACCACCCCACGTCCTCGGAATTCAAACATTTTACTTTCCATTCTCCTGGCTCAGAGCATCCAACAAATCCTGTAAACTTGGACAGCCGGTAGTCTTCTTTCCTTGGAGTGCAAGGGGCTCTTGTCAAGTATTTTCTCCTGAACCCAAGGGCAGGTACAGGCGCGTTGCACCACATGACTCGGGTTCCCTTGAAACTCACACGCTCACCCCTAATTCTCCACCTCTGCTGAAGGCCAGCACTTGCCTTCGGCTTTGGGGTCCCCCGAAGTCTAAAGTTTGGCGCCAAGTTGTCCTCGGTGCACCTGCCTGACCTCTGACTCTGTGGCCGCTCTGGCCAGGCCACGGAGCCTGTTCTAATGGCCCTTCCTCTCTGTGAGGTGCCGCTCCAGCACCCCAGCTCAGAGGAGTCTCAAAATTCCCACCTGGGAGCTTGTCAGGAAGGCAGGTTCTTTGGACCCGCCCAGTCCCTCTGAGTCAGAAAATTCTGGGGCAGGGGCTCTTGATAAGCCCCTCAGGGAGGACCAGCTCCATCACTCGCAGGACCCGGCCCCAAATGGAAACATAGGGGCCCCGAGTTAAAAAAGTGATGAGGAATCTCATGATGGTCACAGCGGAGCATGAAGCCCTCCTGAGACCAGGGTCTTTCTGGGGACCCCGTGTGACGGCTCCAGGCAGAGTCCCACGAAGTCGGCCCCTCCCCCAGCTGACACGAACGCACACTCAGGGTCAAGGACCACAGTCCCGGCCAGCGCCGACGCTCGCTCTTCCGGGTGGTCCCTCAGCCAGCTCTGGGGACAGGACCAATCTTCGACAAGGTCCGTCCCCATCGTGGGGACCCCAACCCACTCCGGAAGCCTGTCCTCCTGCCCTCCCCCGCCGTGCTGGCCTGTCGCACATGTGTTAACACTCGGATTGGCACTGATGCTAACTACGAGAGACTTGCTGCAGCCTCTGCTGGTTAAGGAAAATCTCAGATCCACTTTACCTGTTGGGATGGAGATACGTCTTCCTCTCTCTCACACACACGTACGTGTGCATGCTCAAGGGGAATCCAGCCTGACCAGGGTGACAGCCAAGCTTGCAGCTGCCTGGCGTGCAGCAGCCCCTCGGCCTGTCCTGGGGGATGGGACCAGGCACCTGGCACTATGGTCTGACCCTGTCCTGGCCGCCCACTGCCCAGAAGCTTCACCCTCTGGTACCCGGACATGCCACCTGTTCCCAGCCCAGAGGCCCCTGCTAACCCCTGACAGCCCACATCCAGGCCTGAGCCCAGGCCCCTTCCTTTTCTTCCTGTTTGCTGAACCTCAGGACGGACACCTGAGCCTCTTGGACGGTGTCTGACTGAGCGGAGAAAAAAGACAGCATCCGAGGATGGGTCTCTGACCGGGAGGCCCTCTAGCTCACAAACTATCTCATTTCAACATGCGTTAATTTATCATCTACTTAGCTCCGGCCTGGGCCGCTCTGTCTCGTTGCCGTGCAGGGCACTGGGGGCCACACTGGTAGAGTCCTGACTCCTCGGCAGCCCCCAGCCTGATTCCTGCAGACGGAGATCGTGGTGATAGTCACACACTGGGACCAGCTCATACCGGCTTGCACTGGCTCCTGCCACCTCATACTGGCTGGAACCGGCTTGTAGGAACCCATCACCAAACTTTCAGAAATAATGGGAGACCATTGTGAGGGTGTTGATACTGTGAAATCACCATTATGGGAACATTTATTATTAGAATATTGACACTGTGGAAATTGGCAAATGCCACCAATCAGCCTTTCTTTTCCTTCTTCTTTCCGCCCCCACTATCCTTTGGTGGGGCGGGAGGACCAGTGCGGCGTGTGACGGTGGGCAGATTATCCATGCTTTCTGAGCCCCCATCTTCAGAGCCTTGAATGGGATCGTAAGCGCACGGATGTCCCCAGGCTGTGGCGGGGATACAAGGAGAAGTGGCACAGTAAGTGCCAATACTTCACAGCCGACAGACGACACCGTGTGCTCAGCCATGGAACCCCATGCCGCAGGCACACCGACAGGGAAGTGCATGGGACACAGCCCCAGAGGACAGCGTGGCTACGAAGAGCAGGGAGACCAGGAAAGGAGAGGCTTCTCGCAGAGGGCATGGTGCGCACAAAGGCAAGGAGGTGTGCACGGGCTTGCAGACCCATCTGGAGCAGCCAGCACATGGTATGGGCGAGGGGGCTGGGGTGGGAGGGCTGGAGGCAGGATGCCTCAGGCCCCATTCTCTCGGCCTCCAGAGATGGTCAGGAATGTCCCCAGGAGGTCACCAGCAGATGGAGAGCCAGGGCACGTCCCTGTCGAATTGCTCTGCCCGAAGTCTTTTTTAAATTATTATTAAAAATATCTTTTTAATGTTTATTTATTTTTGAGACACAGAGCGTGAGCAGGAGACAGGCAGAGAGAGAGGGAGACACAGAATCCAAAGCAGGATCCAGGCTCTGAGCTGCCAGCACAGAGCCCGATGTGGGGCTCGAACTCACAAGCCGTGAGATCATGACCTGAGCCGGAGTCAGACGCTCAGCCAGCTGAGCTCCCCACGCCCCTGCCCTGCACTGTCTTAACAATAGAAGGGGGATCAACCACTCCCCAAGATTCTCGGACACATTCCCTGTTATCCCGAGGCTTCTGACGCTGCCCTCCCTGCCCCATCCCTACAGGCTCTGCTGAGACGAGAGTGGCCAATGTTCACTGTCTCGCTCACACCCTCCCTGCACACGTCTACGTACCTTCCTTTCAGGGCTGGGACACAATACTGCTACTTGGTGAGTGATTGAAGACACCGGTCATGACAGACATACTGTCATCAGTCCACCCTCCCCACAATGGTCCTGTGCCCCCGGCGGGATGTCCCCAGGAGCAAGCCCATGCCATTCCTGGGGGCCAGAAGGGGACCTGCTTCCTTGGGCCCCTAAACTGCTTGGGTAATGGGGCTTCTCTCCCACCCACCGCCTTCCTGCATCTTCCGGCAGAGCAGCAGAGTGTTCCCCCCCCCCCCAAACCGCCAACTGTGGTGTCACCTTCATAAGACTCTGCTCTGAGTTTCGGCTGAGGGGGCTCCATGCCAATGATGTTCTCATCTTATAAGCCCAACAACTGCCCTTTGCTAGGTAGTAGCCAAGGTCTGTAGATGGAGCTCAGCCATCGTCATGGCTATTAAAAAAACATACTTAAATAATATTATGTGATCATCTTTAATGCCATCATGATGATCACTTAGCACAGGCTGGGGAAACAAGGCCAACTTGGTCTGTGCCCTACACCCCCAACATTCTAAGGAGGGCCCAGACCGAGACGGGTTGAAACCCGAGCGTGTGACCAATTTGCACTCCCGTGCCTGTGGCAGGCATGACTAATGGAGCCCAGATCTCTTTCTCGGAGTCCAGAGGCAGCCTCAGGTCCTTTTCAACATGGCAACTCTTTGAGTTCCTACTGGTTTATTTGTGCCAGAATTTGAAATGACACTAATTTGCTCTCCTGTGTCAAGGTTAACCGTTTGGGCTCTGAACATAGTTGTGGAAAAATGGTTTTCACACCCCTGAACCGGGCATAAAGCACAGAGAAGTACATGACCATGTGCAGAATCCTGTGAACTCGTGGATTTAAAACCATGTGACTGGATGCTAAACGCTATATGGGATTCAGTATTGATAGGGTGTCAAAAGGCCAAAAAAGTTTGGAGAGAAACTGAACAACTGAAGAAAGTATAGGCACCGGCACAGTCTATTGCAAACTGAGAAAAGATCCTCTTTGACCTACTTCCCCAGGAAAACAACAGTTGAGTGTGTAGAACCCAGGACTGTGTGGAGCAGAGAGCAAGGACTCTGAGGCTTTGAGGAAAGAGCACGGAGTTTGAAGGATTCTGACCCAAGCCCTGCCAGGAATACTGTGTGACCTTGGGCAGAATGCTTAACATCTCTGGGCCTCAGTTTCTTCATCTGCAATATGGAGACCATCATGTCTACCTTGCTTGGCTGTTGTGAATTGTAAGAGCACCAATGTACGTGGAAAGTGCTGTCCAGGTCCTGAATCACTGCTTCTGGGACCAGGCTGGGATGGGGGAAGTGACCTTGAGCTGAAGCAGAGAAGATAGGTCACCTCCCAGCGTCCCTGGGAAATCCCAGGGGGCACGTGCCAGGCTGATTGGAGCACTTGCATTCAGGGAAGTGGGGGAGCAAAGCCCTGCACAGCCCTCCAGGGACAGGATGGGTCTGCCCAGAAAGGGTCCCATCCGTCTGCTCACCTCCCCATCCCTTCAAACCTTCTGTCTTCTCCTTCCTTCACCCCTTCAGTGCCCTCCTCCGACTTCCAAGAGCAGCAGAATCTCAGGCAGGACCAGATTGGCGTGTCTGGGCGAAAGCTATCCAGACGGGAAAGGATGGTGTGGTCCACGCGTTCTCCACGTCTGGCGGGCGAGGGGAGGGAGAAGGTACCAGAATCTTGGGCAGAGCAGCCGTGGCAGAGGGCAACCCAGCAGGAGCTGTGACCTTCCTTGAGGGACATGGACAAACCCAGCAAATGAAGCTGGGCAAACAAACACCCTACATACGTCTCAACTCACTCTGATCTCCAGTGTGTCTCCCACAGGCCAATCCCAACTGGAGACAGGAAGCAAAGCCGCGCCTTCATGGTCTCCAGGACAGCCAGCCCCTGGAGCGCAGGGCGAGGTGCAGAGGGTGAGAGGAGACCTAGATCAGCAGGCAGAGAATGTCCAGCACAGCCAGGAACCAGAGAAATCCCGAAGCAGAGCGAGCAGGCTGGGGGCAGCTAGGAGGTGAGCGTGCCGGAGAGTCACAGGCACCCGCAAAATGGAGAAAGAAACCTGTTTCAGGGGACCAAAGGGAGCCTGGAGACCGCCATTCACACTTGCTCCATGAGGCTCCCATTCCAGCCTCCCTGACAGCTCATGTGAGCACACACACCTCCTGTGGCCAGTGGGGCCTTTGGGGAAACCTCACGGGGCTTCTGGACAAGGTTTCACTTCCTGATACACTGAGATGCGGAAGTACAAACTAACGTTTGATCTGGCTGTGTGAGGTCAAGACGTTTGGAGCTATGGCAGCCTTTTTGCACCACGAGGGGAACAAGCATCACACACAGAGGGCAGAGCACGAAGATGGAAAGAAACCGGGTCTCTGATAATGTCGCTGAATCATTGCACAGCTCTAAAACCGCTTTGCCTCCAGGCTTCCTTTCTGTTAGGTAAAAAAATAAATGCCCTTGGCTTTTCGGTTGCCGGCGGCTGGGCCTTCGGAGATGCAGTTCCAAGTGTCTGAGCTGATGTGTTAAAGAGGAGGGACTGGCTCGGGCAAACCGACGTTTGGCTGCGGTTGTGGGTGCTCACTACTGTATCCTGAGGACCCAGCAACACCTGACACCCAGCGGGGGCTTGCTGCATATTTGCTGAGTGAATCAGCAATGATGGGGTGGCCCGCAGACATGTGAGTGTCACCAAGCGTTCCCTCCCCCTTTTCTCTCTGCCTCTCCCAACGGCTCAGACAAATCGCTTCTCACCGTGGGAGGAGAGGACCAGGGGCTGCCAGAGCGCCTTCGGGGGCGGGCACGGGAAGGCCACGCAGCCACACACACATACAGATGACTCATACAGACGTATCTGTACCCCCTTCCAATGGCGATGTGCCTGTAATAAAGAATTTAATAACCCGCTGTGCCCGCGTGGAGAGAAAGCGTTTGGCTTTTGTCATGTTCATTTAGTTTTTAATGACACACAGTTGTGCCAATATTGATTTTAGCTTATAGGGACTCAAAAAATTTACTGTCTAGATGGATCCAAGATGCAACCGTTCCATCTTGTCTGCTTTGAAGACACACGGCTCCTGGCCCCGGCCTGGGAGGGGCCCCTGGGGCCGCGGGGCCTCGAGAGCTGGCTGAGGATTGATCACCTCATTGGCAACACCCTCTCTCTCCGCTCTCTGCCAGCCTCACCTCTTGCCCTCATCAGATGCGAGTGAGGCTGCCGCCGTGGGAGGCGATCTGTTTTCCATCTTGGAAAGCAGAGCAGGACTGTGTCAAGGAAACGGGAGTTAATTTTCCAGGCACACTCTGGCGGCGCGTCATTTGTGTGCGTGCATGAGCGCCCAGGCGCGCATCTGTGTATCTCCAGCCCGGGGCGTGCATCCCAGATAGGGATGGTGGCTCTGCTGGTAATTCCGAGAGTCGCTGCAAATGTCACGGGGACCCACTGGGGGCTTGGTCACCTTTCTTCGAACATTACTTACAATTTTGTTTTTGTTTTTATTTTTAACTGGGGACTGTACAAAAATAGCAAAAGGGATTACGCAGAGAGCTGAGCCCACTTTGTGCTCCTGAACAGTCAATTTCAGCGTAAACACATACAGTGGCCCCTTGGTATTTGTGGGTTTGACATTTGTAATCTCAGTCGTGTGTGGCTTCGGGGGTCGGAGAACAGCTCTGAAGAATGGGCAGGAATCAGCAGTCAACGCCGATTTGGCACACCTTTGTGGGCCAGGCATGGGGCATACCGCCAATCGGCAAGAATTATCTCATCTAATCTCTCCATCACCCATCTAAGGCAAGTGGGGAGGTGAGGAAGTAGGGTGATGAGCCAAAGTCACAGAGAGGAAAGGACACCCAGCCTGGGTGCTCTGCTGTTTCTTGCACTTTCTTTTTTTTACATTTATTTGTTTATTTTGAGAGAGAGACACAGAGAGAACACATGTGAGTAAGAGAGAGAGAGAGAGAGAGAGAGAGAGAGAGAGAGACTTCCAAGCAGGCCCCACTCTGTCAGCGCAGAGCCCAATGCAGGGCTCCAACCCACGAACTGTGAAATCATCACCACACTCCCTCAGGTTAACTTCCCCAAGGTTAAGTTCAGCGGGTGGCTTAACCACTGAGCTACCCAGGGGCCCCCTTTCCTTGCACTTTCATCGGTACTGAGTTCAAGTCTTTACCAAGTGCCATAAATCAGGGTCCAGGGTGTGCCCCTGGCCTGGCGACTGAGCCTAGCTGACCAGGCAGCGTCTGCACCGGGGGGGTGGGGGGGAGGTGAGTGAGTGGAGGGGCAGGGCCACAGCTCATATCCAGGCCACAGCCACACACAACACGTTTAGTTTTTCCGCTTCGGCTAGAAATGGCCCGATTCTCCCCAGGGAGCCGCGGGCTATTTGCTCGGTGGCTGCCTTTCCTAACCCTTGTGTTGCCATAAAAGTAAGGCAGGCATTAGGGAGAAAAGAGATAGCTCTGTATATAGCACATTATGATAATGAATCGTATTAAATATAATTTCATGTCGTTGGCCTATTTAATCTATTTATGTAAGTTTTAGCGAGTGCTTTCTTCGTGACGGCAGGGTCGTGGAGAATTGAATCTTAGACTCACGGAATTTGAAAGGACCTATAAATCATCCATATAAGCCCCGTCCCCAGAGAAGTGATGTGACCTCCCCAAAGTCATGCAGTTAAATTTGAAGTTGTGGCCTCTGCTAGGAAAGGTGAGCTTCAGAACTCTCAGCGGGAACGCACCCCCGCAAGAACCTCGGTCCTATGGGATAATTGGCTTTTGCATGCGTCATTTCAACTCCGCACACCGTTTCTAGGAGGGTGCTCACCATGCTCATTAACCACCCACCCGACACCTGCAGCTGCCGCCTCCAGGTCCCATCGGGGCTGGCTTCCGTCACTTTCCTTCTGAACACCCAGATCTTTAGCAGAGCACGTAAGGTGACCCTGTAAGGTCTGGGCCACATGTTCCTCTTCGTTCTCCCCTTGCTCTCCACCTTGCAGCTTTACTGGCCCTTTTTCGGTGTCTCCTTCCTGCCACAGGGCCTTTGCACATGCCAGAGCACCCCTCCTGTGACAGACTTACTCCCTGTGACATTCCTCACTGCCTCTGGATCTCAGTCAATCACCCCTCCTCAGGGCAGCTTCCTGACCATTCTGGGCCAATGCACGCTCATTCTTTTTCAGTGTAGCTTACCTCAGGCATAATGTTACATTAATTTAGGAGACTGTAATAGCTGTGTTTCCTACCAGCCTGTAAATTCCATGAAAGCAGGTGCCAGTTGCCTATTGCCGTACAACAAATTACCTTCCAATTTGCCGGTTTTAAACAACCGAGGCATTTTGCTCATGATTTTGCGGGTGAGGAGTTGGCAGCAGGCTCCGCCAGGCGGCTCACGCTCGCATCTCGGGCAGCGCGGTCAGTCCTCAGCCGGGGCCGTGGTCATCTGAAGTCTCCCGTGGCCAAGCATCCGAGACGGGGCGCTCATACCCCCCACAGCTAGCCGAAACTCAGCTGGGGTGTCAGGTGGAGTGCCCGCGTGTGGCCTCCCGGCGTGGTGGTCCCGGGTTCTCAAACTCCTTCCAGCCCCCAACGTGGGCTGCCTCACTTTCCCTGATCCGGCCTTAGAAGCCGCTCTGTGCCGCTTGGCTTCATCCGCATGCCAGTAGTCACGAGGGCATCCCCGAGGCCCCTCAGTTTCAAGGAGAGGGCTGTGGACCCCACCTCCTTGCAGGGGAGAGATGAGACCACACTGCAGAAGAACACGGTGGGTGGGAGGAGGGTCTTGCAGCCCTCCTTGCAAATGCAGTCTGCCACCCAGCAAACACGTGTGTTTGCTCTGCTCCCATCGA
Organism: Hyaena hyaena; assembly: GCF_003009895.1. Lineage (NCBI taxonomy): Eukaryota > Metazoa > Chordata > Mammalia > Carnivora > Hyaenidae > Hyaena > Hyaena hyaena. The sequence continues at coordinate 4,849,736 of NW_024080671.1, read as the reverse complement.
ATCCCTAGTACCCGGCATGAGCCTTCAAAGATTATTTGACAAATAAGTGGACGGATGGATGGATGGATGGATGAACATATGCAGTACTATATGGTCGGAACTTTGGCGTTCCAAAATTCACGTATTGAAATTTAACGCCTGGGGTGATGGTGTTGTTAGGAGGTGGGGCTTTGGGGAGGTGATCAGGCCGTGAGGGTGGAACCCTCCTGAACGGGATTAGCACCCTTATAAAGGGGACTCCAGAGAGATCCTTTGCCTCTTCTGTCATGTAAGACACAATGAGCAGTCTGCAACCCAGGCAAGGGTCCTTGGCTGACCGTGCGGCCACCTAATTGTGGACTTCCGGTCCCCAGAGCTGTGAGAAGTAGGTTTCTGTTGTTTATAAGTCACCCAGCCTGTGGCAGTTTGTTTTAACGGCCCCAGACAGATGGACGCCCTGTAGAAGAAAAGGCAGGTAGGCAGGCGGGTAGACTCAGGGCACAGAGTTGAGGAAGGAGGTGACGAGGAAGGTGAGGGTGGTAGAAATATCTGTGAGCTGCAGGAAGCCTCACTCTCTCTAGCAATGGACTTCCCATGTTCCTGCCCTAGAGATAAGGCTTCCCTAGCCCCCACTCAGCCCCCTCGGAGACAGCTGTCCACACATGGGCAGGAACTCACAAAGGTAAACTCATTTCCATATCATTCAGGGAAAGATAAAATTCGGGAAACAAATCTGCTCTAAACACACACACACAAACACACACACACACACACACACACACACACACACACACATACACACCAGCCTCCTAATGCATTTCCAGGCCCAGAAGAAACATAATTTAATTATCTAAGCATCCTGATTTGGTAGCTGTCACAGCCAAGAGGTGACTATGTTTTATGCTAAGACACACAGCCGGGGGCACTTGGAGCACAGAGGGTGTCTATGTCCCTAAGGCCAACGGTTCTATGATGGGGACTTCTCTGATTTACTTCCCTTGGTGGGCGGCATGTTAATACAACTTCATTCAGCTTGGTAAATTGCCCATCCTGGTTCTCATAACGGAGAGGATCCCAGATTGGGGTCCATTACTTGAAAAAAAGTCAAGTGTTCCTACAGGCTCCTGGGTGCCGGTGGCCGTGGGGGCAGCTGGGGACAGGCTCTGGGGACACTGCCCTGCTCAGGCCTCTCCCGCGAGCAGGATGCCCGGGCCGCAGAGCCTGCCCATACACAGGTCAGGGGTCCCGTTTCTTGCTGCCCCAGCTGGCCGCACACAGCAAGCACCACCATGTCAGCAGACCCCGGGCTCCCAAGTCAATTATCCCTCCCATTGTTCAAAGTGACAATTGACAGAAAATTATATTGACAGTCCCTTATTGAATATAATTACCGAACAGGAGCCATCCTGAAGCCATTAACCAGAGTGGATGGAACTCAGCTGTGATTCCGCGGGACTCGGGAATATTAGTGTTTGAAAAGCTTCCCCGTTTGGAAAATCTAAGCAGCACATCCTCCTTTCTGCTGTATGCCTTACTTACTTTAATAAACAGTAGTCAATCAATAGCTCTTATCTGCTTATTATTATTAGGGGCTTAAACTACTATTTCATCCTTGCCATGGTCTTACCAGGTGAATAGCACCAGCTTTTACTTACTGGTGAAGATACAGAGGTTCAGAGAGAGCCAATGACGGAGCACAGCCGTCATGAAGGAGACTGAACCAGGGCTGTGACTGGGAAGTTGGAGCTCCTCCCTGTTTGCCTGGTGGCCTCCTGCGGAGAGGGCTCACCCCCCTCCTGGGGACCAGGATGGCCATCCCACCGTGGAGAGCTTCACTGAGCGTTTCCCCGGTGTCTGTGGACCGGGGGCAGGGATCCATGTGCAAACCCAGGGCCACAATCCATTGTGGCCTCCAAATTCTGTTTCTGCTTTTCCGGAAATGGTCTCTGACCTTCACACGGGTGGGAAGGGCCTCCAGCCTGAGCGTTCAGAACCTGCGGGCGTCAGCTAACACTGGGCGACACGGCTGTTCCCGCGCTTTCAGCGTCTCGGTGCCCTACATCCTAGTAACACCCTGTGGGGTAGGGCCTGTCATTGTCACATTTTACAGATGAGCAAACTGAGGCACAAGGAAGGCAAGGAACTTGTCCAGGGCCACATGGCGCTGAGTGGCACAGCCACTTAACTGGTGCGCACCCCCACCCCCGCCGTCTCACACGGGGCTTGGCAAATACAAGTTTCACCCGATGTCTGCTCGGGCCACCATGAGAAAGGACGCCAGGCTGACTGGCTAAACCACAGGAATTTATTTTCTCCAACTTCTAGAGGCTGGAAGCCCAAGATCGAGGCGTCGGTGGGGTTGGTTTCTTCCGAGGCCCTTGCCCTTGGCTGGCAGGTGCCGCCATGTTTGCTGTGTGTTCCCCCCGTGTCTCTGTGTGCCCAAATCTTTTAGAAGGAGACCAGCCAGATCACATCAGGGCCACCCTCACGAACTCATTTTGACTCAATCACCACTATAAAGCCTCTGTTCTCCAAATACATCCCATTCCGAGGTCCTGGGAGTTAGGGCCACAGCACATGAATTTTGAGGGGTCACGATGCAGTCCACAGCACCTGAGAATTGGGGGGTGGCTGGCACTGGGGACAGAAACGCGAGATGACAAAATCAAAAATGCACGGGACCGTTTTTCGTCTTTCCGGAAGCCGGAGTGGGTTTTCTTTTTCCCATAAAGAAAGAAAATGAGGGGAGTAGCCTGCAAGGGGGCTCCTTGTGCGACGACTTACGCAGCCACGATCTCAGGGGAACACGTGAGGCAGGGAAGGGAAGTCAGGCAAAGCCAGCCCGGGTCTGGCCTCGCCCCGCCCACGGGAGGAGCGCTGGAATGCGAATTGCACCACAGATGTCTTCCCTCCCCAGGGTCGGGAGGGGGGCTGGGGACACTGCACCCACCACATCAGGGGTCACTGGCTGCGGGCCACGCTGGAGGGCACCTAGGGGAGAACAACGTTCCACGGAGAGTCACGGGTGACACCTGCCGCCGCCTGATGCTCTTCCAGACTCAGGAGCCCCAGGGCAGGAAGGAAGGCATGTGCTGTGACCTCAGGCTGCCGGACCCCGTGTCATGGGCAGCGAGAGGGAAAATGCTGTAACATACCCCCCACCCCCCACCGTGGGAACCGATAGGGTCAGCAAGGAGGCGGCTGGAGAGCGGCCTCAGGGAGTATCTGCCCCCTGGGGGCCCAGCCCCCGCCATCAGCCAGGCTTCTCCTTCTACCCGGCTCTCCCCCCACCCCCGGCCCAGACTGGCTTAGGGGGCCCACACATAACCACACACTTAGACGCAGACTTCACCCTCGCTCTGCGCAGACGGCCCTTCCCAGGGGTCATGCAGACACTGGCTGGTGGGCCTCAGAGGCGGGGAGAAACCGAGGGCGAGGTGGGCGGCAGAGCTGTGGTCACTGCTTTAGGAGCACTTTTCACGCAGGGACACGGCAGCTGTGATGTGCATGGGGGGGTGGGAGCTCTGTGTCTGCCGGCCCCGCGGACCCGAGGGCGCTCCCAGGGGTACCGGGACCGGCCCACACAGGCTCCGTGAGAGCGCAGCCCCGAAGTCCAGTGCCCTCCCGCGTCTCCACCTCTGGAAACAGACCGGGAGACCGGGAGAACCACCCAGGGAAGCCGTCCTCGGCGCCCGCAGCCCCCGCCGGCCCCGCTACAACGGTACTTGCTGTGATTTGTTCCCTGCATGGCTGGCACCGTACAGGACACGGCGGAGACAAAGTCCTGCCCCTCAGGGCTGACAGTCCGGCTAGACAAGCAGCTTCAGCCGCGAACACTCACTGAGACCCAGGGAGAAACTCCCCGGACGGAGACAGACCCCACGCGGGGAGAGAGAGGATCCCAGCCCGCTGGCTCCTCTGGCCCAGGGCCCGGAAATGCCGCGGTCCTCGGCCCTGCTTCTGAACACCCAGCCCTACCTCTGCAGTTTCTCAGGGGGTTCCCCTGAATCCTGAGCAATAGCGAGGGGGCCAGCTTTCTATCCCCCCCCCAAGGACAGATGGGGAAGCGGGGCCACAGGACATGAAAGAATGTAATAACTGGCCGCAGGCCCTGGAGGACAGTGCTGAACCGAGGACAGATCTCCGAGGACAGAACAGAATTCAGCTACGGGGGAGGGGAGTCAGGCTGGGCCAAAGGGGAACTCCCCAGCGGGCCTGGAATCCCACAGACAAGACTGCAAATCTTACCAACCAGTGCTCACCAGCAGAGCAAGGATCCCATCTAAATCTTTTCCCCCCAAAGTGGCAGGCAGGTAAAATACAGAGCGGTCACTAGGCTTGGAAACAGAGATAAATGTACAATATTCAGATAGATTATTGATATTGTGATGATTGATAAAATCTATGCTTCCAGACCTTATAGCCAGCATGTACCACCCATGCCCCAGGCTTGTGGGAAAGATGACACCATAGAGTGACTGGTGTCAAGTGTCCCTAAGCGTCACTGTTCTGAGTACTTGACTCTCGTTACCTCATTCGATTCTCACAAGACTAGGGCACAGGGGTTAGTTTGTCCTAAGGGAAAGACGGGACATCAAAGCATAAAGATGCAGCTCAGTCTTTTAAGCATCTGACTCTTGAGTTTGGTTCAGGTCATGATCTCATGGTTCGTGACATCAGCCCGGTGTCAGGGTCTGCTTGGGATTCTCTCTCTTCCCCTGTCTCTGTTCCTCCTCTGCTGTCTCTCTCTCTCTCTCTCTCCCTCTCTCTTAAAATAAACAAACATAAAAAAAGATATTGAGTGACTCAACCAAGGTGACACAGCTCAGAAGTGGAGAAAGGAGAATTTGGAAAATTTGAATGGAAGCAATGAGTTTTCAGAGCACATGTTCTTCTCGACCATCCTGTTGAAAATGATTTCAGCTATCTCTAAAAGGGGCACAACCAAGGCCCCACACATTGTGGCCCCAGGACAGATGGGTTTGGGATTTGCAGATCAAGGGACGTGCTGGCTCTCGGGGCCCCACCTAAAACCACCAGGTACCCAATCTCACATAGCTGCACTGAGAGCAGGTGTCTGATAGAACATTGATGCCTCTGAGCCAACTTCGGTCCCATGTGTGTGCGTGTGCACACATGTACGTGTGCGTGTGCGTGTGGTTTGGGATCTATTGTTTTTCCCCACGATGGAGAGTCAGGTGAACCTCAAACCAACCGGAGTGTGCATGTTGTCCCCCCACTTAGGCTTCCCGACCGTTTCTGGGGTCCCGTCGGGCCCCAGCCGCGGCAAGGAGACAGACACGTCGTCACAGGACCGAGAGCCGCGCTGTACTCACGGCCCCTCGTATCCCCTGGTTTCACAAAGTACAAAATTAGGAGGCAAGCTCGAGACAGCTCAGATGCCTGGCTCAGACAATCGCAGCCAAGACAGAGGAGGGGGGGGAGGAGAGGAGGAACACAAGGAAAGAGAGAAAGGAAGGAAAATCGGCCACTTAAGGTCAAAGCAGTGGGAAAAACATGAAAACGCTGCCAAGGGAGCAGAAGCAAGACGCCTTCGAGGTTGGAAATGTGCTAACGGGACTGTTACTGCCTCTGGGCTGGTGTCACCGCCATGGCCTCTCCAAAGATGGGATCCCGGACAGAAGGCTGGGTGGGGGCGTCCGCCAGGGCTCAGGAGCTCAGATGGGGAGCCGGGTGGGGGGCGGGGGGGCTCCTGAGGAGGCGTGGCTTGGTGACACCAGGGCCTCCTCCATTCTTGAAGGCTGATGGCGTAGAGCTTTGATGGATGGAATTGATGGGATGGCATGCAAATATATGCAAATGAGGCCTCTGAGAACCCATGGTGCTTTCCTTTATTTGTTTATTTAGTTGAGACAGAAGAAATATATGCTCATTGTAAACAGATCTGAAAAGACAGATCCTCACAAAGAAGGAAATCAAAACCCCTCGTCAGCCCCCCACCCAGAAAAAAAAACCAAAAAGCATTGCTAACATTTGGGTAGATACTCTTCCAGACAATTTTCTGCCCATACATATATAGTTGAGCATTTTTCCCCCCAAACCAAAATAGGTTCTTACTTTACATACTGTTTTGCAACCTGCTTTTTTTTGCATTGAAAATACATCATAAATGTGCTCGTGGCACTATAACTTATTTAACAAACTCCCTATTGTTAGAAATACAGATTGTGTTCAGCTTTCTTAGGCAAGGTTAAAAGACCCTGTGATTCAATTGTAGGAGGCAGACTGAGCCTTAAAAGACTTGGGGAACAGTGCCCTTTTGAAAATCATGTGTGTGGCAGGGATTGGGGTACCCCAAGGAAGCTCAGATCAAACAGTTATGGAAATAGAATTACTTTTAATCTCTCAGCGGCTCAGGGGAAAAAGTGCTGCCCAAACTCAGGCCTGAAGACCAGAAGCAGCAAGTCACCTGGAGTCCTTTGTGCCACCTTTACAAATGGGTCTCTCGCAGAAAGCCCAGCCAGCTGGAGGCGGGTATAGGCAGCTTCCCAGGGACGAGGAGAAAGGAGACACAGCCCCAAAATTCACCCACCTCCTTTTAACATCAAGAATTTGGCAGACAGAGCCCTATGCCGGCTCTCATAAGGAAGGACAAATAGAAGCAGAGATCACCCCGGTCTGATGGGAAGACACATCCGGAAGAAAGAACACAGCGTGAGAATACAACGTTCCGTGCACACCGTGTGTCTCAGCGGAAAAAGCGCAGGTGAAGGGGTTCAAGCGGTTAGCATTAGTTGAACACCTACTGCGTGTCTGACTGCGCTACGCCTTAATCTCACTTAATCCTAGGAAGGCGGCTATGATGGCATTGCCTTTTTGCGGATGCGGATGGGGACGCTGAGGCCCGGGGAGAGGATCGCACGGGTCACTCGGAGGCAGAGCTCCGGCGTGGAGCCACCTCCCCCGAGACCCCAGAGAGGCCCCATAAGGAGCAAAGTGTGGTCTGCAAAGGGCGGGATGTGGCAAGTGAGGCTCCTGGGAGAAGGTGACCTTGGAGAGCAGCTTTGCCCCAAAGGAAGGGATGGCTGTTAGGAGAAGGAGGGCAATATGGTGTAAGGGAAATAGCAGGCCCAGTGGGAAGGAAGGCAGTGGGGCAGGCTCTGAGGCTGGGGTCAAGAGCATGCATTCCTGAACTTGGCGTGCACAAAGGGTGATGCTGTCCCGGGAGCCCCAGAGGGCAGGGCAGGGTGACACCAGAAGCGGTAAGAGAGAGGCGGGCGTGGTGCCTGCCCTCCACCGGGGGACTCAGGAACCAGCACTCAGAGCCAAGGCGAAGAGCACTCGGTCTTCCAGAGCCTGGCTCCTCGCTGCCCCCTCCCCCTAATTACAGCTCAGGGCCCCAAGTGAAAGCCGCTTTGGGCAAGATTTATTAGGCTTCTCCTTTGCACTTGAGCTTCATTTGTTTTGCTCCATATTTGCTGGTGGCTCTGACCCAGCATTAATGGCCTATTTGGAGTCCGTGATTCTCCTGTGTCCTCTGGGAGGCTGGAAGGGGTGTCCGGGCTTTTTATTTGCCCATGTGGCTGGCTTTTTAATTACGCCGAGTGGGCAGGACAGGGGCTCTGGGCAGAGCAGAGGGCTGCCAGCCAGTATTTATCATTATTGTTAGTATTTTCACTAATAATCCTGGCAAATGAGAAACCGTAATCCAGAGGATCTGGGCTGTTAATTGAAAAATAATGCCGAGAAAAAAAGAAATACAACGTGGATGGAGACATAGAAGGAACGAGAAATGTCAGCTCCCCTCTTCCAGCGGCAGGAATGAGACGTGCAGGGGGTCTTCTTTCCCAGCAGAGCAGGCTGATCCACACCCTGGGAATCCAAGAGAACATCACAGAACGTCTTCCTAAATTCCGGAAAACGGGAAATGGGTTTGGGAGTATTTATGAGCTACGGGGGACTCCTGAGGGAAGATGAGGGATGAGGAGGCCAGGTTGGGCAGAGCTCAGAAGAGGCAGAGAGACGGCCTTTGACGTCCCCTCCTGGATGACCCACCCACATGCCCAAGACTGGAATAGGCTAAAGAGAAGAAAAGGTAACACACACCATCAGTGAGGCTCTGGCCAATGGCTCTCCGTCCCGCTCACCACAGTGGGAGAGTAAACTGGTAGATCTTTTCTGGGAAGCAGTTTGGAACTAGGAATCCAAGGAGCACCTGGGTGGCTCAGTCGGTTAAGCATCTGACTTCAGCTCAGGTCATGATCTCACAGTTTGTGGGTTCGAGCCCCGCATCAGGCTCCATGCTGACAGCTAGCGAGGAGCCTGTCTTCGGATTCTGTGTCTCCCTCTCTCTCTGACTCTCCCCTGCTCATACTCTCTCTCAAAAATAAATAAAACATAATTTTAAAAAAGAAAGAAAGAAATTAGGAATCCAAACCTCTTGTAAGTGTGCATCCCTTTGACCCAGCAATTCTCAACTACATCCGAGTGAGATGAGAGATAATTACTAGCGTAGATGTGTCAACAGGGACTTGGGGACAAAAATCCTTCATCCTCCCCACTTATAGCGAAAGGTCTGGAGCTGTGCTGTCCCATAGGCTAGCTGCTAGCCAGAGGGGGCTGTTGAAATTTAAATCATCTAGCCACACTTGGTCCCTCAGATGTGCTAGTCACATTTCAGCCACTCAGTAGTCACATGTGATGAATGGCCATAATATTGGACAACGCAGATGTAGATGTCTCCATCACTCCAGAAAATTTTCTCGGACAGCACTGGTCAGCAGGTCTACCTCTAATCCTGGTCTCCACTCAGCAAAGCAGAAGGATATTTGTAACAAAGTAAATGTTATCGGGCATTAACATACTGCAAATTCTGCGGTGTCCCCCAGATTGCCCTGAAAACGGGATCCAAAATCTCACGGGGTCCTCTCTGACCTCACTTTGGGCCAATCTCTACCTTGTCAGCATTCAGCAACACTGATCTCCCATGAGCCCAGAACATGCAAACCCTTTACAACCCCAGGGCCTTTGCACTGGCCATGCCCTGAACTTACAACCCTCCCTCACATCTCAGTCCTGGCAGGGAGAGGTGGGTGTGAATCTGGAACACGGGCCCAGAAGCAAATACAGTTAACCACACCTTGGCAAGTAGGGATTTTGTGAACCTACCTAGCACTCTGTCAGTATGTCCCCTCTAGAGATTGGGGCCTTCTGGGGGGGTCATCTTGCCCTTTATTCAACAAAGGGTAGGTTCAGGTGCCGAAACAACTTTTGCTGGTTTGAGGACAGTGATTATAATAAGAGAGAAGAGTCCAGAACTATATCCCCCACCCAACACATTACATAACTTGACAATCTTGGGTTTCGGTCATTGTATCGATGTCGCCACAGTCATCATCCGGGGTAGTACTGATGAGGGTTAGCTCTGGTCTTTCTCAGCCTGCCTGGGCTCCAGGCCCCAGGGCCCTAGAACAATCTCTGAGTCGCCAGCCCTTGGTCCCCACTCTGTCACTAACCACTCCCAGCATGGTGTCCCCCAGCAAAGGAACCCTCCTCAAGGACGGGGCCCTGTCGTGTTCCTCTCTACATCCCCAGGCCAGGCTGAGGGCGTGGCATGTAGCCGGTGCTCAATAAGTGCTTACTGTAAATGGCAGGCCTTGAAATTCAGCTGCACAGATCAGGCTGTTAAATTCATCCTCACCAGTCTGGCTAAGATGGTCCTGTGAACGGCACTGCGAAGTTTACAGCTGGGATCCTAAATCGAGCGGAGGTGTTTCTAATGATCTTAATGGGCATTGTTATTTTAAATTAACTAATGAAGCTGATTTTAATGTGCTCCAACCACACAAGCCCATCATCATCATTAGCATTATGTTATAGCTCTGATGAACCGAGCCTTGCGTGATAAAAGCCGGACTCTGCTCCCCTGTTATATTACCATCATTGCCTGTTTGTATACAAACTTCCAGGTTGCATTAAAGATGCCCAGGATTGACACTAATGTATGTTAACAGTCATTGGACTGCCCTGTAACTGTTATTATTCAAATTCCAATGTCTGGAACATCATCAAGAAGTCCCTCTCGGGAGGGTAAAAGGAAGACAGTGATGTGTGTAGGGCATCGTGAGATGTTCTTGGGAACAGCGGAAGCTCTCCATGAGGGCCCTCTCCTGCCTCCTTTCCTCCTCACTCCCCCTGCTCATGATTAGGGTGAGCCCCCCGTCCCCCAATGCCAGGGCTGTTGGCATCTTTGCTAGTTGATCTCCGTGTCCCCAGTCTTCTTGGAAACTCTCATCGCAACATGGCCAGATACGCTGTCTCAAGTGTCAGCTCTAACCTGGCCTCCGATCTTCTCTTTAGCTTACCTCCCCTCCCTTCTCCAGCCAGTCTTTCCCGCGTGGCAGCTCTGAGCTGGGCGCTGACATAATACTCACCTTGCCCTGGGGGCATACACCATTTCCTGGAGCGGATGTGCGTATAAATAAAGATGGACAGCCATGAGACAAGTGCCCATCATGGTGGGCACGAGGTGTCAAGGTGCCCAGAGGAAGGGGCTTTGCAGGTCTTGGTGGAGGGAGGGAAGTCAGGGAGGGCTTCTCAGAGGAGGCGATGTTTGTGCTGAGTCTTGAGGAATGAGCTGTCATCCAAGACACGTGTCTACACCCACCTGTATTCTTGGGCTTCACCATTCCCTCTGCTCATGCTTACCCCTCCTCCTCTCTGCATACAGAAGTCTCCGTCAGCTCAGTCCCACCACCCTGCAGGGACCCTGGACCACCTCACCCCCACCAACATCTCAGTTGAAAACCACCTGCTGCACTCACAGGCTGCCCTGTTTAGGGGTTTGATCTTTCCAGAAAGCTGCAAAGCCCTTTGCAAAGTTCCCTCTATCTGGACTGTTCTTCCCCCAAATGGTTTACCCCGGCACTTCCCTCTGGTCTCCACTGCAAGTCACCCTACCCTGGGGCCTCTTCTGACCACCGTATAAATGACCCCCACCCCACCATGCACTCTCCATCCCCCTTCCTTAATAATACAAAATAACTCTTTCCTGACTTACTTTTCTCCCTGGATCTTATTATCACATAATATACTAGGATTTCATCTGCTTATCGTCTGTTTCCCCTTGCTGGTTCTGAAGTCCATGCACTCAGCAACTGGTTGATTGACTGACTGTAAGTGATGCTAGCAGTGTCTATAAGATCAGTCTTCAGGAATGTTCATGTGCACAGGAACCACGTGGGGATCTTGTTAAAATACAGATTCTGGTCAGTAGGTCCAGAGGGAGCCCGAGATCCTGCATTTCTAGCAAGCTCCCGGGAGATGCTTATGATGCAGATCCATGGACCCACCCCCCCTTGAACAGCGGGGGGTAGTGCAGATGCAGATCTATGAACAGAGGACCCTGGGTATCCCTGGCATGGCGCAAGGAGTGCGCGGCAAGGCAGCAGGCTCCGAATCCATGCAGGGTGCCAAACATTGCCTGAAATCGGAATCAATTACGCGTCTTTCAGATCTACATCTCCGCATTCCTCACGCTGTCGAGGATGAATAAAACGCATTCATTTAGAAGCATTACTGCATCCATAGTAACTTTTCATTGTTGTGCTTTTTCTCAACTGATAGATGCTAAACATATGGGAAGGGGGTAGAAAGGAGATCTAAGGGATCTTTTCACATTTAAAAAAAAAAGGTGTTAAGACCTATCTGGAACATTCTGCGGCCTTGAGTCCTGACTGCTCTCCAGAAGCTGGTTGGCAGGAAGCAGGTGTTAAAAGACAATCACCCTAGGGGGACTGGTGAGAGAGACAGGCACACACGTGCGGACACAGGAGAGGCAGAAGGAACAAGTCAAAGGATGCTGTCACCTCCGATCGCTCTCTGGTTGGCATGGCAACAGTTATTCACGTAAATGCCGACCTGTATTTAATCAACAAAAAGAAAACAGGGAAAATGGACGATGGGGGTGAGGGACAGACGGGCCAGCACGGCGGGGACTGGCGGGCCTCCCTGACTCTCCTTGGAGAGTCTATTCCCTCCAGCGGGGCGCAGACTCCTTCAGAAGAGTGAGGCCGGGCAGTGCACCGGGCAGAGCAGGGGCTCCGTAAACACATCTCTGCAGTAACGAAAGCAGCCACAGTGGTAGCAGCATCACCAGTGCCAGGCATTCACCCACGCTCCTTCCATGTACCACCTTATTCGGCCCAGACTGAGCCTGAGGTAAGTGCTCGTGGTATCCCCATTTTAAAGATGGGAAAACTGAGGCATGGAAAGTTAAATGACTTCTCCAAGTTACCCTGGGTAATAAGCAGCTGCAGTAATCTGTACATCAGTCCCCCCTTGCGTGGTAACTTGAATCTAGGTTGGCCTTGGGACACACTTTTTGTAAAATTTTTTTAATCTTTATTTTTGAGAGAAAGAAAGAGAGAGAGTGTGTGTGAGCGACGGAGGGGCGGAGAGAGAGGGAGACACAGAATTCGAAGCAGGCTCCAGGCTCTGAGCTGTCAGCACAGAGCCCGACGTGCGGCTCGAACTCACGGACCGCCTGATCATGACCTGAGCCGAAGGCGGATGCTTAACCGACTGAGCCCCCAGGCGCCCCGACCTTGGGACATACTTTAACTGAGACAGGACAGTCAATACATCGATACGATGAGGCAGTGCTCAGCTAAGCTTAAGAAAGCTTACAGCTCTGGGGCACCTGGGTGGCTTAGTCGGTTAAGCGTCCGACTTTCGCTTAGGTCATGATCTCACAGTTCGTGGGTTCGAGCCCCGCGTCGGGCTCTGTGCTGACTGCCAGCTCGGAGCCTGGAGCCTATTTCAGAGTCTGTACCTCCCTCTCTCTCTGACCCTTCCCTGCTCACGCTGTCTCTCTCTCTCTCTCTCTCCTAGAAATAAATACAAATATTAAAAAAAAAAAAAGAAAGAAAGAAAGCTTACAGCTCCTGCTTTGGACTCTTAAGGGAACTGAGCCACCATGGAAAGGGTCTAACTATCCTGCTATAGAGACTGACCAGAGACGAGGAGACTTTGAAAGCACGTGAGGAAGAAGAGCCGGTGTCCCAGCAGAGCCCAGAGCCTGGCCGACCAGTCACTGATGACAAGGCCAGAAGAATTGCCTGGCAGCGCCCAGCCTGGTTTGCAAGACCCATGAGCTAATAAAATAGCTAATCCTTTAAGTCACTGACTTTGGGAGTATTTGCTTCACTGCAATAGATCAGTAACCCGACGAGGCCTCTCTGAGTGATCGGTAAGTCCTGCCTTACCCTCACCACCAGCCACATCCCTCAACCGTATTGCTGCTGGTGCCCGCAGACCACCCCCCCCCCCGGCCACAAAGAATCTTTCATTTCGCCATGGTGTTGCCGTATGCATTTCACCAAACAGGACCTCACCTCCACAGGGCGAATCACATACTCTTTCCCCTGCACCCCTCATCCTAGCTGAGCTCCCCTCCCCCATTTCTCACCTCGACCATTGTAGAAGCTTCGAGCTAGCCTCACCCCACTTGTCTCTCTCTCCCATCAGTTCTCCAGGTGCTTCTGACTGTGTTACCCTTTCTGTTTTTTCTTACCTGACCTAGGAGGCTGGGCATGACCCAGCCCCATCTGCTGTCCCCCAAATACATCGGGCTCCTCTCTCTTTCCCACCTCAAGGGTGTCCTTGAGTGAGTTTCCTTCTTTTTTAAAAAAAAAAATTTAATGTTTATTTATTTTTGAGAGAGAGACAGAGCATGAGCAGGGGAGGAGCAGAGAGAGAGGGAGACACAGAATCTGAAGCAGCTCCAGGTTCTGAGCTGTCAGCACAGAGCCCAATGTGGGGCTTGGGGCTCGAACCCACGAACTGTGAGATCACGACCTGAGCTGAAGTTGGACGCTTAACCGACTGAGCCACCCAGGAGCCCCTCTGCTTTCTGTTTATGAATACAACCACTGTGCACATTTGTGTGCAAAGCCTTTTGGTGGACACATACTTTCATTTGTCTTGCATAAATTCCTACAAATGGAATTTGGAAAAATCAAAGAGTAGGTACATTCTTAACTCTGTTGGAAATCAACAGTTTTCCAAAGTGATTGCACAGTCTCACGTTCCCGCAGGCGGTGTGTGCATTCTGATCTGCCGGCACTTGGCGGTGGTGGTCTTTCTGGTTCATTGCAGCGGTATCATATTGTAGGTCCATGTGAATGTCCCTATTGACGAATGACCTTGAGCATCTTCTCATTTGCTTTTGTGGCCCATTCAAATAGGCCTTGATGTGAAGTGTCTGTTCGGGGCATTTGCCCACTTTTAATCTATTCATTTGTAGGTATCCATTTTCATATTGTTCTCAGAGAAGCTCTGAGGGCATCCTTCCCCACACCACCCGCCCCACATGCGCACGCGCGCGTGCACACACGCATGCACATGCACATGTATACACGTTCTGTCCCTCAGTTTTAAGCTTTCACAGGACCTCATTCTGGCCTTGAGGACGTAGTAATGCTTTCCACAAATAACATGTACCATTACATGGTTATCTGTTGGTCTTCCCTGCAGACTCAGCTCCACAAGGGTCTGGACCCCCTGCCCTGGTTACTGTGAATCTCCAGTTCTGAACACAGTCCTAGGCACCAAGGAGGTCCTCAATAATCATTTTCATTCAGTCAAGTTTTATTGAGTGTCTACTATGTGCCAAGCAATATAGCACTGTACGTACCACAGTGCACAACACAGGTCACCTCACGGGGCTGCCATTCTGGGATGGGGCAAGGGTAGGAGAGAACCAGTTAACAGCTAAGCCCATAGATACAGGGTGTGCCAAGTGGTAGTGAATGTTTTGAATCAAGACTAGAAAGTGACATTGCGTAAGATGATCAGGGGAGAGTTTCTCTGATAAGGTACCATTTGAACACATACTTGAAGATGAGAAAAGAAGCTGAGGGGGCGCCTGGGGCAGGGCATGGCTTAATAGATGCACAGCAAGATTTATATGAGAGGAGGGGAGTGAGGGGAGGGGAGTAAGGTAGAGATATGAGGTGAGGGAATGTCACATAAGGCTCTGTGTTTTATTTTTTTATTTTATTTTTTTTTAATATTTTTATTTATTTCTAGGAGAGAGAGAGAGAGAGACACAGCGTGAGCAGGGGAGGGTCAGAGAGAGAGGGAGTCACAGACTCTGAAACAGGCTCCAGGCTCCGAGCTGGCAGTCAGCACAGAGCCCGACGCGGGGCTCGAACCCACGAACCGCGAGATCATGACCTAAGCGAAAGTTGGACGCTTAACCGACTAAGCCACCCAGGCGCCCCAAGGCTCTGTGTTTTAAATCTTTTTCACCACAATCTGCTGGGGGGAAAATTCCCACATATGTGTGTACGTGCGCGCGCGCACACACACACACACACACACACACACACACAAGCATACGCTCAAACAGAAGGTTTCAGGAATCAATTCTTCTCTTTACTATACATAGTACGCTCTCTGGTATTTTTTTCTTCTTTGCTCTTCCGTTCCATTTTGTTCTATCTCATATAATCAAAATGCTGATCATGACCCATCGGATTGATTTTATGACCTATTAATAGATTTCTATGTACATGGAGAAGAATTCTGGATGAAAAGCTGCTGGAAGATTTTGAACAGAAATGCGATGTGACCTCACCTATGGTTAATTTCTTTCATTTAAATGTTGCATTTTCACATTATGATGGAAAATTGGAAACAGACACAAAGGTAGAGTGCATGGAATAACGTACCCCGTGTACCCTTTCAATCGGCTTCAACAATTATTGAGATTTTACTATCTCACTTTCCATAATCTCCATCCACTCTTTTGTAAGCAGAGCTCAGACATCGTATCCTTTGCCCTTAGATACGCCCATACGTATTTCTAGCAAATAACAATCCCATTTTCATACGCAGCAATTATTTAATCCTTTCTTTTACCCAGCTTATGACCCACTCTCCTTGACTGTCTTCAAAAGGGGCATTTACAGTTGGTGGGTGTGAATCAGGTTCCAAACAAGGTCCATGTATTGCATTTGGTTGGGACTTTTCTTAAGCTCCTTTCCTCTTTTCCCTCCCCTCTCTCCCTGATTGTGATGCTTATTCTACATAAAGTGAAATGAACAACTTGACGGGGTTTAACTATCATACACACTCATACAACCACCATGCTTATCAAAATAGGGAACATTTTGTCACCTCAGAAATTTCCTTGATGTTTCTTACGGGTCAGCCCCTATGCCCTCGCCCAAAGGCAACTGTTTTTCTCATTTCTATCACCATAGATTTGCTTCGCTTGCTCTTGAAGATCGTATAAATGGAATCACACAGTGTGTTGTCTGGCCTCATTTGCTCATATGTCTGTGAGATTTATCCCTGTCATTCTGTGTATTGGTATGTAGTCCGTTTCTTTTATTAAGGAGCTGTATCCCATCGCATGGATGTCACTATATAATTTGATTATCTACTCTCCTGTTGATAGACATTTGAATTGTTTTCCGTTGTTGGCTACTAAAAATAGGCTGCTCTGAACATTCATGTTTATGTTTTCATGTTTCCAAATAAAACTTCGCTGTTGTTTTTAAGATTGTCTTGACTCTTGTGAAACTTATTTTCATGTAAATTTTAGAAACAGCTTATTAATTTCTATCAAGGAACCTGTTGGGTATTTGACTGGAGTTGTACTCAATGCATGGATCAATGTGGGGAGAATGGCCATCTTAAAAATGTTGACTATTCTAACCTGTAAGCGGGCTATAGCTTTCTACTTAAGTGGATCTTTTTAAAATTCTCTTAGAAATGGGTGGGTTTTCAGTATAGAAGTCTTATACATCCTTTGTTAAATTTATTGCTAGGTATTTGATTTTTCCCCCCTCTGCTATTTTAAATCTTGTGTTTCAAATGTTATTCTCTGTTGATTGCTGGTACATCGAATACGATTGAATTTTGTATATCTACCTTATATCCTGCGACCTTGCTAAATTCAGTTGCTAATTGGAAGAATTTTCTAAGTGGGCAATCCTATCATCTGTAAATAACAATTTTCTGTTTTGTTTCCAGTTTTTGTAGCTTTTATTTATTTTCTTGCCTTATTATACTGGCCAGGCTTCTAGCACAAGGCTCAATAGAAGTGGTAAAAATAGACTTCTTTGCCTTCTTTCCAATCTTGGGAGTCACCATGAACTATGATTTAACTTTCAGGTATAGGTGGTTATCAATACAACTATAGAACCTGTAGAGGGAAGTTATAAATCATAGATACCCATTATTAAGTTGAAAATGTTAGTTGTGCATTCTATTTTTAGTATAGTGGCATATTTTTTATTATGAATAAGGGTTATATTTTGTCAAATGCTTTTCCTGCATCTATTAAGATGACCAAGTAGGCGTTTTTTTTTCTTTTTTATTCTGTTATATGATTAAGCACATGAATTGATGTTTAAATGTGAAATCAGGCTTGCATTCTTGGAATAAACCTATTTGGTCATCAATACAGTATTCTTTTTAAATGTTGCTGAATTGAATTTGATAATATATTCTTTAATTGAAAAAAATTTTTTTGATAGAGAGAAAGTGCGAACAGGGAGAAGCAGAGACAGAGAGGGAGAGAGAGTTTCCCAAGCAAGCTCCTCCACGCTCAGCCCAGAGCCCAGCAGAGGGTTCGATCTCACAACCAAGAGATCACAATCCAGGCCAAAATCAAGTTGGAAGCCTAACTGACTGAGCCACCCAGGCGCCCTGAATTTGATATTTTCTAGGGAATTTTGCACCTAAATTCATGAAGGGTAGTAATCTTTAATTTTTTTTTCTTGAAAAAGAGAAGCCTTTTCAGAATTTGGTGTCAGGGATACGCTAACCTCATGAAGTGAGTTGGGAAGTGCTCTCTCATCAAGTAGTGTTGGTATTATCTCTGCCTTAAAAGTTTGAGAGATTTCACCAACAAAATTCTCTCTGGAAATTGGTTTTCTTTATGAGAAGAGTTTATTTTTCAAATTAAATTTCTACAATTGATATAAAGCTATTCAGATTTTCTATGTCTTCTTTAACAGATTGTGTTTTTCAAGGAATTTCCCTGTTTCACTGAAGTTGTCAAATTTGTTGGTATGCAATTTTTATATCATTACCTTATTATCTTTTCAATATTCATAGGATCTGCAGTCATTATGCCTCTTGAATTCCTGCTACTGGCAATTTGTCTCTCCTATCTTGTTTTTAATTTAACACTCTTGCTAGGGTTTATCAGCTTTATTAATCTTTCAAAACATCAACTTCTTTTTTGTTAGTTATTCTTACTGGGTTCATCTACTGTTTTTCCATTTTATATATTATGGACTTCTGCTTTTTAATATTTCCATCCTTATAGTGTGAGGTTTACTTTGCTTTTTTCCTAGATTCTTGAAGTGGATTTAAGTCTTTCTTCTTTCCTATTACAAACATTTAAAGCTATACATTTTCCTGAAAATACTGCATTAGCTTCATTCACAACTTTTGATCTATTATGCTTTACATGCAAGTTTAAATATTTTCTAACTACTTTTGTGATACTTCTCTTGGACCAGAGGATTATTTAGAAGCATACTGCTTAAATTCCAAGTACTTACAGATTTTCTAGAATCTTGTTTTTTATTTGTACTCTGATTACGTAGTGTTTACAAAACATACTCTGTGAGGTTTCATTTCTTCAGTCTTTTAGGCATTTTTAAGCACATGGACAATCTTGGTGAATATTCATGTATATTTGAAAAGAGCATGCATTCAACAATTGTTCAGCGTAGCTGTGATGTGCAAATATCAACTATATGCTGATTGTGAGTATAGTATTGCTCAAACCCTATATGACTATTACTCATGTTTTGCCTATTTGTTGTGTTAATTAATCAAGGAGCATTAACATCTTCAGCTATGACTGCATATTTTCCTATTCCCTCCTTAGTTCTGTTGATTTTTGCTTTATGTGTTTTTAAGCTCTGTTATTAGTTAAATACAAATGTAAGGCTGTTGGGTGTTCTTGACAAATTCATCTTTTTATCAGTATGATAAAATATCAGTGCGACAAAATACTGCTAATATTCCTCATTTTAAAATCAAATTTGTCTGATAATCTCTAGCCACACCAATTTTCTGATGCTTGGTGTTTGCACTGGGATAGCTTTTACTCTTCTCAACTTGCCCATGACTTTAAGTTGTTTATCTTATAAACAGCACATAGTCATATCTTGTTTTTATCCATCTTTACTATGCTTGTCTAAGCTTAAGAGTTAGGTCTGCTTGTAGTTTTAAAAATTACATGGTTATATTCAAAAATATATGGTTGAGGGACACCTGGGTGACTCAGTTGATTAAGCATCCAACTCTTGGTTTTCACTCAGGTCATGATTTCATGGTTCATGAGTTAGAGCCTGGAGTCTGCTCTGTGCTCACAGTATAGAGCCTGCTTAGGCTTCTCTCTCTCTCCCTCTCAATCTGCCCCTCTCCTATACATGCTGTCTCTTTCTCTCTCTTTCTCCCTCTCTCTCTCACTCTCTTGCGTGCTCGCTCAAAATAAATAAATACACTTAAGAAACTAAAACAATTATTATATGGTTGAATTTAAGTCTAATTTCAATATTTGCTTTATATTTGTCCTTTTACTTGTTCTTCTATTCTCCATTCCTTTCTTTCTTTTATAGAATATTTTTCAACATTTCATTTTACCTCTTGTCGATTTTTTAAAGTAATCCTTCTTTGGGGCACCTGAGTGGCTCAGTCAGTTAAGCATCGATTTTGGCTCAGGTCATGATCTCACAGTCCATGAGTTCAAGCCCCACATTGGGCTCTGAGCTGACAGCTCAGAACCTGGAGCTGCTTCAGATTCTGTGTCTTCCTCTCTCTCTCTGCCCTTCCCCCACAGACACACACACACATACACACACTCTCTCTCTGTCTCTGTCTCTCTCTCTGTCTGTCTCATTTATTTAATGAAATAAATAAACATTAAAAATTAAAAAATAAAGTAATCCCTCTTTGTGTTAGTTTTTAGTGGCTACTCTAGGTTATGGTATGCATCTTCAACTTAACATAGTTTACCTTGAAATCATTTTGTGCTGCTTTACAAGCAATATAAAAATCTTGTTACCTGGGGCACTTGGATGGCTCAGTCGGTTGAGCGTCCAACTTCAGTTCAGGTCATGATCTCATGGTTTGTGGGTTTGAGCCCCACGTTGGGCTCTGTGCTGACAGCTCAGACTCTGAAGCCTGCTTTGGATTCTTTGTCCCTCTCTCCCTCTGCCCCTCCTCCACTCATGCTCTGTCTCTTTTTCTGTCTCAAAAATAAATAAACATTGAAAAAAATTTTTTTAAATCTTGCTACCTGCTGCAATGCCCTCTTGCTGTTCACATATTGTACTTTTACGTAAGGTATCAAACCACTATACATTGTTTAATTTTTACTTTAATCAACAGTCCTCTACAGAAATCTTAAGATTATTTTTCATAAAATATGAAAATAACTTGTAATTATCCTCAGGTTTACACATTTTGGTGTTCCTCATTTCTTCCCACAGATAGAGGCTTCCACATAGAATGATTTCTTTCAGTCTGAAAAACTTCTTTCAGCATCTCTTGAGGTGCAAGCCTGCTGGAGAAACTCTGCTCAATTTTGTCACCTGAAAATGTTTCTGCTTCATGTTTGTTTTTGAAGAACACTTTCACTGGGCATAAAATTCTGGATTGATGGTTTGAATGTTTTTATTTTTAATTTTAATTTTTTTTTACAGTTTATTTATTTTTGAGACAGAGAGAGACAGAGCATGAAGGGGGGAGGGGCAGAAAAAGAGGGAGACACGGAATCCGAAACAGGCTCCAGGCTCTGAGCTGTCAGCACAGAGCCCAATATGGGACTCAAACTCAGGAACCATGAGATCATGACCTGAGCCAAAGTCAGACACTTAACTGACTGAGCCACCCAGACACCCCTGAATGTTTTTATTTTTAACAATTTAAATATATCATTCCATTGTCTGCTGTCTGTCATTTCTTTTATGAGAGGACACTCATTATCCTAATTGTTATTATCCTTAATGTGTTATGTATTTTTTGGTGGGTGGCTTTTAAAAGTTTCTCTGTATCTTTGGTTTTCAACAGTTTAACTACGGTATAACTAGGTATGGGTGGGTTTAAAAAAAAATTATGGTGATTGGAGATTGTTAAACTTCTTGGACATGTGGATATCCTTGACCAGTTCTGGAATATTCTTGACTACATCTGTCCAAATATTTCTTCTGCTGCATTTTACTCCCTTTCTTCCAGGACTCTAATTATATATAGGTTAGATCATATTAATACTGTCCCTACAGGCTCAGATGATCTGTTCAATTTGTTGTAGTTTTCTTTTTCTGTTTAATAAGATGATTTCTATTGACGTGTCTTCAAGTTCACTGATTATTTCTTTCATAACATTCAGTCCGATCTTAAGCCCATTTAGTAAATTCTTTATTTCTGACTCAGTAGTTTTCAGTTTTAGAATAACCCTTTGATTCTTTTTTGTATTTCGATGTTGAAATTTGCCATCTGTTCACATATGTCACTCACCTCTCACACTGGATCCATTAAAATATTTTAAATTATTATTTTAAAGTTCTTGTTTGCTCATTGCACCATCTGGAATATCTTTGGGTTTTTTTCCATTTTGATTATAGGTCACATATTTCTGCTTCATCAAGTGTTTTGTAATTTTTAATTACATTTCAGACATTGTGTATAAAAGAACAGTAGAGACTAAGGTACATAATAATTTCTCAGTAAAAGTGGGAGGCTGGGTCAACTTCAGTTGTGATTGAGTCAAGTTGAGTCTGGGCTTCATTGCATTCACTGCATCTTTAGTTACCACTGATCCACTATGGACTTCAAATATTTAGAGGGTTGAACAGGACTTTTCCCTGAAGCTTGGGATCTGAATACTGGCAAGTCTTCTGAACCACAGGCAATCTCTCTGTTTAAAAGCCCAGATGTTTTGGGTTCACTTACGAGTTCTTTTGCTGTCCAACTCCACACCTGGCTTTCTTCCTTCAATGATCCCTCCACCTTGCTTCCCTACCCATGTACTTTGTATGCTGTCTTGCACTCGGTGAAAGCCTGGTGCACATTGACATCATCTCTTGGCTCTCCTGACTTGCCTTCAGCCACCTCCATACTCTTGGGAAAGAATTGGAAGGTGTGACTGGGCTTCATGGGATACAGATCTGTCATGTTAGTCTCTACATGCCTATTAAAAGTTATTACAGTTTAGCCTGATTCTTTTTACCACTGTCTGTCATGGGTTTAGCTTCCTCCTCCACAGACACAAGTCTCTTCTATCCTAGGAAGGACTTGTAAATTTCTGGAATTTGTGTTCTCAGCTCTCTGCTGGGCTTTTAAAGATGTGATTGTGTATTTTCTCCAGTTTATTCTCATTTTTAGGATAAAAAAGTAGAGTGAGGGAGTCTCTTAAAACTTTCTACATCCTAACTAATATAGAAACACCTTGCTAATCAGAAGCAGATGTCTTAAGAAATCATTATGGAGTGAATGAATGTTCCTTCTTCCTGGGCAGCTCCTAGGCCCCTCGTCTGTCTGGAAAATGCTCCCTCGGCTTTCGCCTCTTCCTTCTTGAAGTCTTTGCCAACTTCCCCAGTAGCCTTGGGAACTTTTTATTCTAGTCTCCTCTGTTCTTTGATCCTGCCTGCATTAGTGCTATTTTTCTTACTATATCATAATTGTTTGCATGTCTGTCTTCTCTGCTGAACTTTCAGTTCCTTGAGGGTAAGAGCCCTGTGGTTAATAAATCACACACACACATGCACACACACACACGGATACACTAATTACTAAACCAACATGTGCTTATTGTAACAACTAACACATGAATTTTTATCTTTTGTGTCCAGACCTGGGTCCTAGTGCCCTTTCTGACACATGGTAAGCACAAAATATATCTTTGTGGATTTATGGATAAATAGATAGATAGATAGATAGATAGATGCCTCCCTGATTTCTGTTCTGAAGCTGCATCAACATAAGATATGGTTACCACCTGGTCACGTGTGATCTTCTACTTTCTGCTTGGCTGGGGAAGGGAGTGTGTGTGTGGGAAAGTATTGATTGGCATGTGTAAATTTGTAATTCAGTCTGAGTATTCTGAGTTTGTGGTGTTTGCTTTAAAGATTAAATTTTTGGCAGCACGAACCAGTGTCCAGAGATGGCAATAGGCGAAGGATTTTGGAATGTGCCCAACGCCGGCCTGTGGACAATGAAATCCACTCTGAAAAGGAAACTGGGCTTTGAAGGTGAGACACTGTGCCAGGAATGGTCTTCAGCAAGGCTGGCATTCCCTATTTCTATTCTTAGAACTTCAGATCCAGGAAAGGATAAGAGCACCAAGGGCATCTATTTTAACCCTTTAACCAAATCCTCCTACGTCTCCTCAGCCCCCAGAATTCCTCCTTCTGACACAGATGCTCACTTATGCATGGGATTTGGAGTCAAACAAACCTGAATTCCAATCTTTCAGCTCTTAAACTCTCTGGGCCTCTGTTTCTTCATCTGTTAATTGGGGGTGTCAATGCCTACCACTGTTGAGTCCTAGGGGAAAGTCTGTTTGCAAAGTGCCTGCCCTGAGTTTTTTGACTCTTCCCCAGCTTCTTCTGCCCACCTCAGTCTAAGCATCAATCTGTTGCCACCAGACCAAGTCCTGCCAGGGTAAGTTACCACTCTGTCTAGAAGGTCACCTTCACGCCCTCCCTTCTCCATCATTACCAAAGCTACCTCATAGTCCAAGGCCACTCTGGGCAGGGCATAACCTGAGGAGAAAGGTGCTGGGAAATTTCCATCATCAGGCTGTTGGGAACTTTCAGGTGACCAGGCAGAAAGAAGGAAAAGGAAGAAAGTGGATAGGGATGATCAGCCACAACATGCATACATGAGGGAGTAGAGTCAGGGCTGCCTGGTGGAGGGCACAGATGGTGCCTGCCCCTGCCTGAGGTCCAGAGACCTCCGCAGGCTCAGCCCCACTCCCCATGGAGCCTCCAAGCCAGGCCAAACACGCTAAGGTGGACAAGGAACTGGGCCACTAGCTGAGAGTATGGCCAATAGAGACAGAGAAGCACACGATTTGATGGTAAGAGAATCCTTAGCCTCCAGCCGCATGTTCATTTTTTTTTTTGTCTTCCTGGGAATAAGAATGGAGTGCAGAGTGTCTAGAAATGAGAGGTGGGAGTTCCAGTGGAGAATTCTGACACCCCCTGACCCAGCCTAGCAGGAGCGAGCGTAACAAAATGAGAGGAACGGGGGTTTATGGAACACCTACCAGGTAGGAGCCAGGCATGCACTACACCCAGATGGCATCTCTGATCTGCACAAAAAGGCAAGTAGTATTCCCATTGTACAGATGAGGAAGCCATAACCTGTCAGTGATAAAACCCGGATGTACTTCTAGGAGTGTCATATCCCAAAGCAGGAACTGTTTCCACGACAGCAGCCTGCCTATTCTTCAGTTGTGTAAGCCTGGGTGGGTGAATTGGGTGTGTACGTGCAGGACGGGATGAGCTTAGTCACTAGCAGCTGTTTCAGTCACCAGGCGACTCTTTCCAGTGTTTTAGATCTTACGGCACTGAGTGTGTCACTCTGTGTGTGTGAGTGTGTGTGTGTGTGTGTGAGAGAGAGAGAGAGAGAGAGAGAGGAGATAGAATACACATGATTGTTTCTCTCCTTTCATAATAATGGATAGCAATTCTGAGAAAGTTCCCTTTGTAGGATTCAGGCTATGTTGGGGAGTTTGTTTTCCCAACTCCCTGCAGAAAAGTTAATCAATTTTAGAGCCAGCCCCTTCTGTGCCAAGATGACAACTGGGAGAAAAGGGATTGGTTTTTTAGCTGCTGGGTTTGCTGGGTAGCCCCCTCCCACTTCCATGGGGCCACTTATTGACATTGAAATATCTCAACAATAAGCAGCTATCGATGCCCCCCGAGGTCAATACCAAGATTCATTGACCCAGGCTGCAAATATGGGAGGCGGCAAGTCCAAGGTCACTATTTACCTGAAGGGATGAAAAATAAATCTTGATAAGAACCAAAAATAGAAATCAATATGCGGACTGTGGTGTGCATTGCATAACTTCTCTCTAGCAGGAGGCTATTTTAGGAGGTTTCAGGGGCCCCTCTGCCATCAGAAGCTGAATTCGGGGCTGAAGGGGAAGTAGGAAGAGAAAATGATCCTTCTCTGGTTGCCCTTCCCGAGGACAACAGGCAATGGACACCGCCAGGATCAGCCCAGTCTCCATAGAGAATCTCAGCGTCTGTGACCCCAATCACTCTGGCCACTTCTCAAGAAAGAGCAGAGTAGAACCTCCAAACCATATGATCTGTGATGGGCATGACAAGGTGATCATCTCCCCAATGTTTCATTGAAAAGAGCCCAGAGAAACACCCATCAGAATGATTAGCATGACCTTCACCTTTTGGGAAAACTTGTGCTTCTACCCTGGTGGGGAAGGAGAGACCAAGAATGGGATTGAGGTTGGCCATTTGTCCAGAATTCATCTTCCTTTTTAAGCATTCCAAAGCTTTTAGGTGGCTGTGACATTTCCTCTCCTTTCAAGGCTATTTTTATTATAATTATTTGTTTAGGCTTAATTAACTTTTTTCCCAATTATGAAAGAAATTCATGTTCTTTGTAGAAAATGTCAAGCCTGTTTATGATGATCCTTTTAATCTCACCCATAGTGCTCAGGCTCTCCGATGCCGCGAGGAAAGTATGGGTTTTGAATTTAGATAGATCTGAGTTCAAGTACCAGTTCTACAACTTAGTAGATGTGTGGTCTCGGGCAAGGAAAGGAATAATCTTCTGCTGCCATTTCTTGATAGATAAACCTCTTTTTTGAAGTCCATATGAAGATTAAATCAGTACTTATGTAACATACCCAACAAAAAATGATATAGATGATAGAGTAACATCTGACAAGTTTGATCACAAAATAAACACAGACACAATATAAAACTTAAGAAACAGAAATGGGAACATAACCACTGAAGTAGAATGATTTTTAAAAATTGTAAGAGAAGAGTATCCACCTGTATACCTTTATTCCAACAAATTTGAAAATTGACATGAAATAGATGTCTCCTTTAAAAAAGATAGATGATTGGTGCACCTGGGTGACTCAGTTGGTTAAGTGTATGACTTTTGATTTCAGCTAAGGTGTGATCTCACAGTTTCATGAGTTCGAGCCCCTTATCAGGCTCTGTGCTGTTAGTTTGTCATGTGCTTGAGATTCTCGTTTTTTCTCTGCCTCACCCCTGCCTTGCTCTCACTCTGTCTCTCTCAAAATAAATAAATAAACTTTTAAAAAATTTAAAAAGGTAGATGATCAAAATTGATTAAAGAAGAGGCAGAAAATCAACATCTGTATGAGTCAGGAGCTGGTTAGGATGTAGAAATCATGCTAGGTCTTTCACATGGAGGGAATTTAGTACAAGACATTGGTTGCATAGGTGATGGATGAGCTGAGAAACCTTACGGGGTTGCCAAGCAACAGGAGGAAGCTAGCAGGAAAAAGGGAAAGGGTAGCTCTAGCAGGGGCCAGTCTGGGTGGGAGCTAGATCTGCTGATTGAGGGGTGGAGGTGCTGAGAAGCCACCAAGGGGGTGCTGTGGCTGTCAGAGATGCTACCCAAAGCAAGGTGGGGGAAGGAACACCCTTGTTTCTCCCCACTTCCCTTCTTTTATTTTTTAACCAGTGCCTCTCATTGGCCAACCTGCTGGGAAGCCATAGGGCAACTGAGCCTGGGAATGTACCTCCTGGAGATTCAGAGCAAAGCAGGGGACGGGTGGGTAATAGAAGCCAACTGCAAACAGGACATGACTGTCCCAAGTCATAGCCGCAAGTAGCTGATGGGAGCACTCTAGTAAACCTTCAAGGAACAATTGACTCCTATGATGTAGACATTATTCAGGAGCATAGAAAGAACTCTAAATGTTTCTACTGAATTCTATGAAATGGCAGGACATAGAGACCAGAACCAGAGTGGCACAGAAAGCAACAAATGGCTACAAGCTAATTTTGTTGTTAAACATCCGAGGCAAAAAAAAAAAAAAAAAATCTACTTCATCAGTACATTAAAATATATATTATACTTAAGTTTAATTTGTTCCAGGAATGAAAGGATGGTTTGATATTAGGAAATATATTAATGTCCTTTTGATGTGAATAAATGTAAAAATCATTCTGGTTATTTCAGTGGGTAATAAAGAGAGATTTGATAACATCCAACCATTTTTCTCGTTAAAGATGAAAAGTGTTGGCAGTTATGACAGGGTTATATTTTACAGGATTCAAGGCTGAGGTGGGGGTCATTTCCCTGCCCTGCATCTCCATTCTCAAGAGGAAACATCAATCAACCTTGTATCTGGGGTCATCTGGTGCTCACATGGCCACTGGGAGGAAAAGTTTGGGTTTATCTGCTGGTTCGTCAGGCAGACCTCTCCTATTACCAACAAGTTCTTTACTGACATTAAACCGTCTCAGTAATAAAAGATTTATGGGAGAGAAAAAATGTTTTTGAACTAGTAAAGTTTCCTTCACGCTACAGCAAAGCAACCACAGAGATCATGCTTGATACTTACATACTAAAACCATTTCCACTAATTGCAGTTTCGTGGAAAGTTTAAATGCTATCGCTCCTACCATTTAACACCGCTGTGGATGCACCGGCCAGCACAATGAGGAAATAAAACAAAATCATTTTTACATATTGGTCCAGGAGAGAGCCAGCTGTCACTATTTGCACACAATATGATTGCCAGCCCAGAGAATGCCGGAGAATCGACTGAAAAGCTATTAGAACAAATAAAATTAAGTTGAATGTAAAGTCAACACACAAAATCCAATAACTTTCCTCTTCACGAGCAACAACCAACTAGCAAATAACATAGATGCCATTCTCAATCACAATGGAAACTATAAAATACCCTGACAAACCTAATAAAGAAATTATGAAGACTACGGCAACACTTCATGGAAAGACACATTCTTTGGAAGACTCAGCCTTGAAAATACATGAGTTTTCTTTATGCCATTATAGAAATGTAACAATATTGCAATTAAAGTCCAGAGAAGAGATCTTTCAACTTGATGAGTTGGGTCTAAAATACATATGGAAAAAGTAATGCCCAAAAATCGCTGAGAAATTTTTAGGAAAGAAGCACAGTGAACGGGGTCCTGCCCTATTAGGTAGAAAAACATACAACACGGGCATTTGCTGAGATAACTGCGTAATGATGAACAAATAGGTAAGGAGACAAATGTGCTGAATAGAGGCACAAAAACAGATACACTTATACACAAATAGATACATGATGCAAGGTGATTTAGTTTCAGATGTAGGTGACATCGCAGCAGGAAAACGGCAGCATAGGCTGTTGATGATGTCCGTGCCCTTCAGGACAGGGGAGTTGGGCCCTGAATCACATCTTACACAAGATAAACTGAAAATAAATGAAAGATCTAAATATAAACAAAATCCAACCCTTTCAAAAAAGTCTTAGATTAAGGGCATTATTTAAAAAAACAAAACAGAAAAAAAAAAAAAACAAAAAAACAAAACAAAACAGAGGCGCCTGGGTGGCTCAGTCGGTTGGGTGTCCGACTTCAGCTCAGGTCATGATCTCCTGGTTCATGGGTTCGAGCCCCGCCTCAGGCTCTGTGCTAACAGCTCAGAGCCTGGAGCCTGCTTCACATTCTGTGTCTCCCTCTCTCTCTGCCCTTCTCCTGCTCACTCTCTCTCTCTCTCTCTCTCAAAACGAAACATAAAAAAATTAAAGCAAAAATAAAACAAAACAAATACCATTCTCATGATAGAGAAACATTTCCTAAAAAAAAGAAATAGAACCTAGTAGTCATAAAGAGAAGAGTATAATCTAAAAAAATGTTTAAAAACAAAAGTACCCAGGGGCGCTTGGGTGGCTCAGTCAGTTAAGCATCCACTCTTGATTTCAGCTC
Source organism: Hyaena hyaena (assembly GCF_003009895.1). Lineage (NCBI taxonomy): Eukaryota > Metazoa > Chordata > Mammalia > Carnivora > Hyaenidae > Hyaena > Hyaena hyaena. Next base: position 4,820,805 of record NW_024080671.1, on the reverse strand, counting down.
AGGTAATGATCTCATGGTTTGTGGGATCGAGCCCCGAGCAGGGCTCTGCACTGCCAGCGTGGATCCTGCTTGGGATTCTCTCTTACTCCCTCTCCTGGCTGCCCCCACTTGTACTCTCTCTCTCTAAAAATAAATAAACACTAAAAAATAATGAAAATAAAAATGGGAGGAAAGATGCAAGTAACCCAGAACAAGAAAATGGCTAATAAGAATTTTTCAAACCTACTTGCTATTAACTGGGAATCAAAAAATGCAAATAAAGATAGGAAGCCATTTTTTTATTTGTCAGTTTCATTAAATGAAAATGGTAGAGTGCTGAATTCTCCCACTCACCTTCTGCAAGTCCTAGGTTAGGGCAACCCCACTTCCTTCTTCTCTTGGGTTCCCCCCAGCTCCTGGGAAGGGGCTGCTGCTTCCCACAGAGACCGCAGTATGGTGACTTGAGCCCCAGGCACAAATTAACATCTGCATTATCTCACAGTCCCTTACGCTGTTTTTAACCTTCCAAACACCTCTATAGCCAATTCCTTCAGTTAAGTTCCTTCAACTTGAAATCTTTAATGTTGCTCTGCTTTCCTGTGGGGGAGGAATTCAATAAATTATGGTATATCTGCATTATGCAATGCTATACAGCCATTTAAAAAAAAGACAGATGTAGATGTATTGTCATGGAAAATTTCTGAGACATACCATCAGACGACACAAGTCACAAAAAGTATGTATAGAATGATCCATTTTATGGTAAAGTGCATACATATACACAAAATTATGTATAGAATGATCCATTTATGGTAAAGTGCATACACATACATACATGTACACACATGTACAAGAAGGTGACAAAATGGAGACACCACCCAACTGCCATCAGCAAGACCCTCTAGAAAGTCAGGGTGAATATAAATAATGGGAGCGATTCACTTTTCTTCTGTATATTTTCCTGCTAGTTGAACCCTGAGAAATATTTTCATTTTTTTAATGTTTATTTATTTATCTTTGAGAGAGAGAGAGAGAGATCATGTGCTCATGTGAGCAGGGAAGTGGCAGAGAGAGAGAGGGACAGAGAATCCCAAGCAGACTCTGCACTGTCAGCACAGAGCCCAAGACGGGGCTTGAACCCACCCACGGTGAGACCATGACCTGAGCCGAAATCAATAGTCAGATGCTTAACCGACCGAGCCACCCAGGCGCCCCAAGAAAGAAGTTCTAAGAGACAAAGAAGAGCATCTTCTGTTGTGTTTTCCAGAAGCAGAATCCCAGACAAGGAGTCTCATGCACATGACTTTCGATAGAGTGCTCCCAGAGGGAGAACCTGTAAGGAAACGGGGGGGGGGGGGGGGGGGGGGGGGGGGGGATAAAGCAGGAAAGCACATCAAGCCAGAACGTGGGTTTTGCGGAAGTCCAACCTCAGACTGATCCCTCAAGGTGCCCTGGAGCATGAAGACACCACAGAACTGGCAAGGGAGTCAGACTTCTGTGCCCTAATATCAGCGTTGTTGGCTGAAGGCTTCCTCCGGAGAGGGGGGGTGTATATGACCCGCCCGACTCCCCAGTATCTCCAGACAAGGCAATTCCTGATGGCTGAGGTCTCAGGGTCCTTCTCAAAGTCAATTTTCTGGACAAGGATACAGCCGTGACCTGTGGCGCTCAATACCCAGCTGGGGAATTGGTGCACCTTTCTGGTAAAAGGATTCAGGGCAGGACACCGGCAGCCTCTACTGCTTCTCACATTGAGTTCCCTCTATCTAGGTCAACTTCTCCAGAATTCCGCTCCGTCACAATTTCCGGGGGAACTATAAAGAGGAAGGTTAGTGGGACACGTACTTTCCTTGCTGTTTGAACCAGTCCTGAAGCTGCAACTAACGCGCACCATCCCCCTCCTCTGGCACCCACCCTTCTTCCTCACCACGGCCTGTGTAGGTGGCTTGCCTGGGGGGCTCGGAGCCCTTGGACGCCATGCTTATTAGGAAAGTGGTTGTGTTTGCCCACTTTCAATTAAAAATATGCCCGAGAGTACCAGGAGCCGCCTGGGCTGGCCACCTCAGTGTCCATCTATTTCTCCCTGGCTCCATTATGGAACAGCTCCCTTCGGGCTGATGCAGAGGAAAGCTGCTTCCTTTCCTTGCTGCCTGGGGAAGACCCCCAAGTGAAGGAGAGGCAGCCAGAGCTTTACATTTAGAGACTTTCCTGCACCCCCTGAGGGCATCTTCCTCCCTCTAGGAGCTGTACTCTAGGCTCATGGTTCTAGGGACACAGGGATGGGAAAACGGTGACTACAATTATGCCTACTTGTACCCATGGCTTCTGAGCCCCTGTGTTCTGTCTGCTGGAGGGACGCACATCCATGTGACCATCTGCATTTTGAGACACACGCCGCACGCTGCAGGATGGCCTCTCAATAGTGCACTTGGACCTCCGCTGCCCTTTTTTAAATAATTTTTTAAATGTTTATTTACTTTTGAGGGAGCTCATGAGCAGGGGAGGGGCAGGGAGAGAGGGAGACACAGACTCCGAAGCAGGCTCCAGGCTCTGAGCTGTCAGCACAGAGCCCGACGCGGGGCTTGAACCCATGCACCATGAGATCATGACTTGAGCTGAAGTCGGACGCTTAACCGACTGAGCCACCCAGGCGCCCTCTCAGCTGCCTTTTAAGAGACCAGGCTCCTAAAATCTTCACTGATGTTGCGGGCTCCCGAATTCTTGCTGCGCTACTTCCTACCCTCTAGAGAACATGTGTGCTACCAAGATGTCTAGAGCACTTGCCCTTCTTGCTTGTGAGGTCTAATTAACACGATGCCACTCTCACAGTGACCAGTGTAATGTTTGTAGAACATGCAGCCATCCAGATCTCCCGGAGACAGAGCAGGAGACCCAGCAGAGCCCTGGGCCAAGACTGTCAATGTTTACCGTGGTCTGTCTCATAGGAATGCTAACTGTTTCAAACCCCCTTTCTAGGAGGGTATTAAAAAGAATGCAGTTGTCAGATCAGTAGTGGTGTATCACATACCAGAAGCTGGGCAACTCTCGATCCATTAAAGACACTGCATTGAGCATGGCAGCCACAGGTGGGGCCCGCCTAAGTTTCTGGAAGTCCCCCGTTATCTGCCCTGGTCCCTCAGGTTTTGCGGGGCTCAGACAACACGAATGCAATGGAGATTACCACCCTGCATCCCATAAGTCCCCGAGGCACTGATCTCTGCCATACTTCTCAGTGTGCAGGAGAGTTTTTGATATGCGACCTTGGGCAGGTGAGAGTGGGGTGGTCCATTTCAAGGACTTCCACTTGGCCTTGTCCACCATCATAACGGTTGCCTAGCACAATAGCACGCATTCCATAGGCCAAGGAATAAGGTGAGGACTGTGCCAGCTGCTAATTTTGATTATAGGTTTGTGAACCAGGAAAATGACCACCAGCTGGGTCCATGAACCTGGTGGAGTCGCTGGGAGAGGACCCTGGGCCAGAATTCCACTTAGAGCCTTCTCCCCCATATGCCTCTAACACGGAAGCCCGGACCGTCCTTCGGGTCACTTGGCATCACTGTCCACTTGTTTCTAGCTCTTGGAGGATCTGAGCTAACGGACAGTTGCCTGATCTAATGGACTATCTTCTAACAAGGGGGACTGGGCCACTTCTGCAGGTGCCTGGGGGTTGGGGGGACTTCTCCGGGGCTCCTAATGACAGCTACATGAGTATCACAGGCCAAGATCCCAGACCCTGCCCTGTCCTGTTCAGGGCCCTGACTACAGCCTAGGAGACTTGCTGAGGCTGAGACTTCAAACGTTTCTGTGCCTCCTAATAGTAGATCCTGAGCCTGGGTTTCAGCACGGCCCACCTTTCAGCTACAGGCAATAAGGACCTCACTACCAAAGAGGTCCCATGACCTTCACATTGGCTCTGAATTGGTGATTAGCCACCTTGATTAATTATTTCCTTTCTCTAATGCACTGATGGCTCTCAGATACAGCCTCTCAACCCCCTCTCTGCGGCACTGCTCAAGTACCAGAAACATCGCAGAAGCTAGTGCATCCCTGTCCCCACTGGAGGCTGTCACAGAAATTGTACCACATGCTAGGAACTCCCTGCCCCCACTACCACCCATGTTGGGGTCCCCATTACCAGTAGATCATCCAGCTCCAGGTCCCATCCTTAGAATTCACTTCACCTGGACCATCTGTCTTACATCAGGTCCCCTAGATAGCAGTTCTCAAAGCAAGGTCCCTGGACCAGCAGCAGCAGCAGCAGCACCTGGGAATTCATCAGAAAACAAATTCTTGGGCTCCGCCCCAGATCAGCGGAAACAGAAACTATAGAGCCCAGCAGTCCACACTTGGAAGGCTGAGAAACATTGCACCAGACGCAGAGCCTGAGACAGGATTCCTGTGCGAGTGATTTCTGGAAGGCAATGCTCTCAGAAAGAGGGAAGTGAGAAGAGCAAAATTAGGCGGAGGAAGAAGCGAGGCCCAGTTAGGAGTTCTGGGGAAGCTCCATCCCAGGCTGATCCCACAGGAAGCCCTGGAATAGAAATAGTACCATGGAGCTGGAGGTACAGAGCCCCGGCTTTGCACACCTGTATGGCTAGCCATTGGCCAAGGCTTCCTGCCCCTACCCCAGAGAGATTGAAGAAAATCTCCAGGCATCTCCAAGTAAGGCTGCACCGGATGGCTGTGAGCAATTCTCCAAAGAAGGGACAGCTGTGAACAGTTAGCAGCCAACGCTTACAGTTCTTGAGGCATGAAGACAAGGCTCGGCGAAGGGCATCTGCTTGGGGCCCCGCTAGCATCCGCTGCAAGGTGCCCAGAGCTTGTTAAATTTCTTCCTAGAAGCACCCAAACAGTGAGACAATGCAGGGCAATAGAAACTAACTGCATGTGGGGTGCCTGGGCGGCTCAGTCAGTTAAGCATCTGACTTCAGCTCAGATCATGATCACATGGTTTGTGGGTTCAAGCCCCATGTTGGGCTCTGTGCTGATGGCTAGCCTGGAGCCTGCTTCAGATTCTGCATTTCCCTCTCTCTCTGACCCTCCCCTGCTCACGCTTTTTCTCTCTCTCTCTCTCAGAAAAAAGTAAAACAGTAAAAAAATTTAGAAGCTAACTGCATGAGGCGAATCTGGACGAGAAAACCCAACAAGTGGGCTTTGATCCGAGCACCAAACTACAGCTGTGTGTTCCTGCATCTGTCCTCCATGCTCTCCTTGATAATACGGAGCTAACATCCCTTTCCCACGGCTGTGAATGTCGCGTCAGAGAAAATATGTGCAAACACATTGCAAACGTTAGGTCGTGAAGGAATATTGTATGTTTTATGCTTTCCATTGAGTAGAAAAGAAATCCACAGTTTACCTTCGGTGGTGAGGATTTATTAGTAAGACGGAATCGTCGGGCTATGGGGTTGAGTGTTTTCATCCTCAGCAGATATTGCCAAATTGCTCTAAAATGACGATATCAATTTCCATTCCCACCCACAGCCGTACATGAGAATTCCCGTTTCCTTCCAACCTGACCAATTCTCTCTCATCTATTTGAGCCAGCCCAACAGGGCTGAAGGGTGCGTACACAGGGAGACACAGGTTCAAGTGCATCCTTTCCAGCATTTTTGTCAGAGATAAAATTGGAGATAAGCCAGGTGCACCTCATTAAGGGAATGAATAAATCAAAGTGAGGTATTCATATGCCATCATATCTAACAGTTACAATGGATGAACTAATGTATAATATGTATGCAGACGCACAGATATATGACAACATTGGATGAAAGCTTAAGTTGTACACCATTATGTGGCATATTATGCCATTTACATACATTTTTAAAAACACATAAAACAGTACCTTGTATTGTTTGTGGAGGCTCACGTTTGTAACAAAAATATTAAAAATATGCACGGGGTACATACCAAAGTCACTATAGCAGTTACTTAAGGGGAAGGAAAGAGATGGGCCTTGGGACGGAAACACAGGAGATGATAAACTTTCCGCTAAATTTGTTTTCCTTAATAAAAGATATATGATTACTAAAAATAACGTGAAAAGGTATTCACGCTTGTGTGTCTGGCATAGCAGACGCAGTTTCCTGTCTCATTGGCACTTTATTCTTCATTTTAATTTTTTTTAATGTTTATTTATTTTTGAGAGACAGACAGAGCATGAGCAGGGGAGGGACAGAGAGAGGGAGACACAGAATCTGAAACAGGCTCCAGGCTTTGAGCTGTCAGCACAGAGCCCAACGCGGGGCTCGAACCCACGAACCTTGAGACCACGACCTGAGCCGAAGTCAGACGCTTAACTGACTAAGCCACCCAGGTGCCCCGTTCTTCATTTTAATTATTGTTTTAATTGCCGAAGGCAGATTTTTTTCAGAAAAGGGACCAATGGTGTGGCGGCCACCTCATTTCATTGTGCCAGGGCGTTGGTGTACACACAAGTGGACGAAATAGCCATGAACTTGGTCCTCATGGAATGTGTGGCCTCGTGGGGATGCTGGACCAAAAACTGTGGTCAGGGCAAAAATGCGAAATTACAGGGTGCAGTGATAAAGTAAATCGGGGAGGTTAACTTTAAATTGGAGCACTGGGAAGGGCATTTCTGAAAGGCTGGTTTTAAATTGAGGCCTGCGGGTTAGCAGGAAGGGGAGAATGGGCACTGGGGGGAGTCGACTCACTTCTGGGCCCTGGGAATGACCCAGGAGAAGCCCCCGGTGGGGAGGTTGGAGACGAGGTTCTGGCAGCAGGGGCGGGGAGACAAAAGGAGCTCCCCAGGGAAGGGAGGGTTTCCAGGCAGAGCTTCAAGGAATGGGGGAGGGGTGCCATGCACAGGTCAGGTTCAGGCTAGAGCTTGCAGGCTGTGGTGAGCATGGTTTTTTATTGTTGTTGTTTTTTTGTGTTTTTGTGTTTTTTAATTTTATGAGTAATGGACTTTCTCTACAAGTTTTATTTATTTATGTTTTTAAATTTATTTCTAGGAGAGAGAGAGAGACAGCATGAGCAGGGGAGGGTCAGAGAGAGAGGGAGTCACAGACTCTGAAACAGGCTCCAAGCTCTGAGCTGGCAGTCAGCACAGAGCCCGACGCGGGGCTCAAACCCACGAACCACGAGATCATGACCTAAGCGAAAGTCGGACGCTTAACCGACTAAGCCACCCAGGCGCCCCTACAAGTTTTATTTTGTAAACTTGTGAATAATAAAGCATCCTCATGATTTGCTTTTTAACTTTTTCATTACACAATTTTTCAATGGCATGCACAGGTAGAATAGGACAGTGAAACCCTGAGTACCCAGCTTCATTGTGACCAAGGTCACTTTCCGGGTCTGCCCAGTATTACTTTGGAGAGTACCCAGCACGTCACATGACTTTGCATAGACATATTGCAATATGTAACCTCTAAAAGAGAAGCACTCTCTTTGGGGGAAAAAAATAACCAGAATACAATATCATCCCTGAAAGCTGAATAATCATTTCTGAACAGCATTGAATATTTGAAGACTTGGAAGCAGGAGAATTGTTATCCGATTTACTACTTTTAATAAACCATCCTGGCTTCTCTGTGCATGTGGGGTGGACTTGGGGACTGGCAGGGGAGCCAGGGAGGTAGGGGGCCGTCATAGATGTCCGGCTGGACTGGAGGCTGGACCAGAACAGCAGCAGAGGAAGGAATGAAGAGTGCAGACATCGGGTCTATTCGGGAGGTGTGTACACAGACTCGGCAGTGGATGGAATGTGAAGGATGAGACAGGGAGACAGATGCCAAGGGTTGCCCTCAGGATCTGACCAGAGCATGAGGGAGAGTGGAGGTGCCATCCACTGAGAGGTGAATGCTGGGTAAGCAGTGGGTGTGGTCTTCCCTCTTCTGCCCTTCCTCCCCCTCTTCCTTGATACCGGTGCTGGCTTGTAGCACATCCTGGGAGCAGTAGGCCTGGTACAGATGCTGTTCAGGCTGAGGCTTCAGACCAGGAGAGCAAAGAAGCCCTTCAGCTTTCCAGAAGGGCTGCGAATTGTCTGTGGATAGCCAGGGGCGTCATTCTCGCTCGAGGAATGAGTTTCATCCTCTTGAGCCCCCAGGATGCCTCCACACTCTGGCTCTGAGCAGTCATCTCTGAAATATTTTCACGTCATGAGTTTGAAAGGAGAGTGGTGGGTTTTCCAGACATGAAGGCAATCGCCCTTTCAAGATGGCCTGCAAACTGGCATAAATACTAGAGAGAACATAGGAGACATGGAAGACTGTGCCAGGATGCTGCAAGCTCATGCAATGCCTTTGGTGAAAGGCATCTCCTCTGGCAGATATAGCCCCCGGGCACATGATTTTGAAGGTGGACAGTATCCTTGTGAAAACGAAGAAAAGGTGTTCCTTTTGTGCGAAGCTGCAGCCCCTTGCCCAGCTACCCTTGGGCAGTGAAAGCAACCAAAGCGAGTGTTCGTAGAGACACTAGACTTCGTCCTTGCCTCTAGTAGATTTTAATCTAGTTGGTGAGATGAAGAGCATGTTGCAATAATTCTGTTATTTTAAGCCCTGTCTTGGATTTATGTATGTGTGCACCAAAAGGAGGGTCTTGGTCAGGAACTGGATGGATTCAGTAGACTGACACAGAACCGAAGTTAGGAAAGACTCACGGAAGTGGCCAGGTTTGAACTGAGCATTTAGGGAAGAACAGGAGAGGGAGATCACCCCAGGTGAGGGTATTCCCAGCCTTTCTTCAGTAGGATAAGGCAACATGAAGATGTTGCGAAAGTCAAAGGAATAGCACGATCCAGAAAGGCCATGGTAGTCAGCCACAGCCAGTGCTGCTGAAAAGCCAGAGAAGGTCTTTCACAAAAGTTTTTAAAGGCAGTGAGTCAAAAGCCAGATTTCAAGGGGTTAAGGAAAAGAGGTACATAAAGAAATAGAAGTAGAACTTGTTTTTCATGAATTCGAGGAATTTGGCAGAAAAAACCAATTGAGAAAGGAGATGGTAGCTGAGAGAGGCAAAAGGGTCAAGTGAAGCTTTTTCAAGCTGGGAAGACCTGCTTCTATTTAAAGGTATTACGAAAAAAGTTAGTACAAAATAAAAGCCTGAACATACGCTAGAGGAACAAGTACACAAAGGAGGGGGATCCCTCGGGACTTAGAAAGTTTCTCGTCTCAGGAGGGACACGTGATTTGTAAGCCCAGAGAGAGAGAGGATGGCTCTGGGGACCAATGTGATAAGTGACCATTCTTCAGGAGTGCAGCCCTAATCATTTAAATCCAATACGGAGCGAGAGCAAATTAAAGCAGCCAGTCTTCAAATGTAATGTGCACCCATGTCACCCAAGGATCTTGTTAAAGTACAAATTCTGATTCAGTAGGTCTGGGGTAAGGCCTGGGCATCTACATTCCAGAAGGTTCCCAGCTGCCGCCCACGCTGCTTGTCTTCAGGTACAATATCCAACTCTCAAGAGTCTTAGGAAGTGGGAAGAGAGAATGCAGAGAAAAAAGAAATGATCAAAAATCTAATCAAAGGAAACTTCCTTGAGGAGAATGAACGTCTCTGGAAAGAATGGGCTCACTGAGTATGATGAATGGAAAAAGACCAGCAGAGACACATCCCAGTGGAATTTCAGAACCAAGATGAAAAGAAGTTCTCCCTAGAGATAGCTAACAGCTTGTCTGCAGAGCTGTGAGAATAAAACAGGTATCGTATATTTCATCAGAAATGCAGGGGCTCAAGGATCTATAATGTGCTCAAGAGAGACCACATTGAACCTAGAATTTTATATACCCAGCCAAACTATCATTCCAATGAGCTGCTACTCTGAAGCACAACTTACTCAACAAGAACCTTATGGATTCTGGTTCTCGTATCTTCTTTCCCGTGAGTCTACCTGCAGAATGGCAATCTGAAATTCACTAAACGTGATGATGTCCAGGCATACAGATCTCATTTTCTGACTTTATCTAGAGGAAAGTCAAGAATTGAATGAAAAATTTTGAAAATGAGGGACAGTCATTTAAGAATGAGGGAGTAGGTCGTGTCATCCATGAGAGGCAAGGGGAGGCTGACGGCAGAGACTGGAAGTGTTGAACTTGAAGTTGAGGCAGGCTGGTGGGCGCTCAGTGTTGAAGAGCCCCGCCCAGGGGCACCTGGGTGGCTCAGTCGGTTAAGTGTCCGACTTCGGCTCAGGTCATGATCTCACAGTTTGTGGGTTCAAGCCCCGTGTCAGGCTCTCTGCTGACAGCCAGCTCAGAGCCTGGAATCTGCTTCAGATTCTGTGTCTCCCTCTCTCTCTGACCCTCCCCTGCTCACGCTGTCTCTCTCTCTCAGAAATAAATAAAAAACATTGAAAATTTAAAAAAAAGAAGAGCCCCTCCCATTGCTGCACTGAGAAGCAAGAGTGGGAAGGAGAGGTGATCGTGTTTTTTGGGTCACCTTGAGGGGAAATTCAGAGTTCAGTTAAGAAAGGGAGGCAAACTCAAGCGGCAAAGAAATTGCTCTAGGGTAAAGGAACTGCATCCCCATAAGGGAAGGGAGTTCTACAGACTGAAGTGAAAAACCAAGTTGTAGAGAGATTTGCAGGGGATGAGGGGGGGTGGTATGATGATGTGGAAGAAGACAGCAAGAACAGCACAGCCTTGGGGAAGACAGTGAAGGTCAATCAGGGTGAAGGAAACAGGGGTTTCCAGGGACCCCTTACACTTTGTAAATTTGTAAGAATCATGGAGATTTAGCCCTGAATAGCGTACAGGATAAAGGTAAAAGAAAGGAAAAAAGATTCAACCTCAGTGTCCCCAACTAAATTTTCTAGTTATGTTTATGGGGAATGGTTACGGGGAGGGCTTAACCGGCCAAGGGCAGATCCAATCAGGGCAGACTTCAGCCAAGACCTTTTATATGCTGGGGTCTAATGAGGGAGGGGGAGATGCCCGATGGGGCAACCAGCAAAGACAGGTAAGGGGAGGAGGCAGTGTGGATCAAAGCAGAGGAAGGAGCAAGTCCAGAGAGGTCTGTTAAGGAAGACGCCATGGACTCGGAGTCTCCAGGGCAAAGAAAGTGGTGTCATCAACCCAGGATGGCACTTCTAAACCCATGACAGAGAATATTTGTTCCCTGGCCCACTCCTTATTGCATAAATTCCTGCTGGCTGTGATTTTTGGCCAGATAGAAGTCAGGTGATGGGAAGCTAGGATCATCTCACATCACTGGACGGCTGCCTTCAGATGGCTTCAGGCAAGCATAGAAAGGCAGGCTGATACTCGTACCTGCAAGTTAATGGTCTGAATAGCCCTGAACAGGATGCACGATGTCAGCATCCGAAATAAGACCTGCATGGTGCTCCTTGCCTTCATTTTCTCTTAGAGCAAGAGTTAGCAAACTTTTTCTGGAAAGAGCCAGATAGCGAACATTTAAAATCTCTCTGATGCCACATCCCAGCTCTCTTCCACTCTCCCATTCCCTTCTAAAAAATGCCTGTATCCTATCCTAAGCACGGGTAGACTCTGGTCTTAAAATGTAAATTGAATCACATTTTATATGCAGGCTTTTCAGAAGTCTGGACTGTAAACTTTTATAGAGTCCCTTTCAGAAACAAGTAAGCAAGCTTTACTCCACCATAGCACACCTTAGACTATGAACTGTGCAGGGGTTCCTAGATGGCTCAGTCAGTTAAGCATTGGGCTCTTGATTATGGCTCAGGTCATGATCTCACAGTTTGTGGGTTCGAGTCCTGCATCAGGCTCTGTGCCAACAGTGCGCAGCCTGCTTGGGGTTCTCTCTCTCCCTCTCTCTCTCTCTTTCTCTCTCTGCCCTTCCCCGGCTTGCATGCTTTCTCTTTCTCTCTCTCTCTCCCAAAATACATAAATAAACTTTAAAAAAAAATTAATTGCATAGTTGATGAGATGCACCCTCATGCCTAAAAGCCATGCTACCTTTCAACTTACTCAGCTCTTGCAGAACCTTACTTCTTAGAATCTAAATGAATGTATGTATTTGTATATGTTACAGATACTAGTCAAGGATTGGGTTAACCTTCAGGAAGTAGTGAATGTTTGCTGTAAATATAAACATTTTTCACATTTGAGGTGTAAATGGCTTCATTTGCAAGGTCACAGGAAGTAAAGACGCAGTAATGAAATTGAAAGGCTGTCCACACTTCATACACATTTTCCTGTTGTTTTGATCTCATTGAGCATAGATCACCACTTGATCCGATTTTGATTATTTTATATGCACAGAGCAAAACAGGCAAAGATTCCTGGCTTCAGGGTGCTTACATTTAAGTGGGGGAAGACGGGTAAAAAACTAACAAGTAAAATCAATACAATCAATACTTTACAATACAACAATACAATACAATACTTTATAGGATGGGGGATAAGTGCTAAAGAGAAACGCGTAGGAAGGGACCATAGGGAGAGAGCAGAATATGCGTGTGCGGCCATGTATGCACTGCAGTTTGTGAATCCAAAGGGTGACACACAGCGGGATGTGCTGGGGGTGTGGCCCAGGCAGCAACTGTCCTGATTGGCCAGGAATTCCTCTGCTTTGAACATCACCCTCCGAGTGGGAATGTTTTCCCCAACTGATTGACAGGGAGGATTCCGGGCCTGCTACCATTTAAGTAGAGCCCCAGTGAAGGAGAAGGAGTGAGCCATGTGGACATTTGGAGGAAGGGCATTGCAGGCCAGGGGATCAGCAGGGCAGTGTGGGGGCATTGCTATGAAACAACCAGGTGACTGTGACGGATGTGGACGGTGCCCAAAGGTATGCGCCCTTTCAGTTGTGAGCTCTTGCCTTTTGTGGCTCTGAGAGGCAGGTCCCCAGTTTCCTCTTATACGGAGCAGCTGAAGTAAACCCTGCCCAAGTTAGAGTTCACTGCTTTATGATTTCGATTGGCCCCAAATGATTGTAAATCTTTGTCCAATTTAGAGGTCGATGTCCTGGCCGCCCAGAGGAGGGCTTCTCCATGGTGCTTCTATCGTAGGCACCATAAAGACATTTGTGAGTAAAATGTGTGCTGGTTTCATTTCTGAAACTACCACTAAGTACACCTTCTGCCCCCAACCAACTTCCTCTTTCCTGGACCTTGGGGCAGTGTGTGTTTACAGCGCCCTCTCCTGGCTGGCATTAGCACCACATGGCTCCACCAGATTTGGCCGCACCCCTCACCCGTGGTGCCAGGGGCTCAGGGTGGCTGAAACTGGCCCAGATATAGAAGATGCCTGTGTTTCCTTATGTGTTCAGTTTCTTCCCCAGCCTGGGCTACATTTAGCAGCTTTATTGTTTAAAAATGCTGTCTCCTGTGGTCTGTTAACCTCTATTCTCTCCCGCTTGCATCTGGCTGCCGACCAGCAAGCCGTCGTATTGGTGGGTTTCTGCTCCCTCGCTCCGTGTCTCTTTCCCTCCTTTCCTGGAGAATTGGCTCACGCAAGCAGGAAGGAACATGGCAGTTGGAACTCCAGATCCCGGCAGAGGGGGGTGAGGGGGTCAGGAGCTGAATGCACGGTGGCTCTGACCTTGGCCCAGAGGACCTGAAGTTGCAGGCTGCTGCCCAGCCCAGCCCTGGGCTGCCCTGTGTTCTTAGGCTCTTCCTCCCACAAGAATAGAAGTAAATTATCACGGGGAATTGAGGATGGGGGCGGAGCCTGGATTGGGGGCCAGTATGGGCTACGTTGTGTCCAAATTCACGCGCTGAAGCCCTCGCCTGCCTCCACCAAGCGTGACAGTATTTGGAGAGGGGTCATTGGGAAGTAATTGGGTTTAGATGAGGTCATGAGGGTAGTGCCTTTATGATGGGACTAGGGGCCTCATAAAAGAGAAGAGAGAGCTCTGGTCTCTCTCTCTCTTTCCCCTCTCTCTCTGCCATGTGTGGACACAGCAAGAAAGAGACCATCTACCAGCCATTAAAGAGAGGCTTCACTAAGAGCCAAATAGGCCAGCACCTTGATCTTGGACTTCCTGGCTGCAAGGAAGAAATTTCCGTTGTGTAAGCCCTCAGGGTGCGGGTTTTGTTACGGGAGCCCCAGCTGACTCAGAGGGGGACCCAGGGCCTTTTTCTTTTCCAATGGAGATTAATAAACCACTTCTATCTATTCGACTGCTTCCCTCTCTCCATCTTCAAAACAGAACAAAATGAAAAAAGAATGCCATTAATTATTTACCGGAAGCCGTGTTTCAAGGCAATTAGTATCCTGAGTTCCCTTCAGGTAGAACGGAGCCAGCACTGCTGAAAGTCCCTGCTCGAGGTGGGGGGAGGGGTGCTCCTGCCCGGTCCCCTCCTCAGCAGGTCTGAGACTTGCCTGGCATGAGGTTCCAGGAACAATGGGGATTGGAGGGAGGCATGAGCGTGGGACATATTTGTGCCCAGAAACCCTGTAATTTAAAGGCCACTTCCCCTCGGCCCCGGCCAAGACTCTCCTGTGGGCACTCTTTTTTTTTTTTAAAGTTTCTTTATTTATTTTGAGATAGAGAGAGAGAGCAGGAGAGGGGCAGAGAGAGAGGGAGACAGAGAATCCCAAGCAGGCTCCATGCTATCGGTACAGAGCCGGACACGGGGCTCGACCTCACGAACTGTGAAATCACGACCTGAGCCAAAATCAAGAGTCGGATGCTCAACCAACTGACTGAGCCACCCAGGCGCCCCTCCTCTGGCCACCCTTTCATTTTCTTCTAGGCAGAGCTGTGCCCAACACTTTCCCCCACTTCTTCGGGCCCACCCTTTCTGCAAAATAACCACAGGGAGGGACTTCTGGGCTGAGGGTGGCACCCAGTGCAGCTAGGGAAGTGGGTAACGGGGGATGAGGGGGTAGGGGTGAGGTGTGGGTAGGGAGCAGACACAGTGCGTCTCCCCGCCTGGCGTCACTGCTGCCTGCCTGGTCCCAGCTGGTGGAGGATGGGCCTGACCTTGCACTTGAACACTCCGTTCTAGTTGCTGTTACACTTGAGATGGAACATAGCAAAAAATATACAATAATCATATTGAAAAGTTGACTCTGCCCTGCATTCCCTTTGGTGTCTGTGCACGAGCTGGGACAGAGTACCAGGTCTGACACCAGGGGATGGTGGGGTGAGGAGGGTCTCCACCTTCTGTGATGTTAAACAGCTCCATCTGACTGTCCTGGGTTTTGGCTCTTGGCTCTCGGCGGGCAAGTGGTGCCGCGCACCTCCCGCCCAGAGCTCCCTGGCAAAGGTCTGCGGTGACGCTCCCTCATTGGCTCTGCATGTGACAGGAGAGTCTAAGAAAGCGGTCCTGCTTGGGGTTCTGTGAAGGTTTTCTTAAGAGCGGTGACGTGTTATAACACGCGTCATCCACTTGGAAAGGGAGAGGAAGGGTGCGAGGCAGAGGGACCCAGGCCTTCCCTTCTGTTTTGGAATGAATCGTGGGACCCTCTACTGCCATGCCCCGCCCCCACCTCTAATTTACTGAGTGAAATGTATGGAGAGAGGCTTTGGAGGATAAAGAGGCTTCTACCAAGTGCTGGCTCTGGGGGCGGAGGGAGATGGCATGTACATGAAGGAGACCCACATCCTGTCCCGAGTTTTCCGGGGTAGCTGGGCGCACAGACTCGAAGCAGAAGGGGCAGGCCTGCAAAGCGGGGGAGCAGAGCAGAGCCTGGGAAAGCCTCACAGCCCTCCTGATGGGGCACCCACTTTAATTGCATGGTTTGCGACCTCTAATTATGTCACTAGTGGCAAGAATGAGGTCATGGTGTCTGCAAGTGGCTTTCCCCATAACAAGCCCTTCTCAAAGGGGCCGGCTCCCTGCTTAGCCTCCTTCCTCCTGGGCCAGCCAAACTCCAGTAAGAAGCAAACTCGGATAGTTCCCTTCCTGTGTGTGTGTGCGTGCGTGCACATGTGCGTGTGTGCAGGCTGAGGCTAGATGGGGCCCCCGAGTCCCCTTCCCCACCCCCAGATGGCTGGAGACAGCGATTTGCTGGAGGGGGTGCTGATAGGGTACCCATGCCGCCCCCCCCCGCCCCAATGCCCTCTCCTCTCTACCATGCAGACGTGCCTGGAGATTTCCAACCCCAGAGGAAATCTCTTCCCCCATCTCAGCCCCCCACCCCCACCCCGGTGGTGCCCTGCCCCGGGCCTTTGGGGATTCAACTCCCAGAAGAAAGTGGATGGTTATGCAACTCTGTCTCATCTCACAGCGACAGCAATGCTGTTTCAGAGCCCCGGGAGCATCCAGTGCAGACTCCTGGCTGTTGGAAGTCTGGGGCTGGACACGAAGAGGGTGACAATTGTGGCAATGTGAGCTCCGGCTCTCTGAGAACAGAGATGAGCCTTCCTGCTGTCTCTTTGCCGGCTGAGGAGGAGCTCCCAGTAAATCCAGCTCTCAGGCCCCCTCTGTGAGCGAGGAGTGTAACAGCACCCTGCACACGGCTGTGCTCCATGGTCTGGGAAGGGCCCGAGCCCCAGGGTGGAGGAGGTAAGAGTGTGTGGATGTGTGAGGCCACAGCCGGGCATCCCCAAGAAGCTGGAAACGGTGTGGCCGCCGAGGGAAAGGAGGGCTGGCCATACGTGGGCCGCTTGTCCCCAAAGCCTTCTTGTCTACTAGTCAGCCAGCCAGAAGGGCTTCGGCCTGGCATGCGGCACAAGTTGCCCAGAGAAAAGAGTCACAGAGTGTTCGAATTAGGTGACTGGAGGGGCTGTAAGGAAGGCAGGCGAATAGCTTCTCAGCCATTTTCAAGAAATGCCCACGGTTTTCTTTCCAAAGCAGGTGACACGGAATGCTCGCGTTGGGTGCGTCCGCTCCTCGGCAGTCAGAAGGGGGTGTCCTCTGCGGTGGCGCGGGGCCCTAAGAAAGGAGAGGCGTCAGTGAGGCAGGGGGCTAGGAGACACCGCTAGGGAGCGAGGAGAAGAGTGGCCTGGTAAAAAGTGGAGGGTGTCAAGGGCTATTTGCTCCCCAGGAGAAACCCAAGCTTGTTCACGCAGCACGATTTTTTATTGGCAGCCCATGAAAATGTTTTAATTTCTTTTACAATCAGAAAAAATTAATGAACTTTTAGATTGAAGAAAATGTTTTAACATGTAATATTAATACGTTTGTCTTTATGCCAAAGGAGCCTTTTTTTTTTTTTTAAGGAGAAAGATGTCCAAAGAGGCAAAGCTGTCTAGTGCCTAGGAAAGTTCAACTAGGTTCTGGAAGCCCTCGCTGGCTTCTCCCATGCGGGTCCTGGTCCAGCTCACTCCTCTGGGCCACAAGGGAGGTACCCCTCGCTTCTCTGCTCTGTGGCCCCCTCACCAATTTTCTGTTCTTCTACCCTCAGCAAGCAGAGCTCAAAAGAAAAAAAAGAAAGAAGGAAAGAAAGAGAAAGAAAAGAAGAAGGAACAAAGAACGCATACGCCTTGGCACCAACTTCACTTTCCCGGCCGTCTGTAAGTCCTGGCTTTCCCTTTTGTCTTGCTCTGGGCCCTGAGCGTTTCCAGACTCTCCCAAGCCTGACCTGGGAGGGGAGATTGGAATCAACCCGTTGACCGACCCCCTCTTCCCAACACACCCTCCACCCCTGTCACAGGAAAGGTGGTTGGGGGTGGGGGGACGGTGGTTCCGGGCTGTGGGAGAGACTGGGAATCCGATGCAAGCCTCCGAGAGAGAGAGAGAGAGAGAGAGAGAGAGAGAGAGAGAGAGAGAGAGAGAGAGAGGGGGGCGGGTGTGAGCGCAGAAGGGGCGCAGAGAGAGAGAGAGAGAGAGAGAGAGAGAGAGAGAGAGAGAATCTCAAGTAAGCTCCANCCCCCCCCCCCCGCGGGTGCCGCGGCCGCGCTGACGGACCGCGCGTCTGCGGGGCTCGCTCCCGGCCTGGCTCGGGCCGCCGCCGCCGCCGCCCCCCTCCCCGCGCGCAGGCTGTCTCCAGTCGCGGCCACGGGGTAGCGCTCGGCCCCCCTCTCCGCGTCTCCGCCTCCGCCTCCGCCGCGCTCGTCCCCGGCTCACGCGGCCCCCGCAGCTCCCGCTCGGCGCAGGCAGGAGCGGCTCTCCGGACGCCGAGCCCGGGAAGCGGAGGGCGGCGGGCTCGGCGAGCGGCGGCGGCTGCGGAGGCGGGCGGGCGGGCGGACCGGCGGCGGCGGCGGCGGCGGCGGCGGCGCGGCCGAGGCGCCGGGGCGGGCGCGGCGGCCGCTGCTCCTCGGGCCCGGGCGGGCCGGCGAGCGCCGGGCGTCCGAGGAGGCGCCGCGCCCCCGGAGCCGGGGCTGTCCGCCGGGCTCTCCGTGCGTCTCGCCGAGAGCTCCGGCCGGGGCGCGGCGGAGGGCAGCGCCGCGGGGGCTCGGTCCTCGGCCGGCAGGAGGCTCCGCGCGCGGGCGCCGGCGACAGCCCGGGCCGCCCAGCCCAGCAGCCGTCCCCGCCGCCCCGCAGCCGGCGCGGACATGGGCGCGCGGGGCTGCGCGCCGGGCCGCGGGACCCGCAAAGTTTGCTAGCCCGCTGGGCGCGGAGCCGAGGGCGCGCCCGGGCCCGGCGCCGCCGGGAGGGACCTAGCGTCCCCGGATTGGGCGCCAGGACGGTGGAGCCGAGAGGGGCGGCCCGGCCGCGCCAGATGCCGCCTGCAAAGTTAAGAGAGAAGAAAACTTCAGCTCCGGGGAGGTTCGGACCGCTATGCTAACCGCGCCCCCCGAAACCCGCGCCCCTGAAAGACGCCCCGCGCCCGCGTCTGCCGCCGCGCTCGCCTCCCGCCCGGCCCCGGGGGCCCCGCGCCTGGAACGGCGGTGACTGCGTCCGCCCGGAGAACCCAACCAGGGGGCGGGGAGGGGGCGGGGGGCGGGCAACGTGGCCACGAGAGGAAGTTTCCTGAAGTTGCCGGTTTATTCCGGAGCCCGGCCCGCGACCCGGCCGGATCGCAGAGGCCGCCCGGCCTGGGAGAAGTCGGAGCTGGGGTGCTCCGGGAGGGAGGAGCCCCGAAGCCGAGAGCGGGCTTTTCCTCTTTCTCTTTGCTCGCCCCTCGCCTTCCGGGCGCGCCGCCGGGATCGGACTTGGACAGCAGACGAGAAGGAAGGGGTCGCCAGCGCTGCCCTTCCCAGGCGCATACCAGCCCCGGGCGGGGGCCGCGTGGACAGTCTCCCGGGACGAAGCCGCGGGGTCCCAGGCCCCCACCCAGGATTATAAAACCGTGCGGAGGACCCCCCATCCAAGGCTGGTCATCATGTGGGGGCTGCTGGTCTGGACTCTGTTGGCCCTTCATCGGATCCGCGTGACCGGAGCTCAAGGTACGGAGGGCCACCCCCACGTGGGGTTGGGAGGGTGCTGGAGGGGGGGGGGGTGGCGGGGACTCGCTGGCCTCTCCGTGGCCTCCTGGACATGGTGCTTAGTCTGGGCAGAGCCCTCTCCAGGGAGTTTCAGGATCCCCTCCTCGAGTTTTGGGGGCTCTCTTTCGGGGGTGGGGCCATCTTTCTGAGACTTGTGGCTTCCAGAGGAGGGAAGGTGGGGGTCCATGTTGGGAGGCGTCGTCCGGGGTGAGGTGAGGGGTAGAGACCCCCACGCACCGCGGGTGCCCTCGGGCCGGCATGGGAGGGGCGCGCCTCCCCCAGCCCCTCTGGCTCGGCTCCGGGTCCCGGCTCGGTGTCCGCGGGAAGGGCCGGGCCCCGCCGGGCACGCGCTGGCCGCCCCTCGGCGAGGGAGCGGGGCGGGTTGGGGGTGGGGGCGCGGCGGGCAGGAGCCCGAGTCGGGCGCCGGGAGCCGGGTTGGTGACCACGGGAGGGCAGTTGCCGCCGGGCCTGGCCACATACGGGAGCCCGCGCCCGGCTGCCCGACCGCCGCTGGGGCCCTGGGGTGCTCGGCGGGGCGGGCCTGGAGCCGAGGTCGCGCGTGCCGCCCGGACCCAGCGGGGGGTGGTGCCCTGGGAGGGTCTGGGGCGTCTCCCCTCCCGCTCCCAGACACACGCAGCATTCTGCCCGCGCCTCCCTCTCCACCGGCCGCTCCCGTGTCTGACCTGTAGCTGCCTGGAGCAGCCTCGCCGTGGAGAAGAGCTGCGCCGGGGGTGGAAGCGATAGGAGGGATGAGGAGGCGTGATCCTCGCTACCCCCCCTCTAGAGGGCGGATGCTCAGACATCCCCAACCCTCCACCCCCCCAGTCCTTGGGCAGGTCCCAGCGGGGGAGGGCGGCTGCACCGGTGCTTCCTTGCCTTTGGGGTTCGCAGATCCAGACAGTGGTGCCAGCGGTGTCCGAGCGGCGCCTGCTGGGGGCGGAGGGAGACGAAGCCTGGACTGAGCTTCAGGACTCGCGGGGCCTGACTTCCCTCTTCCAGGCTCAGGAGGGTGCTTGGACCCACCCGGGGGCGCCGGCCTGCGGAGGCTGCTGGCTGCCTCTCAGAAGGGCCCCACCCCAGCTCTGGGGGCTCCCAGCGGCAGAGGGTAAAGGGACCCCACTGCGCGCGGCGTCAGGCAGTCCGGAGAGCCCGGATCAAAAGGAGAGAAAAATCAGCTCTCACTCACAGGATTGGGGGGAGGATTTTACAAGGTAATTTATGTTAAAGCACTTAGGAATTTTGGAAGGGGCCCTGTAAATGTAAGATAATAAAAGTTATTATTAGTTTCATAATCATCATAAAATCCGCTAGCAGGGGGGACCTTAGAGGTCGGCTTACTCTAGCAACCATTTAACAGATAGGAAAACTGAGGTCCAGTGGCATTATTAAATGACTTGCCCAAGGCTGCTGGGGTGATCTGGGTGCAGAGTCAGGGACCAGGGGTGTTCTGGGCCCTTCTTCCCCTGGAGCCAACCATTGGCAGCTGGAGTGGGTTTGCTAGGGCAGGGCCCTTCTTTTAAGGGTCCCGGGAAGACCTTGAGGCTGCCAGAGTAGGGACAGGGTGTAGCCTGCCCTGGGACACCTCACAGATATGCTCTGAGATGCCCGTAGGCTACTAGCTGAAAGCCAGGAGCCTGGGACGGCTCTGGGGGTTGTCAGCCCCTGTCTGGGGGCATCTGACTTCATTACTGTCCGGGCCCCGGCCATGGCATATGATTTCCGAGTGGCAGGTGGCTCATGAGTTCTTGCCCATCCCGACCCAGACCCATCAGGAGTCCCCAGGGCACCTGAAGGTCCTTCCTTCTGGGTCATGAAGCCTCTTTATGTCCCAGCCAGCACTGTCCCATCCCCCTGAGGCTGAGATCCCTGGATCCGGCTGAAGTTAAGGCGGGGCCACCTCGCCCTGTCAGAGTTGCTGATTGATTCCCCCTCTCTCTGGTTCTCTTGCTGCTGCCTTTTTGAATGCGGCTGCCCAGGTCCCCTGTGGCTCCGTTTGTGTTCTCTGGCTCTGAGAGAGTGTTTTCCAGAGTCCATGGGGGTACTCCCTCATTTGTCTCCCGGCGGCAAACCGTGCAAAGGATTGTGGGACCTTGGCCTCAGCCTGACTTAGGGGCAGTGCTGTATTGTGTAGAAGGATCTGGGGGAACAGGGGCAGGCCATCCGGCTCGGGGTCCTTTCCTGTGTGCTTTGGGGTTAGAGAATGGAGTTTCTCCCTCGCTTCTCTTTTGAGTTTGAGGCCATGCCCTTAACCCTTTGGGGTAGCCGAAGCCACCGCTGCTGTCTATGCCTTCTGAGCCCCTTCAGCCCCGTTCTCCGATCATGACAGAGTGTGGGACCAGCCGGTGCTCCTCTCTGGGACAGACCTCACACTGGCCACCTCTGGCTCTTGTCTAGACTTCGGTCGGTGTGTTTTCAGCCGCTGGACCTGGGCAACATCACCCGCTTATAGTGAAAGCCTCCATCTGACCAGTTCCCCTGAAACTCAGTGTCACGACGGTTCACATGCTTTTTCTCAACTAAGTGCAGTGATGTTGTAGAAAGACTGATCCAAGGTATTTGGGGGGGGGCTCTCAGCAAGTGCCTGGCACTAAGGAGATGCTTAATAAAGGGTAATTGCTGTGATGAGCATGATGGTCGTGTTGAAGATGATGATGGTTTTTACATTATAAGCCAGAGGATCATGAGGAGTAGTCCTGGGCACCCACCAAAAAGGCCTCGAATGCCTTTCCCTCATCCAAGATGCTTCTTTTACTTCCTGCTTCTTCCGTGTGGCCCTGTCGCCATCTGTAAGTGACCCTCTGGCCGCCTTGGGCTCCACTTCCACAGACTCTGACCAAGGGTGTCCCGGTGAGCCCGGACATGTGCATTTCAGCCAGCTTCTTAAGAGATGTTGCAGATGCCACGAAAATTATCATTGGCATACATCCTGAGGCAGCCGAGGGGCTGGAAGGAGGGTAGTGGCAGCCCAGGCAGCTGGTCCAGAAGGTTCTTTGGAAAGCACAGCACCTGGGGAGGGACAAAAGGGAGTGTGAGCTGAGGGAAGCAGGCAGCACAGACCCCTGTATGAGTGTTGGCAGGTCCAGCCTCGGAGGCTCTGGAAGGCTCCAAGGGGAGAAAGTTTAGTGCTAGGAGCTAATCACAATAAAAGCCAAACAGCACGCGAGGGAGCGGGATGAAAGTTTAATTACATGGTGTGGCTAAGCTGTAATTATTAATTACTGACAGCAAAAAATAACTTATTGATCAGGGCCTCTTGCTAATTAACACAAGGCCGAGTGTCGTGCTTGCCTGGGGCTCAGCTGGTGCGTGTCAAAGCCCCACACGACAGTGGGCTGGGCGGGGGGGGCATCCCTGTTTCCCTTCTTCCTCTTCTCCCAGGGCCAGAGAGGCGGCTCTCTGCCCTGCACCCCCATCTCCCTCGCCCTGTGCGCCCCAGCATCAGCTGGGGAGTCTGGAACATTCTGGCTGTGGCCAGATGGGTGGCACACGGTGTGTCTCCTGGCTGCAGGGTATGGCCCCTGCGGTGGGAGGAGCAGCTCGGGACCCCTACCCAGAGGCTGAATCATGCTGGCAGCCTGACACCTGCCTCTGAAACCCTTCCTTGCGTGCGTTTGTTCGGCAAATAGTTATCGACCGCTCCCTCGCTTATGTCCTCTACTGGAAGGCCAGAGTAGGGGCCAGGAACCTGGTTCTATCAGGGAAGGGTGGCTGGGAAAGAGGCCAAATCCTTTACAGCAGTTCTTTGTTTAAACAGTGCCTGAACGGCCGACTTTAAAATGATGTGTTAAACTGCAGGTTGGTATGCATTTGACTTTGTACCGCAGGACACGGTTGGGCTGTAAGTTAAATGATAAGGGAGAATGAACTTGTCTGTCCTGAGGGCTCAAGTGAGTCAGGACACTGAACTTGAAAGACACATGAAGAGGCATCCGGCGTTGTTCTTTGCCCATAAGCCTGGGACAAGTGGCCACCTGGTGTCTGCTTGTATACCCCCGGTGTTGGGGGTCTCACTACCTTACAAAACAAGCAGGTTGTAAGACCGTCTCCCCGCGGCTGGTTATCCTAGGATCCGGCTGTGGTTGAAGAAGTCCTCTGATTGGCTGGAACACCTCCTTCCCCAATCCTTCTGACTCCCTGAGCCACGGGGTGTCGGGAGACAGAGCTGGAATTGACGTTGGGTGTTACAGCGCCGCCTGTGGCTTTTCCACCCTGGCTCCCCCTGGAGTGCGCTGCCATAGGCGGACCTCGAACTGCCTAAAGCGGTGGGAATTAGTCATCATAATTCGGGGCTTTGGGATGCCAATAGCAACAAACGGGCCAGGAGTGACTGCCGGCAGCAGCCCCACCGCCTGTAATGGAAAAGAAAACGAGCCGGTTGCTGAGACATCCCCGTTGCTTCTCGTGCCGCCCCCCCCATCCACATGCTGGGCAGAAGGCAGGGCCAGGGAGCAGTGCCAGGGTCCGACAGGGGCCATCCAGGGCTGCTCAGGGCCCTGATGTGGGGGGACAGGGGGCTGCACAGCTGGTCTCATCAGTCTCCCCAGCCAGGTGTCTGGTCCCGAAAGTCCCTCTCTGAGCCCAGGGAGCCCTGCGGAGGCCCCTCTCCAGGTCTGGGCACTGACATGGCGCAGGGCTCCCCGCCTCTACCTCCACCACTGAGTGACCCAGAGCTGAGACTCTTCCTGTCCGTGAATGTTAAAAATCACTAGATCTACCTTCTAGGGTTTTGGGGGTTTTTTTCTTTTTGTTTTTGGATGTTAAATGCGATGATCCTAATCACTGTAAACTGCTCTGAGTAACTGATAAGGGCTTATAATGTATTGGCCACAAGGCTGGATGGATGTCACAGCCCACACCTCCTCTCCAACATCTCCACCGCTCTGCCCACCTCACTGACCACCTCCCTGTTCGTGGAACTGCAGGTCTCTCTCTGGACTCCCACCTGGCGTGTGAAGGTCCCGTTGTCCCTGGGGTCACACCCAGTCCTCCCAGATGTCTGCAAGGCCGACTCCTTGTTTCCTTCAAGACATTCCCCTAATGTCCCTAATCTGTCGCTAAGCCCCTGATAACATGGCATCTCCAAGCATTAGCCCCTTCCCCTACTTGACCTTCCCCATGGCACTCAGCTTCACCGGGCGTATATGGACTTGTCTATTTATTGTTGGCCTCTTTTGTGGGGGCGGAGGCTTTATTTTATCCGCTGTTGTATCCTTTGTCGCTTCGGGCAGTGCCTACCGTGGAGAACCAGATTGAGGAATATGAATGACTGAATAAAGAATGAATGAATGAATGAGCCCTTAGCTAAGGAATAAAGCCCTTTGTCATCCAGCCTGTCCCTCCAGCTTCCTCTCTGACCAATCACCCTCTCTGATGGGCTCCTCGGGACATCCCATAAGCCACCTGCTGTGAAGCCCTCATCGCACTGAGACAATCACCCCGAGGATGGGAGCCCAGCCCGCCAGAAATTCCAGCCCAGGCTTACACAGAACGGGGTAGTGCTCCTATTTTTTAAAAAAAAATTTTTTTTAATGTTTTATTTATTTCTAGGAGAGAGAGAGACCACGTGAGCAGGGGAGGATCAGAGAGAGAGGGAGTCACAGACTCTGAAACAGGCTCCAGGCTCTGAGCTGGCAGTCAGCACAGAGCCCGACGCGGGGCTCGAACCCACGAACCGCGAGATCATGACCTAAGCGAAAGTCGGACGCTTAACCGACTAAGCCATCCAGGCGCCCCTGGGTAGTGCTCCTATTGAGCCCAGAGACCCCGCTAGGACTCTCTCACCTTCACTCCCAGCTCTTCCTGCCTCTGGCCATACAAGTGAAGCTCCTTCTTGCAGTCTGGCCTCTGGATTGCATGACTCTTGGGATCTTCTGGAATCCTTACTAGCTGAACTGCACCTTTATGAAACTGGGAGAAAACATAGGAGGTTTGGGGAGTAAGGCCCATCCGTGCTTGGACGCCCCCTTTGAAATACATGAGAGAGAGGGGAAGTCTTGCATCAACAATTATATGCTGTAGCCTCTCACCTCCCCTTGCAGCCGTTTGGCTAGAACTGATCATGTTGTAATGGGAAGTGCAGGCTTCCGTGTGCTGGAAAGAGGGAGGCGCGCTGCTGATGTCCCACATTCCTTTGTAACCGCAGAGACGGCTCTGTGGTCTCCAGAAGGGCATTGCATACAGAATTACTTACACCCGCCGGGGCCATCCCGAAAGCATCCCCGAGTTACCCTAGCCCTGTGCTATTACTTCCCCGCTTTGGGAATTTTTTTCCTTATGCTGTGGAAAAGGGTCCTGTATCATGGCGGTCTGTGCCTTGGACTTGGGGCCAGCTGGGTCCAAGCTCGATCACTTTGTGCTACCACGGGCCACTTTGGGTTCAGTTGCTTACGTCCAAGCCCCATTTTCCTCATCTATCAGTCATGCCGGGGAGGAGCCTGGTGGGGTGTGCCGGAGCTGTGGCCAGTGGCGCTCTCCACGGAGCCCGGCCAGCTCACATAGCCAGCTGTGCTTCCCCGTGTGCCCTTCCACGTGGTCTCAAGGTGGGATCTCAGGTTGCATGGGGTTTTTGGATACCCCGCCCCCCAAGTATCTCTATAATTCACCCACATCTTCTTTTTCCCATTTTCTTGGTTTCTCCCCCCAGTTTTGAACGATCTGGTTATTTCTCCCCATCCTAGGATCACCAGAGAGGAGGCACAGTCATATTTGGTGTACAGTTCCACATGTCAGTGGGGGCAGTGTGACCGTTACCTCTGCCCTCCCTCGACTCCAACTTGTGGGTAAATTGAGGCTCACAGAGATCATCTGCCCAAAGCTGTGTAGCTGGGAAGTCCGGATTTGAACTTAGGGCTCTGTGACCCCAGTGCCTATCATCTTCCCACTCCCCCAGGCTGTCCTTGCCTCCATGGCATCTTTCACTGGGACTTTCCCTGAGAGAGAGAACCATTTGCTGATGAGAGGCCCATTCACGTGTGTTGGCGGAAGACCAGGGCTGGCCCAGGGGACGCGGTAGAGTTTGAGAAAATAGCCCTTGGAGGGGCGCCTGGGTGGCCCAGTGGGTTAGATGTCCGACTCTTGATTTCAGCTCAGGTCATGATCTCATGGTTCATGAGTTTGAGCCCAGCGTCAGGCTCTGCACTGTCAGCATGAATTCTCTCTTTCTCTCTCTCACTGCCCCTCCCCTGTCCCGTCTGTCTGTCTCTCTCAAAAATAAATAAGTAAACTAAAACAAAAATAGCCCTTGGAACTTCTCCTCCTCCTCCTGATCCCTCCTGGCTCTCACTTCCATCCTGGCTGTGTTCCTGCTGGGTCTCAAGTTGGCGGAATATGACGGTCAGGATGCGAACCCCTCTGTGCCTCTCTGTCCTTACCCCATCCCCTCCCAGGAGACCCAGAGACGTTTGGTGAGTCTCCTTAAGGTCACTTGGGGCATTCACGACTGAGTGCCGGTGACCAAGCCTCACAAGAGTCTTTTAAACTCAATGGGGCAGGGAAGAGGCGATTAAAGTTTGATGCCTGCAGGAAGCTATTAGTGACCTGGATGAAATTTTGATGATATGATAATCCTAAGGGGAGGAAATGTTATTTGCCATCATGCAGCCCATTGAGGGAATTCAGCTTCTGGGGTAAGCCCGAGTGACTCTCAAGGGCCTGCTGGAGCCAGGACCCTGGACGCCCTCCCCCCCCATCCCTGCCCCGTCACCAAGGGGCACCTGGTAAAGGTGGGGGTGACGGAGGCACTCATGTGGCCCAGAATCTGAGGAATGATCAGAGATAGGGCTGGGCACCTGGACGCTTGGGTTATCACCACATAATGGGAGTCAGTTATGGATCTGCTATAGAGGCCGTGAGATTGGCCGTGAGAGCCAATCTAGAATGTGCTGTCTGAGGGTCCCAGTGGCACAGCACGGGCCTCTGAGGAGCTTGAAATGTGGATGACTCCCAGGGTTCAAATCCCACTGTTGTTTACTGTCTGGGTGACCTTGGATGAATTAGTTGGATAGCCTATCTGTGCCTCGGTTACTCCATCTGCAAAGTGGGGATAACAGGAGTCCTTACCTCATGGGGTCATTACAGGGTTTAATAAAATCTGCTAAGCTCTCAGACAGCATTCAGTGTATAGTGAGTGCTGTATAAGTGCTTGTCATTGTCAGTTTTATTACCATTTTGGTGTTGGGGAAGCAGGGTCAGCTTTGGGCCTACAATTTGACGTGTGCCACGTCCTGAAATGCCTCTGCTGCCTTTATCTCTCACAGGCCAGCCAGTGGCCTCTAAACTTATGCTGTTAAGGGTTTATTTATTTGGTTAAGACATTCTCTGGCTCCAACTTAAAATGCAAATACACCACGGAGATCCCAGATATTAAGCTGTTATTAGGTGTTCAGGCCTTAAGGTGGATGTGTTTATTGGATCCTTTCATAAAACCTCAGATTTCTGTGTGTAGCTTTCATAGACAACTCCTTTTTGTCTTTGTCCTAACCTTTGAAGGAGTTTGGGCAGAAAGCATTCACAGTATTAACGTTGTTTGCATTGAACTTCCGAAACTTGCGAAAGTCACTGGGTGTGCAAGAAAGTGACGATGAACACCGATGAACGCAGGTCAGCTGCTTCCCAGGCCATTGCTTTTGGTCTGGTCAGGAACAGCTCACCTTCCCGCTTGGCCTGACCATGAACTTTGCCCCAGCTTGGCTGGGTGAACAGGGTGGGGCTCTGAGTACAGCCTAGGGTGGCCTGTAAGGGAAGTCCCTCGAGACCCCATCTTCTGTCCCATGGTGTCTAGTGATCGTATCTAAATGCTAAGACCTGTCAGGTCAGACCCTACTTATAGGCCTTCACCTCAGGGGCTTTGCTTCTCCTGTTGATATCAGTGCCGAGCCCCCCATGGTCTGGCCCTACGTGTGGTGCAGCCTCCCCTCCCCTTCCCTGCCACAGCCCTCCGCTTGCTCAGCTGGCCCCACCCCCTGGAACTCCTCAGCTCCCTCACCTCTCCGCCACCCTGCACCCTGCTAGAACTCATCCTCCCAAATGCCTCTGAGCTCTCAGGATGCCGACGGTCTAGATGCATCTCATTCGGCACTTTGGCCTTGTTGATTCTGAATTATCTTTTAATGTGCGTGTGACTGATTTCTTTAATTATAAACTCCTTGAATTTAGATAATAACCTTCATCAGCAAGGATAGAGGCATTAGACATAAATTATTGTTCCCAATTAATGAACTTAACCCTTTGAAGAAGGGTGCTGGGGGTAATCGGCACATCAGGCGGGAGGTAACAGATGAAATGCCGTGTGGGCCTCGGAAGCTGAGAGCCATCCTCACTGGGTCCCTTTGGGCCTCCGTGTCTTCACTGGGAAATGGGGGGGGGGGGGGCATAAACACAGCATTTCCGAGCTGTAGTGATGGACTTCTGTGCTGAGGGACGATGGACACAGGCCCTGGGGGAGCCATCCGTGAGCCTGAAGCTGCCTGCAAGCAGCCTGACTTTCCTCCGTGGTATGTTCCGTTTTAAATATATGAAAATTTGCATTCTATTCCATAGTCTCTCTGAATTCTATTTTAACACACAAAGGGTATTTTAAAGCGAATGGACGCTGCTAAAAGAGGGGTGGCGTGTCTGCCCCATGGCTTCCTAGCCACCCGCCCCCCCCCAGGGATAGATGTCAAAACTTGGTTTTGAAGAATTTGAATACAGTGATCTCTTAGGGCACATCATCTGTAGGATTCCAAGATGCTTGACATATTTCAACCATTTGTAGTTAAAATTCTCTATAATGTTTTGTAGACACACAGGTCCCCCTGAAGCAGCAGCGCCCCAAGCATAATTGAGCCCGGGCCGGCATAACCGTGTGCCGTGGCCGATGGGTGGTGGTGTCTTCAAGGGCTGTCAGCCCCTCGCTAGGTGATCCTGATGCTTGGGTCCGCCTCACTTCCTGGCTGTCTCCTCCATACCATTCGGGGTCTGGCTCCTGGCCTCTCCCTGGGCCGTCTCCCCAGCCCCCTTTTCATTGCGAGCCACTGAGCCCAGCTGTGATGCTGTTGGAGCAGGGCGCTGAGCGAGGGCCTGGAAGGTCACCTTAGTGAGAGGCATTGGGCTCTGTGATAAGCGTGTCCACTGCACAGGGACCTTTCCTGTGGAGACAGGGTGCCTTCCAGAAGAGCGGAGTCCCCCCGAGGCCTTCCCCTGGCCTAGCAGGGTCTTATGGGCATTTGTGTCCTGCCGAGGCCCAGCCACCCCGAGCCCCACGCCCTGCCTGTGTGGCACTAATTAATGTTCCCAGTCCGACTCAGCCCCTCCTTTGAGATTTCTCTCGAGGCCCTTGGGGTTTTGGAAGCGGAAAGCGTCCGTGCACCCCCGGCTCCGTTGGGCGGCCGGCTCTCTCCATCACTGTTCACATCTCTCACTGCCCTGGCCCAGGGACCCGCCACCTAGCATGGGAGACGTGTTGCTGCCCTGAGCAGCCAGCACCCCGAGCCCGGCACTCAGGCCTTGCTCAGTCAGCCTTGAAGTCTCCTCCCCATGGGCAGCATGTTTATTGGCCTCACACAGCTTTGGCTGGCTCAGCGCAGTGGCCCTTGACCTTCCCACGGGGACCCCTTTATCCCTGCCCTGGTGGAGCAAATGGAGGCAGGGCAGTGGGTTGGGGGCAGGCCACCGTGAGGCCTGGAGGTGCCAGGGAGGGTCAAGAGGACTTGCTCGTTAGCTCTGGCCCAAACTCATTATGGGGCTGTGCTTCACCGGGTGAAAAATGGTTGTCGTCGGGGCAGTAATAAATACGCTGCTGTCAGAGTTGATGTGATTGCACTAATGAACAGAAATCAGCCAGGGCGAGGGGGGCTGCTTCTGGCTGTGGCTCCGGGTGGCTGGAGAGCTCTATCCACAGCTGGCCGTCCCTTGCCCCAGGAAGACCAGCCCGGGCATGGCTGGGAAGAAGAGAGGTGTTGGCATTTAACCCCTTTCTCCTAAGGCCTTGGTGGATGAAGAACCTAGAAGGTGCTAGAAACCTCCAGGGAAAAGGAGCATTGTTTGGCCCCAGGGAGTGGGGTGGGTGTGACAGGGTGGGGGTGGGGGGCAGCCTCAGCCTGGACCTTGGGCAGAGAGAGGCAAGCAGGGCCAGCGGGGTGGACGGACCGCTGTGCTTCTGATGGGTCAGCCTTCCTCCAAGCCCGGGGTGAGAGCAACCGCAGGAAGGCGTGGGGAGAAACACAAGACCCATTGTCCGTGCCCCTTGCCTGCCACCTCTCCTGGGATGTTAGGACTTATTGTCTGTCCAGGAACTTGGAATGTCTGGCCTCAGGGTACAGGGAGCAGGCCCCCGACTCCAGCTACCCTCATAGCTCTGCTGGGGAAGAGCTCAGGGCGCGGATCCTCTGATCCCAGGCTTAGTGTCCAAGCCGAAGCAGAGCTGCGCCTCGGCAATGCGGGCGGCCCCGCTTAGGGCCGGGCCTTAGGGCACCTGAGGATCAGGGGAGGGCCAAGGGAATGAGGGGCACCCTCACATCTGGGGCCCCAGGAACACATTCTTGGAGCCTGCCTTGTGATGGAGGTGACAGGGTGGTCCGGAGCAGAGGGGCTCCCATCGAGGCCTGCATTGAGTTCCCGTGGAGGGCTTGCCAGAATGCAGATTCCCAGGCTCCCCCCCAAGCTTCTGACGTGGCGGCCCTGGGGTGGGAGCCAGGAGTTTGCATGTCTGACCAGCTCCCAGGTGATGCCGCCGGTCCAAGGGCCACACTCGGAGGAGGTCCCGTCTAGAGGTTGGACAAGGTGGCTCATGTGCTGAGCCACCTTGCACCCGTGAGGGACAGACCGCCGCTCCTTCCTGTCTCCCTTCCTCGGCACCAGAAGCTCTCACTCTCAACGTCCTTTCTTAAAAGAAGGCCAAAAGCCAGCCCAGAGGCCTCCCTCCTGGGAGAGGAAGGGCGGGCAGTGAGGTTATCACTGGCCGAAGCAGCTTTTGCTAGAAGCTCAAAGTAACCCGGTGCGTGGACGGGTAACAGAAGCCTCTAACCTCTGTTTGCTCATCAAGCATTTTCCACATCAACCAGTGTTGCGCCAGGCACAGTGCCTAGGGTCCCACAAAGGCCGAGTCAGGTCCCTGGTCTCAGACTGTCCCCAGACAAAGGAGGCCATCGAGCGTGTGGCCGCTAATATAGGACAGTGTGAAAGGCGGGACTGGGTGATTGGGCGTCCAGCCGGGAGATCGGAGAATGCTGCCCCAGAGGAGGTGACCTTGAAGTCTAGGTGTCGTGGGGTGGGAGGAGCCCCCATCTTTCTTGGGGAATCCTGGAGGCCTTGTTTCTGTTTTGCCGGAACAAGTTGCACATATTTAAAGAGTATAACTTGGGGCGCCTGGGTGGCTTAGTTGGTTAAGCAACTGACTCTTGATTTCATCTCAGGTCATGATCTCATGGGGTTGGGCTCCATGCTGGGTGCGGAGCCTGCTTAACATTCTCTCTTTTCCTGGGGTGGGTGGCTCAGTCGGTTAAGTGTCTGGCTTCAGCTCAGGACATGATCTCGCAATTCATGAGTCCGAGCCCCACATTGGGCTCTGTGCTGACAACTCAGAGCCTGGAGCCTGCTTCAGATTCTGTGTGGGTCTCTCTCTCTGCCCTTCCCCAACTTGCACACGTGTGCATGTGCTCTCTCTCTCTCTCAACATAAACAAATATTGAAAAAAAAGATTCTCTGTCCATCTCCTTCTGCCCCTCCCCAGTGTGTGCGCGTGCTCTTTCTTTCTCTCAGTAAAGAAAAAAAGAGTACCACTTAATCATTTTGTCACATGTGTAACCTATAAAATCACCACCCAAATCAAGATCAGGGACATATGTATCACCCCCCAAAGTTTCCTTGCATCCTTAGTAATCCCTCTCTGCCGAGTAGAGATCTTGTTTTCCACCCAAATGTATGTCTTATTGTTGCAGTCATTTTTTTTTCTGAAATAGTTTGTTGTCAAGTTGGTTTCCATATAACACCCAGTGCTCATCCCCATAAGTGCCCTCCTCCGTGCCCATCACCCCCTTTCCCCTCCCCTCCACCCCCATCAGCCCTTAGTTTGTTCTCAGCATTCAAGAGTCTCTCATGGTTTGCCTCCTTCCCTCTCCCCAACTATTTTTCCCCTTCTTCTCAGCCATGGTCCTCCGTTAAGTTTCTCCTAATCCTCCTATACGTGCAAACATATGGTATCTGTCCTTCTCTGCCTTGGAGTCATTTTTTTTAAACTTTACATTCAGCCCTGAGACCTCTGCACCTTTGTTGAAAATCAGTAGTCCATCTACGTGCGGAGCTATTTCTAGACACTGTATTCAGGTTCATTGCTCTATTTGTCTTTATTCTAGTAGTGCACTATCGTGCTTGCTGTTGCTTTACGATGAGTCTTGAAACCAGCTAATGTCAATTCTCTGACTTTGTTCGGTTTCAAAACTGTTTGGGCTCTTCTAAATCCTTTACATTTCCATATGAATTTTAGAACCACACCGGCGTATCTGTCTTTAGAATCGGTTTACATTTCCATTGGGGCACCTGGGTGGCTCATTCGGTTAAGCATCTGACTTCGGATCAGGTCGTGATCTCACGGTTTGCGGGTTTGAGCCCCACTTCAGGCTCTGCCCTTCACAGCGCAGAGCCTGCTTGGGATTCTCTTTTCTCCTGGTCTCTCTGCCCCTCCCCTGCTTGTGCTTTCTCTTTCAAAATAAATACACTTTAAAAAAAAAAAGATTCGGGGCACCTGGGTGGCTTAGTCGGTTAAGTGTCCGACTTTCACTTAGGTCATGATCTCGCGGTTCATGGGTTCCGGCCCCGCGTCGGGCTCTGTGCTGACTGCCAGCTCAGAGCCTGGAGCCTGTTTCAGTCTGTGACTCCCTCTCTCTCTGACCCTCCCCTGCTCACGCTGTCTCTTTCTCTCTCTCTCTGTCCTAGAAAAAAAAAAAAAGATTAGTTTACATTTCCATATGCATTTTAGAATCAGAGTCCCCCCCCCCCCCCCCCCCCCCCCCCCCCCCCCCCCCGCCAAAATCTGCTGGGATTTCTGACCGGGATTGCGCTGATGAAATAGATCAACATGGAGGGCATGACACGGTGGTCACGTCCTGTCTGCTGGCCCACGACCGGGGGATTTCATTCCGTTCTTTAGCTCTTCGGTTTCCCTCAGCGCTGTGTTATGGATTTGGTAGTACAGGTATTGTACATTGTCAGATTTATCCCTAAATATTTCATAGTTTTGATGCAATTGTAAATGTTGTTTTTTATTTCGACTAGGAGGTGCTTGTCTCCAGGATATAGAAGTGAGGTTGATTTTGACGTGTGGCTCTGGCACTCCGTGACTTGATTCGACTGAATGATTAGTTCTGGTAACTCCTTTGTAGGCTCCATTGGATTTTCTACGTAGATGATCGGGTTTTCTCTGAATGCAGACAGTTTAACTTCTTTTCCAATCTGGATTTCTTTCCTTTCTCCTTCTTGACCCCTTGCCCTGACTAGAGCCTCCAAGGCGCCTTCATTTTCATCCTTTCGGTTGCTGAGTGGCTCCCGGGCAGCAAATGCACACCTTGGTGGGGGGCTAGCCACTGAGGTCAGGCAGCGTTGACCTCATTTGCGAATGGCCTCCTCACACGTGGTACCAGCCCTGAGGTGCTTACCTTCAGGGCACATGCACTTTTTGGCATTGAACATCCTATAGAAACTGTGTAAGCTTTGGGAGGGGAGCAGCAGTCCAATGCACAGTGATTGCCTTGCCTGTCCACGTGGGGAGGGGAGTGAGCACCTGCATTTGGGGCTGTGGCTCTCCTCCCTGATACCCCTGGGTCCTGGAGCTCCCTGAGTGGCAGTAGGTGAGCTTTGACCATAGGGGAACTCAGAGAACCACCAAGTTCAGATTATAAAGGGCTCCTCATTTTATAGAGGAGGGTGTGGGGGCCAAGAGGTGTCCAAAGGTGTCCCCAGCCACAGAGCTTGGGAGCTCAGGATTTCCTGACGCCCCCCCCTCCGCCCGGCCGCTTTGCGGGCTCCATCGCCTGCGTTTGGTGGCCCTTTGGTTTTCACCAGTGCTGAGAGCTGTGAAATCAAAGCAGGGCTGCGATTTCTCTGAACCTCCTTTCCAGCTCCCATCTGAGCTATGGGACGGTCACATCAGCTAAAGTGGGAGCTGAGAAGGCTATGCTGCCAGCAGCCGGGGACGCCGCGAGCTGGGGCGCCGGGGGCCTGGGGGCAGATGTCCCAGCTACAGAGCAGCCATGGCCTTGGCTGGGGGAGGGGGATGGATCAGTCAGCCCAGTCAGCCACTGGGCTGTGGATTTGGAAGACGGACCACCACTCACCTCTCCTCCGCCTGCCCCAGGGTCTCTGGAGCGTGGGGGCTTGAGTGGCCCTTTGCAGGACTGGGATTCTTCAAGGAGGTACAGATGGCGGCTGCCAGACCTGTCGCTTCCTTTCCTCACAGTGGCAGCCGGTTGCTGGTTCAGGGACCCAGCTCCCTGGCACACCCCTGGGCCCCCCTCTGCTTCCCCAGCATCTAGCCTGAGATGGCGGAGGTCACGCGTGGGGCTGGGGAAGGCTGAAGCTCAATTTTGGACAATTAGCTTCCAGAGTCACTGGGGAACGGTAAGAACTCTCGGTGAGCCAGATGTCCTTGTAAATGCTGTACACGATTGTCTGGTCCTCTCCATGACCCTTCGAGGAAGCGTACTTGCCCCCTCAAGTGGATTCCAAAAGACCCAGAGAACTCTAGCAGCTTGCCCAGGGTTGCAGAGCTTATAAGGGACTCAGGAACGGGCCCGGGGCAGACCCAGTGCCTGAGTTCTCACCCACTGGGCCGTGCTGGGAGGCCGAGGTCCTCCCTGCAAAGACCTCTGTTTCTCCGGCTTTCCATCTAACTGCTGATGAGTATAATAGCCTGGCCCCGTTTCCACAGCTGGACCATAATTTGGCCTAGTTCAGCCACTTTTGGGCCAAATGAACTTGGCCAGGTCACTTCGCTTTTCTGAGCCTCGGTTTCCTCTTCTGTTAAGTGTGGATTTAAGACGGACAGAACTCCCTCACACTCATGGGATGGGTGGGTGGGTGGGTTGTCTGAGATACTATGGGGGCACAGCCCCAACACAGAGCCTGGTGCATGGAGTCACAGGGGCAGGATCCCTGTCCCCCTCACCCCCCACTGTGCTCCTGGCCCACCTTCCAGAGACTGTGCCAGCCCATCACGGCCCTGACCGTGGCCTTGTGTTCATCCCCCGCCCCCCACCAGCGGCAGGCTCCCCAGGGACCTCAGGTGCTTGCTCTGTCCAGCAGCCCGGGGTCTGTGTGACATTTCCACACGGAACTCCGTGCGGAAACTCCGCCCGCATGGAAGGTGTCGCTGAAAGTGATCCAGTCTCATATGTATGCTCATTGTCACCATTGTCCCGTATTTGATTGACCTTAAGACATCAATTATAACACACATCATTATTTTATGTGCCATTAGAAAGAAAAGCTACTGCCATTGAATCTGCAGTAGGATCATTCTGACTCCAGAGATCTGAAACTGCATTTGGAATCCAGAGATTGGGTCGTGGCCACCATTTACTTAGCGCTAAGCCCTAGCCAGGCTCCCGCCCGGAGGGTCCTGCCTTTACTAACGCATTTGTTTCACCGGTGCGGGTTTGGATTCGACCGTCCTCTGGACCACCGTACAGGCCGGTAGAGTTGATCCAGAAAATGTCCAATGTCACAGAGATTTCTCTGTGCTGCTGACTCTTGTCAGCTGGGCCCAGGAAGGGCAAGACGGGGAAAGAGTGAGGGTTAAGGGGCCACCCCGGTAGACCGAACGCTGCCCCTCTGTCCCCAGCCCTGGGAGCCACCGTAGAGCAGTGGCCCCTGGGTGTGCCCCCAACGTTCCCCAGCACTGTCCCCTCCCCCAGCACTGTCTTCCTGGAAAGTGCTGGGCCTAAGGAAGCCTCTCTCCCCTCGTCATGCCCCAGGCTCCGCATTCCCTCCTCAGCTCTGCCTGATGCTGGCACCTGTCTCCCGGGGGACAGTGGCCCCAGAGGAATGAATGTCTGGCTTTGGCTCCTCAGCAGGCCTCCCCTCTGAGCTGGGACTTCCGGGCCAGGCCAGAGCTTCTGAATCAACTCTGCATGGCTTTTCTCTTCTGTGGCCAACCCCGAAAGCCAAGCACAGGGCTCAGCTCTAATTACACGGAGACCCTGCGACGGCCTGGCACAGCTGAGCACCCTGCATCCGCCCAGCCCTCGGGGTTTGGGCGCTGTTGGCAGTGGTTTCCTTGGAGAAGCCAAGGCCCTGAAGACAGCTGGCCTCTCTCCTCCCGTCCCCAAGCCCTGGCCAACCCCGTTAGTCTGTCACCCCAGGCAGGGAGAGGGCAGGGAAGCCATTCCAGGCCCCCCTCAGGCACCGTTCGGGAGTGTTAACTTACTCCACCCTCAGAAGGCCCTGCCTCTCTGGAAGTTTCCGTGCGTGTTCCAGGCCCCCGGACTCCGGCCCCCCCCCCCCACAGGCAGCCCCGTCTAGCTCAGCGCCGCGCGGTTACCACACGGAGGAGTGGCTGGGAAACAGGGCCCAGCCTGGGCGCCATCTCTAACCCGTTGACATGATTTGTGGGGCCCAGTGCAAAATGAAAGTGCGGGTCCCTTGTTAATAAATGACGAGTTCCAAGATGGTGTCAGCAGGACATCCAACGGGGGCAGGAGGGGCGTGGGGCACTCACTCAGGGGACCGGCCCTGCCCACCGGTGAGACCCCTCAGGGATTCCCCTCCGTCTCCTGGGTCTGTTTTCCAGTCTGTAAGAGCAGAGTCCAGCCACCTAGGATCCCGTTTCCCTCCTACGGGCCTCTCTGGGTCCCCACTACCTCTCCTTGGGCCAAAGACGCTGGGCTGTCCTGTCTCCGGCCCGGGGGGTGGGACAGGGTGAGGCGGGTGGAGGAGAAGCACAGAGACTTCTCTGTGAAGTTTGCCAGCTTTGTCTGGGAGGTTGTCTCCATCATCACAGGCACGCAGGGGGACGGAGGGGAGGGGTCTGGAACACAGCCCCGTGTCTCTGAGGCCTGCTTGTCCGGTCCTGCCTGGTATGCACCGTTCTCTGTCTCCTCATCCCAGAGAAGCCACCTACAGAATCCCACTGTCTCAGGAGCCAGAGCACACGTTGGTTAGAACCCTGGCCTTGCCGGCTGGCTGGCTGTAGGACCTCAGGAAGCTATCGTAGTGCTGCCAGCCTCAGTTAGCCCATCTGGAAAATGGGGCAGCCGTACATACTGTTCAGAAGATACCCATCTTCTTATGTCCACGTTCCGCCTTCCCTCTTGACTCTTGGACGGACATCAGGAAAATCTTTTCGCAGCACTGGATAGACCCTCCTTCCGTAGTGGGCAGTGACCTGGAGCCGTGGGCACATAGTAGGTGCTCAGTAAATGCTGGTGACTATTAACAGCATTACCACGACCACCACCATGGTTAGGGTTGTGTCTTCCCCAGAGGAAGCCAGGTTCATTCAGGGCTTTTGGAAGCACCCGTGCTTTGCATGGCTGAGAGGGACCTTCCACTGTGCGGAATTTGCTAGAAATGGAGACTCTCAGCTGACGAATCAGAATCTTGCCCAAGGAGGGGAGGAGGTGCCCCTAAAATATGTGCTGTTGGACCCATCAGCTTTCACAGCGAATGTACGGAGAAGCCACCGGTTGCCTGAATCTGGTCACTTTCGAATCCCGGTTCCCTGTGCTCAGAGGGCCGGTATCCTCCGAGCCCCAGCCCCGGCACCCCCGCAGCAGACAGAACCGGGAAGCATCCGGGGCCTGAGCTGGCCCACCCGGCCCTGCTCCTGCTCTGTTGCTGGCCTGTCTGCGTGCTCTCTCTAATACAGGAAGGAGGGCGTGGAATCACCCCCTTAAATAAACAAAACTGAGACTCCTCCGGGGCTGCGTGCGGGAGTCCTCCTTTAAGAGCTCATCTCTTATTTACGGGCAATTCCCTCCACGGCGTGGATTCATTAAACATCATGGAAAAGCACAGAGCAGCCCCGCCTGGCGCACAGGCACGAGGGAGCTGGGAGCGCCGGGGTCTGGGAGGAGGTGGGGTGCAGCGGAGTTGGCCCTGTGAAGCCCTCTCCACTCATCCCTGCTTTTACAGAGCAGAGAGGGAATGGAACTGGGCGAGGGTGTTGTCTTCTGTCCCCAGTCCCTCCTCCCCCTCAAGCTCTGTGGCTCCAGAGGGGGACGGCAAGGCCCCCTCCCTCCTTCCTGCCCTGTCGTTTGGACCCCGGGCAGAGGGTTGGGTTTCCCTGTTCCTCTGCTCAACTAATTGATGGGGCCTCCAGCAGTTGAGAGAGAGAGAGAGAGAGAGTCACGGGGAACTCAGGTTGTGGTTAAGAGGTAGGACCCTCAGGCTGCCTCCTTGGCTGTAGACAAGCAACCCAGCCTCTCTGAGCCTCGGTTTCCCGATCTGTAAATTGGGGGTGGCGGGACTTGCTTCTCGAGGTTGCTGTGAGGAAGACACAAGTTATTTCTTGTAAAGCGCTCGGAAGAGCTCCTGGCATAGAGTTGATAGTATGTGAGTGTTTGTTTAATAAATCAAAATGAAATAGGAAGCAATAATCAAGTGGGAAAGAGATGCCTTCCCCCTGGGGGACTTGGAAAGGATTTTGCAGAAGATGGAACATTTGAACCGGGAGCGTAAAGATGCACGTGCTGGGGGCGCCTGGGTGGCTTGGTCGGTTAAACATCCAGCTCTTGATTTCGGCTCAGGTCATGATCTCACGATTCATGGGTTTGAGCGAACCCCGCGTCATGCTCTGTGCTCTCTCTCTGCCCCTCCCCCTCTTGTGCACTCTTGCTTTCTCTCTCTTTCTCTGTCTCTCAAAATAAATAAAAACTTTAAAAAGCGTGCATGCTAATTGGGAGGTAGAGGTACAAGCGCAGGAGGAGAATTCTGGGCAGAGGGCACTTCAAGGGCAAAGAGGCAGCACCGTTAGTCAAGTGCAGGGCCCGGGAGGTAGACGGTTGGGCCCCTGCTCCCTCTCCCAGGAATGGCGAGCAAGAAGCAGATAGATGATCAAGGCCCTCGAACTTCAAGCCGAGGACTTGGGAGTCCAGGGCCCCGAAAACTGCAAGCCGGAACCGGCCCCAGCCTTGCCAGAGTGGTGCCCTGCGCTAGGGCCATCCTAGAGCTAGCAGCTCCCCTGAAGAGCTGGTCCTTCTGGGGCCCCTGGGCCGTGGGAGGAGTGGGCGAGGCTCGGGAAGAAAAGCTCACCTCTCCCTACTTTGTCCAGGTGTCCTTGGCAAGTCACCCGCCCCCCAACCAGGTGATACAGCGGCAGGATCTCAGCCTGTGTACCTGTCACAGGGCTACCTGCCACCCTCCACTTGAGGGAAGAAGAGGAGAATGACCTAGAGCTATTACTTCCCTCTCTGAGCTAAGAGGACTTGTCCCAGCCGTAGAAACAGTTTCTAGAATCCAGATGTCATACAAGTCAAGAGGGAACCAGGGGCATAGACCTCTCTGCATCTGGCTGGAGGAATCAGCCTAAATATGCACGTGGGGACATTAGGGGCATGAAGGAGGGTCCTGGGTCCCCTTTCCAACGTATTGCTGACTTTTTGACATCCCGGGAATAAAAGGCTTTCTTCCCATGTAGCTGAGTTGACTTCTTGGTTCCACGGAGAGAAAAGTACTTACTGGCTGTGACTGAGCAGAAATGAAACTGGGAAGAGCCCTCTGAAGTTTGGAAACTTGGAACACAGCAGCCCCTGCTCAGGATGTGGGCAGTGGGCGGCTGACTCCAGAGGACATGTGGCTTGGCCCCCAGGGCCGTGCCAAGTCCTCCTCATTCCATTGCTCGAACACACCGACAGGCGTAGCAGAGAAGGGGATGTGAAATCTTCTGTCTCCTGGATCTTTGGTTTTCAGAAGTTTGACCGTGACGTAGTTTTATTTTCTGTGTTCATCCTGCTCACGGTTCACTGACCCTCTTGAATCTGTACATTTGTATCTTTCACCAAATTTGGGAAAACGTCAGTCATTGTTTCTTCAAATACGTTGGTTCAGCCCTATTCTGTCTTTTCTTCTGGGGCTTCAGTAACACCTGTGTGAGATATGTTGATATCGCCTGACGTGTCCTTGAGGCTCTGTTCAGTTTTTTCCATCTTTTTTCTCTCTGTCCTTCAGATTGAATAATTCCTATAGCTATATTTTTTAAGTTCTACTTCCTCTTTTGTCTCCATTCTGCTGTTAAGCTCATCCACTTTTAAACTGCATAGAGTTTGTTTTTTGGTTCTAAGATTTCCATTTGGCTTTACATACTATAAACAATACTGCGTTATCCTCTAGCTCTCTAAAGATTTACAGTCTTTTCTTTCATTAGAGCATATCATCATGTATCTCACTGAGAATAGTCCTAGGAGCTGCTTTACAACCAAAGCCAGCTCATTGCAACATCTGGTCATTTCGGGGTCAGTCTCTGCTGATTATCTTTTATCTTGAGACTAGGTCATATTTTTCTGGTTCTTTGTGTGTATAGTCATTTTGGAATGTATTCTTGGCATTGTGATTGCTGAGTTATGGATTCTGTTATATTTCTTCAACGAGTGTTCATTTTATTTTTGCTTTAGAGAGAATGAACTTAGTTGATTGAAACAGCAATCTCTCTCCCTCTCCCCCCCCCCTTCCTCTCTCTCTCTCTCTCTGTCTCTCTCTCAGCAGTAGCTCAAATATCCATTCAGTTCTTTTATCTTCAGCTGGATTACTTGAAGGCATCTCTGGGCATGTGTGACTAAAGTGTCCACCAGAGATTTAAGTGGAGTCTACATATGGAATTTGAGGGGGTCTTCCTTTGACTCTCTCCTTTCTAGGATTTACTCCTCACTTTCCATTGGCTGTGGTTGCCCTTATTCTCTGTTCTTCAAGTCAAAAGGACTGTTTTCTTTTTTTTTTAATTTTTAATGTTTTATTTATTCTTGAGAGAGAGAGAGACAGAGACAGAGCATGAGTGGGTGAGGGGCAGAGTGAGAGAGGGACACAGAATCCAAAGCGGGCTCCAGGCTCTGAGCTGTCAGTACAGAGCCTGACTCGGGGCTCAAACTCACAAACCGTGAGATCATGACCTGAGCTGAAGTCAGATGCTCAACCAACTGAGCCACCCAGGTGCCCTAAGACTCTGAGTTTTCTATTGGAGGTGGTTTTTTTTTTTTTAATTGTAGTGAAGTTGACATGACATAAAATTAACCATTTTAAAGTGAACAATTCAGTGGCATTTTTAGTACATTTACAATGTTGTGCAGCTACCACCTCTGTCTAAGTTTCAAGAGATTTTCATCAGCCCCAAGGGAAACCCTGTACCCATTGAGAAGTTGCTCCCCATTTCTCCTGCCCCCAGCCCCTGGCAGCCATCAGTCAGCAATCTGCATCTATAAGTCTACTTATTTTGTGTATTTCATACATGCAGAGTCCTTCAATACTCATCATTTGCGTCTGGCTTCTTCTACTGGGCATAATATTTTGGGGGTTCATCTACATCATGGTATTTGCTAAGACTTTATTTCTTTTTATGTCCAAGTAATGTTCCACTGCATGGATACACATCGGTTTATCCATTCATTTGTTAATGGGCATTTGGGCTGTTTTCACCTTTTAGCAGTTGTGAAGAGCGCTGCTGTGACTGTATAAGTACATGTATTTGTTTGGGTATCTGTTCTCAATTCCTTTGGATATACACCTGGGTATATATCACCTGCGATGGAATTAATTGCCAGGACCCATGGTAATTCTATGTTTAAATTTTTAAGAAACTGATAAACTGTTTTCTAGTTCCTGAGCCATTTTACATTCTTACCAGCAACACATAGGGGTTCTAATTTCTTCACCTCCTTACCAACAGTTATAGTCTGGTTAATTATTTGTTTCGTGTATTTAATTAATCTGTCTAGTTATGGCTATCTTTGTGAAGTGGCTCCTTGTTGTGGTTTTGATTTGCATTTCCCTGATGATTAATGATCTTGACCATCATTTTATGTGCCTGTTGGCCAATGTGTGTGCCTCCTCTGACGACATTTCTCTTCAAGTCGTTTGTGCTGTTTTTACTCATATTGTTGAGTTGTGAGAGCTCTTTATATATTCTGCAGCCTAGCCCCTGATCTGATTTGCAAATATTTTCTCCCATTCTGTTAGATTGCCTTTCCATTTTCTGGAAAATATCCTTGGATGCACAAGTTTTTCATTTTGATAAAATTCAACCCGTTTTTTTCCTTTTGTTGTCATATCTAAGAATCCACTGCTAAATCCAAGGTCATGAAGGTTGAACCCTGTGTTTTTCCCTGAGAGTTTTATGGTTTGGCTCTTACATTTAGGTCTTACATTTTAGGCTCTTCTGTTTAAATTTTTTTTTAATGTTTTATTTCTAGGAGAGAGAGAGAGAGAGAGAGACAGCGTGAGCAGGGGAGGGTCAGAGAGAGAGGGAGACACAGACTCTGAAATAGGCTCCAGGCCCTGAGCTGGCCGTCAGCACAGAGCCCGACGCGGGGCTCGAACCCACGAACCGCGAGATCATGACCCGAGCGAAAGTCGGACGCTTAACCAACTAAGCCACCCAGGCGCCCCTAAATTTTGCATTCATTTTGGTAGGTGCTGTGGTGTCGGGGTTCAGTTTCATTCTTTTGCTTGTGAATATCCAGTTGGCTTGGTACCATTTGTCAAAGAGATGGTTCCCCAGTGAGCATTGCTGGCAATCTTGTCAATTGGCCGTAGATGTTTAGGTTTGCTTGTTGCCTCTCAGTTCACTCGCATTGGTCCCTGCGCTTGTCCCAAGGGCAGTACCACACCGTTTTGATTACCGTAGCTTTGTTCTGAGCGGGGCTTTAGCTCTCTGTGCAGTGCTGACTTCGGCCCATCGTCAACTTAGAGGCCATAAAAAACCAGGAAACTCACATTGTGCTGTGTGCTTCTTGCTTGTACCCCATCCTCTCCAGAATCTGCCTGCTTTTGGCTCACTCTCTAGGGCCTCCCTTCCCATAGTTGGTAAGTTGGGGGGTTTTTGGTAAGCTTTCCAGGGTTGGTAGCTGTTAGCTGTGGGCTGGTTGCTCTGCCCGTGGTTTCCTCGGCTGCGCCTGAAGCAGCCTCTCCACTCACCTGCCCCTTTTTCCTCCCCTTCCTCTCCTTGGCTTTTAGTGACAGTGGCAGAGGGACACAGGATGGGGAAGGCACCTGCTCAGCACAGGATTCC
Source organism: Hyaena hyaena (assembly GCF_003009895.1). Taxonomy (NCBI): domain Eukaryota; kingdom Metazoa; phylum Chordata; class Mammalia; order Carnivora; family Hyaenidae; genus Hyaena; species Hyaena hyaena. The sequence goes on along the minus strand of NW_024080671.1, from coordinate 4,777,436 downwards.
TCGCTTGGCCCGTGTCTCCTGGAGTATGAGTGTAGAGGTGGGGGTGGGGGTGCTTTCCCAAGTCACACACCTACTGCCCGTTCCTGGGCACAAAGTGGGTTGTAGATCCTGGAGTGAAATAACCCTTTGCGTTCAGAGGACGGAAGTGAAGGCTCCTTCTTTTCCCTTTCCCTTCTCAGCCCTGTGCTGTGCGCACAGTAGGCCTTCAGTAGCCCCTCAGTGGAAGATTAGGTTTCTGCGACTCTAATGGGGGCAAAGGAGCAATGCTTCCGTGATTCCTGACAACCATAAATGACCCAACACACTGAGCTCTCCCTTTCCACAGGGGGAGGAAAGTTGGCAAGAGTGGCCATTTCTACCCAAGCCAGAAGTAAGCCTTTAAATGTGGCCGGGCAAAGGTAGGGGGGCTAATTACGAGGAGGCATAGACCTAAGTGTCTGAAATGCATGCAGTTGCAGGCTAATGAATAGGTCTCCTTAGCAAATTACCATTTTCCATATTTGCAGGTGAGGAAACCTGCTTATCGGATCAAGATCTCCCCGCCTTGCCTTGGATTAAAGTAACCGCCGTTCTGTCCCTTGGCAGGCTTCGCTGCTGACCCCCCACAGTCCAAGGGCCTCCCTGGCTTCTCGGGGGGCTGGGCTCCGTCTAGTGGTTAACTCATCAGAGAACAGCTTGCCCTGGTTAGGACTTGTTTCTCTGTGTTCTGTTTGGTCTTGGGCATTTCGATCCGACTCATTTCTCCAAACAGCATTGTTGGTTAGCGAGTTTGATTTCTTTGATACAACCCTGCCCAGAGGCAGGGGGGTGGAGAAGATGACCTCGAGAGGTCTTTTCGGGCTCTCTCTCCTTTCCTCCTGGAGATGCATCAAGAATTCTTTAGTTAATGGGCATAAAGTGCTTTTGAAAACACAAACTGTTAAGTGGCATCGAGGACGGGCTCACTAATTTATTTATGATTTCAGAAGAGCCAGTTAATTCACCGGGAGAAGGAGTTACATTGCCAGGGACGGTGAATCATGCGGGACAAGGGCACAAATAGCAGAGGCGACCCCCGCCGAGTTCCGTGTATGCTCCAGAGATGGGACATACCCGATGTGGCCAGCCCTCTGCGGCCGCGTGGATTAGGTCTTCCGGTGGCATCAGCCGGGAGCTTCCTCCCTACTTTGCCTGGACTTCAAAATCAGAGCCAGGAGGGACCCCAGGGGTCTCAGGGTTCACCCACTTGCCTTAGAGCAGGACTGAGTTCAGACGATCCCGGTCCCCCGAAAACTCCCCAGAGAGGGAGTGTGGCCAGAGGCAAGCAGGGAAAAGCCCCTCCATCAGCTCCCGGGGCTAGAATCAGAAAGGCCACCGGGTCCCTCCCGCATCCCTGAAATTCACCCCTGAGCCCTTGGCCGCCCTCCGCCCCCTTCACTTCGTGAGAGGCCAGCTGTCTTGCCCACCCCCGCCCTCAAGGCTGCTCAGGCTACTGACATTTGTGCCTGCCAGTGGGTGCCCGGTGCCGGCGGGTCTGCAGAAACCCCCTTCCTCTCCTCTCTGCCCTTGCTACCTGCCCCCTCCATTCTCAGCTGTCTCCACTTGAGAAGGGGCCCCGCTGGCCCTGAGCCCAGGAATCTGAGCTCCTCCCTGGGCGTCCCATCCTGTCCCATGGGAGACCCGAGGGAACGCTGCCCTGCTGGCACCTGGCCGAGCACTGCCCACCATCTCTCAGGCACCTTTGCAAGGACTGGCTTGATTGAGGAAGAAAGGGGCTCCGTATCCTTGCCACGTGTATTTTTTCGGCAAAAAGTCACTGTACTTCAAGGCTAGTTTCTTATCTTCCTTCTTTAAGACCATCGTGGAATGTTAATTTTTCCCAGCACCAAACACCCACGACTGAGACTCCATTACTCTCGAAAGAGGATCGACTGGCGCCTGGTAACTCAGCCTGGAGAACAAACCAAACAAAACAGAACAAAGACAAATACACGCTCAGGGCTAGAAATTACAGGTCATGGCCCTGGAGACAGCTGGTCAGCTGGCCCAAGTGAAACGGAGTCATGACGGCCAACCTGTCCCCTTCCTGAGCGTGCATGTGCACACTCAGTCCCCCTGAGCTGGCCCTAGAGAGCGGAGTGACAGGGGACCAGGGGACCGAGGAGGTGGCTGCCCAGCCCAGGAGAACGGGAGCCGCCTAGGGAAGAGAAACAGCACTGCGAAGCCCCGGGGCAGCAGAGTGTGGGTTTTGCGATGTCCTGGGGTCACTTTGCAAGCAAATATCCAAGTGGCTTGACCGGCGTTGTGGGAGGGAGGTGGTGCTGTTCCCACAGGCTGGACCGAGCGCCTGCTCTGGGCAGATCTGCAGGTGGGGGTGCAGAGGGAAGTGTGTGTGTACATATGTGGATGTGCATAGGTGCTCATGTATGTGTGTGTGCGTGCATGCGCGTGCACGTGTGTTCGTGTGGGGGACGGGTGTTGCTGTTTCACATGACCGTGGCTTCTGAAGGGCGCCCTGACCACCTTGCCCACCACCCTGCCGTCCCCCATCCTGGCATCCCTGAGCTGCCGTGCTGCGGGCTTTGCTCCAGACCAATCCCCACGGCCACTGGCAAGGCCCTGGGGTCAGAGTGGCTTTGAGAAGGGAACAGAGCCTGGGGAGGGTGTGTGTTTTCTCTCATTTCGGTGAGTAGCACAAACACATCCTCTGAGTGTTGTACAAAGGACCGATTCTATAAAGAATCCCGTAAAGACTTTGCACTGCAGGTGCATCTGGTCTGCATGGACTCTGGCTAATGGTGAGATGGGCATCGGGGCAGTGGGCACCGGCAGAACGCCAGGGGGCCCGGCTCCAGGCTCAGCTCCGCGAGTGACCGACTCAGGGGCCCTAGACAAGGGCCTTTCTTTCTGGGGCCTCAGATTTGTCCTTTACAACAGAGAGCGTCCCACCAGTCATTTTTAAGGCTTTCTTCTTGCCGTATCTTTCAAAGACGCCGAATAGAATCCCACACCACTGGGTCAACAGTTTCAATGTTTACCAAGTACGTACTCAGCGTGTGTGCCAGGCATGGCTCCAGGAGCCGGAGGGATGAAAATGAGCACAAGAATAGTAGCAACGAGAGAGGCGGCTGGGGCTCTCGCTTGCTCATGGCAGGCAGGACCCGACCGCTGAGGAGCGGCCTCCGCAAACCATCTTTCCAAGATGCTACGACATGTCTTGTGGTCCCTGAGCTCATCTGGCCTCAACTTACAGTCTCGTCTTGGAGGGGAGCAGGGACCAGGGACACCCCAGATAAATCCCATAGGGTATTTCATTCAGGTGCTTAGAAAGATGCATCAGAGGGTCCTTCGGGAAAACAGGCAGGACCCGGTGGTCTGTCCTGGGGTAGGAAAGCACTTTCTGGAGACAAGATACCTGTGCTGGGTTGTAGGGGAGCCAGGTCATCAGGCGAAGGAGGACTGACGGACATGCCCTGGAGGCTGGAGAGGCCGTGGCTCCCTGGTTTGGGAAGCTACAAGCGGCTGAATTGTTAGAGCTCAGGGTGGAGAGGAGGCAGGGAGGCTGCTTAGAAGCAGAGGCCAGTCTGGAGGCCTTGCTCCGAGCCCTGGGCTTTATCTTCTGCATCACGTGTGCCAACAGAGGGGGGCAGTGGGTTTTCTTCTGTTTTTGTTTTAGTAGCTGGGTCTCCGTACTGCACTAGGGAGAATGAATTTAGTTCAGAAGTACAGGTCCCGGGCACCCGAGTTAAGCGTCCGGCCCTTGATTTCGGCCCAGGTTATGATCTCATGGTTTCGTAAGTTCGAGCCCTACATGGGGCTCTGTGCTGATATTGCAGAGCCTGCTTGGGATTCTCTGTCTCTCAGTCCCTCTCCTGCTTGCTCTCTCTCAAAAAATAAACACTAAAAGAAAAAAGTACAGGTCCCTTTGCCTCTAGGAGATCCCTCCCCTCTATATTCTCACTTTCAGAAAGTAGCTGAAACTTAGTTAATTACTTCCCTGGAGAATCTAAACCCCTCCACGCTCCCTAACTCTCCTCTTAGTCTTTGGGGGCTTGGCCGTGCATCCCAGCCCTGTCCTGCTGCGGGCCCAAAATAGCAGGCTAGGTGGGGCAGCTGGCGGGGGGTGAGGCCCGAGATGCCATCGGATGGGGGTTGGCCGGGGGACAAAAGGGTCCGGGACAGCGTGATGGATGGAGGAGCACATGCCAGCGGGGGAGGGGCCGGCGGGTGGGGGTGGGGCCACACAAGGGCTCCGATTTCAGAAACCTGCCCTCCCCCCCACCCAGATGCCTGCAAACAGCTGACAGCCGTGGAAAGCGGATGAAACGGGATTAGAACATCCTTTCCAAAGAGAGCACGGATTGTAGAGCGTGACAATACGTTCCCGGTCCCGCTGGCTTCGCCCGCTAATTCCACTAGCCTCGAACCATCTCTCTCCAGGGGCCTGGGGCCAGGGGCAGGGGGCAGGGAGGAGGTGAGCAGGAGACTCCAGGGAGCATCTCCAGGGAGACAGGCTGGGAGGGTGGGTTCCTTCAAAGGTCACCTTGAGCATCTCCCTGCCCCCTGCCCAGCCACAGGAGTATGAAGATCTTTTTTCAGGGAAAACTGATCTTGCTGACTTTATCCAGCCCTCACTTAGCTCCAGGGGACAGTCCCCTGGGTATATCTGAAGTCCCTTATACCACTGTGTGAGCCTCACTCAGGACTGAGTGGGGCTGGGTGGGTGGGGGGTGGGGTCCCTAGAGGCAGAGCCTGGGAGTCAGGATGGTGCCATCAACCAGCTCGCACCCCCTGCTCCCTGGCATGAACTTGAGCGGGAGAAAGGACCCTCTTTGCCTCAGTGTTTTCATCTGCAAAATGGTTTCCATCTAGAAAAATACTTCCTAGCGCACAGGGTCAGTGGAAGGCCAGAGCACGGAGCCTGGTATATAAGAAGCATCCAATGTGCCATTGCTACTGTTATCATTCTTCTGGCTTGTCCTCCAGGCTCCCCACCTCTGTGCACCTCCGCACCCCTGCTCCAGGAGTCAGGCTGGAGAGTGGGGCCTGAGCCCCATGATGGGTGGAGGGGTTCCGGCTCGCAGCCGCCTGCCGCCGCCATGTCCCGGCTAGTGGATACTTGTGTTTATCTTCCCCGCTCGAAGGAGCCTGCGGCAGGGGTGAAAGGCATTGATGTTTATTTTGATAACGACTTCTCAATGCGTTTGCAAACTAATAAAATCAACTCATTAGGCTGCATGTTTAATTCACAACTGTACTGTGGGGAGACTTCCCTGGTGGCTGATGGGTAACACGGGCTCCCTCCTGAGATGGGGAAAAGTGTCTGCAGTATTTAAACTCTCCGCAACCAGCAGCATGTGTTGGGGGTCCCGTTTCCCCCACTTCCCCTGAGAGGGGCAGTGGGGACCTGGTCCTGCAGATCCTGAACGCCTTCACCTGCACCCCAGGGCTCTGGGGCTGCTCCCTCCCTGTGACCGTAGCTGGGCAGGAACAGGGGAGAGGCTGGCGGGACTGTCCCAGAGCAGGCAAGGACTTGGGCCCAGGAAGAGGGGTGTGGAGTGGGGGGTCCCGCAGAGCTCAGGTGGGGACAGGAGACCCCCTTTCTGAGCTCTGATGGCGTGCAGACCGTTGCTGGGGTCTTTCCCGTCGTGCACCTCTGGGGGAAGCAGCAGACAGCCCCGTGAGGGATGGCGTAGGGACCGTTGCTTTACAGATGGGGAAACTGAGGCTCAGAGCTTCAGCAGTTCACACCAGCTCTCACAACTGCTTAGCACACCACAGGGCCAGATCTCGGACTCAGGCCTCGGTAACGCCGTGCTTGTTTCACTGACCACGTGAGCGGTGGCCCTGGAGGGGCTGGCATGGGGGCCCTGGTGCCCAGCAGGGAGCGGTGCAGGAGCTGGCACCAGCCCTTTCTGTGCCATGTCCTGGCCTCCTGGAGCTTTGTCCTGTGCCCGCACTGGTCAGAGCAGGCCCCGACTGTGCCAGAGAGAGGACTGGGCTCCACCACAGTCCTCTGGAGAGTATCGGGTGCCAGCGTGGGCTGGGCCTGCCAGACTGGCCGTCCTGCCCAGAGGGAGGTTTGGGGGCAGCCGGGGTCCTGCCCCAATGCCAAGAAAGAGAGGGACAGAGCCCAGAAGCCTGAACCCAGGTGAGGGGGTCTTTGCCCTTCAACGTATCAGGATGAGGGAGGGGCAGAGAGAGAGAGAGAGAGAGATGATCTATAATCCCCTCCACGGGCACTGATTCTAAGGGGAAGGGGAAGGGACTGAGACAGAGCCGGAAGCTTATCCCCGTTCCTACCCATCTGCCTTAGAGCTGTGACCTTGGGCCACACGAGAGAAACTCTGAGCCGGGCGGACCACCGCGTTAGAGCACGATTACTTGGATTTCTAGTAAAAGGTAATTCCCCTCTCTGTGCAGAAGATACAGACTTGAGACTCATAGCTGATGTCATCTCTTTAGAGAGTTTTCCCACGATTCTGACAGATCCTCGGGTTCCTGCTGAGAAGGTGGGGGGGGCGCGTCTCCCCTCCACGCACAACACACACACACAGCCTCTAACACACACACACACACACACACACACACGCACACGCGCCACACGCGCTTGCCGACATACACCCGTTGCGCGCGCACACGCACACATTTGTGCATAAACACATACATCCATACACACGCCCACTTTCCTCACAGCTGCTCCGGGGGAAATTAGCAGTGCCATCAGCTCTCCTGGCTGCCAGCGTCCTAATTGCACTGAAACAGCCTGTGAGTCACGGAGACCCAGAGAATGACCCAGATACTGGGAATCACACTGTCCCTGGGATTTGCAGCCGCTCAGGATGTGTGAGGGGATAGAATTCAGGCTGGTTGCAGAAGAGCCAATTGGTTATTTTCTCCCTTTCTGCCATGGCTGGGAAGGAGCCAGCAGCTTCTGGGCTTGAAGAGTGGGGGGATGGGGTGCATTTCGGGGTGCCCTGGTCCCAGGTTGGGCCCCTTTTTCTCTCCAGAGGACATGGACCCCTTTGAAGAGCTGTTAAAACCTATACATGTGGGGGCGCATGGCTGGCTCAGTCGGTTAAGCGCTCAACTCTTGATTTTGGCTCAGGTCATGGTCTCACAGTTCATGGGTTCAAGCCCCGCATCGGGCTTGTGCTGATGGTGCAGAGCCTGCTTGAGATTTTCTCTCTCCCTCTCTCCCTTCCCCTTCCCCACTCTCGCTCTCTCTCAAAAGAAATAAACTTTAAAAAACCAAACCTATACGTGCCTGAGCATACAGCATTTAGGTCATAGTTTCAGGGGCATCAACCCCCTGTCTGGAGATCTCAGGGTGGCAGTGGGTCCAAAGCATCCTAAGCTTTCAGTGCCCCCAGAGACCGGTGTCACCGCTGCAGGGCTTGGAGGAGGGACATGAGGTGTCTTCCCACGCCTCAGGGCTGACGAGGGGCCCAAGGATACACCGCTCTCTATGCCCCTGACAGTTGTTTCCAGGGCAGCTGCCCGGCCGAGCTCTGTGCCTCCGGTCACGCCAGCCCAGCCCTGCCGGTGGCTCCCAGCGGCTGCCCGGTGACGGCTGGCGTGGGACACGTGTCCCGCCAGCAGGGGCGGTGTCTCCTGTGTGCCCGGGAGCTCTCGGGGTTCCAGGATGTCCCTGGCATTGGCCCCTTTGGGATTTGGGGAGCTTCTAGCACAGAGCGATGGGAGGGCCCAGCACCCCTCTTTGAGGTCTTCCCCATCCGCAGACAAACATGCTTTCTCCCGCCGCGAGAAACCAACCTCTCGAGCCCACCCTCCTGGGCCCTCACCCGTGCAGTGGTCTCCTCTAGCCCCTGGGCCTGAGATGCCCACCTGTAACCCTCCAGACTCTGGACTCTTCTGTCCCACCCTGCACCCACTTTCTGACCGGTAGTCACCCCACACCCACACCCAAGACTAAAGTCCCGGTCTCCACCTCCCCTAGACGCCCTCCCCCAGCAGTCTTCCCGAGCTAAGAAGAGAGCAAGGCCAAGGGCCAGTTGTCCACAGCCGAAGCCTCAGGCCATCCTTGACTCTGCTGTTTGTGTTGCCCCCACATCTAACCTAATAGAATAGTCTAATTAATGAAATCGATCTTATGAATATGCATAGACCCCAGCTGCCAATCACCCCCTTCTGTGCTGCTGCACTGGTCCCAGCCTCCATCATCTCTTGCCCTGGGCTACTCTCCCCGCCTCTGGGACTAGACGGGACTATAAAAGTGATCCCTCTTGGGGAACTGTAAAAGTAACTTGCAGTGGAGAAGCTTGGCAACACCCCCCACCCCCCCGCAACCTTAGCCAGGCGATCAAGAGCAACATCACCAGGGATAAGGCATATTAATAACACATAAGCTTTTTTTTAAGCTTATTTGTTTATTTTGAGAGAGAGAGTGGGGGGGAGAGGCAGAGAGAGAGAGCGAGAGAGAGAATACCAAGCAGGCTCCACGCTGTCAGAGCAGAGCCTGACATGGGCCTCAAACTCATGAACCGTGAGATCATGAGCTGAGCCGAAGTCAAGAGTCAGGTGCTTAACCAACTGAGCCACCCACGCACCCCAATAATGCATACTCTTCTTTTTATTTTCTTTTTAATGTATTTATTGGTTTTGTTTGAAGGAGAGAGAAACAGAGTGTGAGTGGAGGAGGGACAGAGAGAAAGGGAGACAGAAGCTGAAGCAGGCTTCAGACCCTGAGCTGTCAGCACAGAGCCCAACATGGGGCTTGAACCCTCAAACCTTGAGATCATGACCTGAGCAGAAGTCAGACGCTTAACCGACTGAGCCACGCAGGTGCCCCCCGCCAGTAATGCATACTCTTGATATGATGTGTTGATAATGGTACTTTACCTCTGTGATCTTCCTTCCAAAACCCACAACCACAGTCTAGCCATGAGAAAAACATCAGACAAACCCACATTTAGTGAACATTTTACACAGCGCCTGATCAGTGCTGCTAGACTCTGTCAAAGTCATCAGAAAAGAAAAGAAGTGTCTGAAACTGTCAGGGTCTAGAGGAGCCGGAGGAGACGGACAACTAAATCCTGGGTAGGAGCCTGGAACAGAAAAGGGACTCGGGGCGGGGGGGGAGGGGGGGGGTTGGGAACAATGAAATCTGCATACTCAGGAGTGAAGTTCATAGTCATGTTTCAGGTTGGTTCCTGAGTTGTAACACATTGTGCCATTGTGAGACTTCAGCGGACAGGAGGGACTATGTGATTGGGTGATGAGGACTCTCTGTCCTCTCTTTGTAACCACTCTGTAATCTAAAATGGCCCTAAAGTGAAATCTTTTTTTAAAAGTATATTTATTTATTTTGAGAGAGAGTGTGCGTGCACCAGAAGGGCAGAGAGAAAGGGAAAGGGAGAATCTCAAGCAGGATCCATACTATCAGCGCGGAGCCTGATGCAGGGCTTGAATTCATGAACCGTGAGATCATGACCTGAGCCGAAACCAAGAGTCGGATGTTTAACCGAATTGAGACACTCAGGTGCTCCTAAAGTAAAATCTTACAAAAAATAAAAACATTGGGGTGTCTGGGTCGCTAGGTCAATTAACGCCCGACTTCAGCTCAGGTCATGATCTCACCGTTCATGAGTTTGAGCCCCAACAGCTCAGAGCCTGGAGCCTGCCTGGGATTCTGTGTCTCCCTGTCTCTGCCCCTCCTCCACTTGTGCTCTGTCTCGCTCTGTCTCTCAAAAATAAGTGAATGTTAAATACACGCGTGTGCGCGCACACACACACGAAGCCAGAGCTGCTGTCCTCAAAAGCTAGAAGTGTAAACACTCCAGGGGAAAGCCATCATCCTTACCGTGGCTGTGAGGCCATGCAGTCTGACTTTCTGTAGCTTCTAGAGCCCCTCAGCTTTAGCCGGGTGGCCTCTGTTCTGTGTGCCACACGCCCCGTGCAGCTCCCACTAGACCCACTGGAGGACCTTCTGGCCAGCTGGTCCCACTCCCCTGCATTCTCCGTCCCCTGAAAGCTGTTTGGTTCTATCCTACGTGCCTGCTCAGCTGTCCCCTTCCCAGTGGGGTCTAGCACGACTGTACCCCGCCCCCAGCACCTGCTGTCACACCCCCAGACCGCTCACCCTGCCTGATGTCTTTCTTACTTCACATCATGTATCACCTTCCAACATACTCGATCCCTCACACACTTATTGTGTTTATTGTTTACTTCCGTCCCTGTCACCAGAGTGTCAGCCCCTCAAGGGCAGGGATCTTTCCTCCGCGCTCACGTGTGAATCCCAAACGTCCAGAACGGTGCCTGGTACGTGGTAGGCGCTGGACCCACGCATATCTGTTGAACAGATGAATGGATGCGTGTGCACCTCCCCCTGCTTTCAGTCCGGGTCATAGTGAAGATAGCCAACAACTGGTTAGTAAGTTAGTTAACAGCCCCTCCGAGTGGCACCTGCAACATTGGGGCTCATAATAAGAAGTATATGTATTTGGTCTGCATCTCTGCGCCTGGCACAGAGCTCCTAAATCCCTTGGAATTTCCTAAGTGATGAGAACAGCACAGAAGTCTTCTGCTGTGTTGATGAGGTGACTTTTGGACCTCACCTAATAAAGGGGCTGGTGCCTGGGAGGGTCAGAGGGGTAGGTGGCCTTGTGATTGGAGGGTTGAGGCTTGCAGTCTGACCCCTGACCCCCAGGGAGGGGAGAGGGGCTGGAGGCGGAATGGGTCCCCAACGGGCCAATGATATAATCAATCATCCTATGTAATGAAGCCTCCAGAAAAACCCAAAAGGACAAAGGATGAGGTTCTGGAAGCATCCGGGTTGGCGAACCCTTGGATGTTTGGGGAGGGTGAGCGCCTGGAGAGGGCGGAAGCTCCATACCCTAGTGTTCTAGTGACTAAAATGTGTCCCTGAATTCCGTAAGGTGCTCTGCAAATTAATGGAACCCAAGGAGGGCGTCGTTGGAACTGCCGTTTATAGTAGGTCGGTCAGAAGCCCAGGGGACAACCCGGACTCACGATTGGCATCTGGAGGAGGGGCGGGGGGCAGTCTTGTGGGACTGAGTCCTTCACCTGTGGGCTCTGACGCTGTCTCCAGGTAGATCGTTTAGAATTGAGTTGAACTGCAGGACGCCCAGCGGGTGTCGGAGAAAAGCGCCGTCCTGACATTGGGCCTTAGAGTCCTGAGCACCTCCTCCCCCGTGCTCACCTGCAGCCCTGCCTTCCTGCTCGAGCGGGTTCCTGTCCAGACTGTCCTGGTGGGGAGGACACGTCTTCTCGTCCTCCCTGAAGATCTGGAGGATTCTACTAAGCACTCTTAACCACTCCTTGTCCACACCTCTTATTCGGCACTTGAATCAGTAGTTGCTCTTAGGGACGTATCTTATCTCCCAGAGAAAGTGTGACAAGAGGCTGCTCGCAGAAAGGGTACGGAGCGAATGAGGGGGGAGGGGACCATCTTCGCTGTCTGGTCCCCGTGCTGTAGGTCAGAGCCTCGAATCCTGGAGACCTTCCAAAACAGTCACTGAGCCAGCCATGTGCTTCCCATCACGGGAGCCTGGAAAGTCACCCGGAACTCCGTCTCTGTCTGCTTTGCTGCCCTGTTGGACTTGGCCTTGGCCTCGGGAACTATCCCCTTAATTAGGTCCAGGTTCGCCAGCTCCTTCTCAGTCTCCCAGCCCCACTGCCTCCATGACGAAAAGTACGTTTTCTTTACCGATAGAGTCTATTGCCTCTTTCTTTGGTTTCCCATTTCTCTCCCCCATTTATTCCCTGGACTGAAAATCTGGATTCTCCATGGGGAGTAGATAGTGGCTTTTCCAAAAGGAAATGGGCTCCGGAATGAGCCAAGGCGGGGTTAGGAACCGAATTTGACCACTTGCTAGCCACATCACGGGGGTGAATTGACAGTACCCTGTTGAGCCTCGTTTGCAAGACGGAAAGAGCCTTCCCTGCCTTGGCGGGAAGGGGGGGGTGTAAGGGTTCGAGGGGATGTGGGGAAGAGGGCCTCCTGGCATGTGGAAGCCTCATCCCCCCCAGGCTCCTGCTTAGATCTCTGCTCCCCGGCCCCTCACCCGCAAGCAGCTCCCCCTGCCCAACCTCAGAAGAGGGGCCCAGTGGGCACCCCCCTCGCCCACCCCACCCCCATATCCCCAGCCACATTTCTCTTCCCCGGGGGGCTGCCTCCTCCGCCGGCTTCCTGGGCTCCTGCCGCCGCCTGTGAGATCCACAGCCTTTCATCGCCTGTGCGTCCATGGCAGTCGAGGCATGAAGCAAAGTAATAATAAGAAACAAGCATGACGTGCCCCCCCACAAGCGTCCCACAAATAAATAGGATGTTTGCAAAGGAAAATCTACACAGCCCTATCTCTGCTAATTAGACCTCATCAGCACGTCACCAGGGCCACCTCATTTCATTTGTTTGGTGTGAGTGGATTTTTTTTCTTGTTTTCCTTAAAACACAGGAAGGAAAAAAATTTTCTTCTCTGCGATTTCCTGTGGTCTTGCTGGGCTGGCAGGGAAACGGGCCGTCAGCCTTCTCGGGCTCAGTGAACCCTGGAAGTCTGCGTCTACGGGCAGAGAGAAGAGACTGGGATCTGGAAGGCACTCGACAAGTATTCTGAGTGCCTGTGGTGACGTGCACGTGAATGTGACCTGTCAGCACGTGCTCAGTGTTTGTGAGGAACCCAGACGGCCAAACAGAATTGCGTTCTGATGCCCGTGGTTGGTGTGGGGGGTGGGGCATTACTGGAACTTCGAGAGGGGGTTGTCACAAGAAGCCCACCCACCCGGAGGTAGCCGGGAAGCCTGCCTGGAGGAGGCAATGCTGGGCTGCTGCAAGAAAGGAGAGAAGGGAAATCTGGGGCTGGGTTGTGGGTCATTCTTAGCACCTTTGTCACTTCCTCCACCCCTGGGCTCATGGCCCCGCCTACTAAGTCTCTCCCACCTTGGCAATTTCTCCTGACTGCCTCGGCCCCTTCTCTATGTCTTCCTTCAAGCCGCCATCTCCATCCGCTCCCCTCCCTTGCTGCTCACCCACCGTCACCCCTGCCCCTCCCCCCACTTACAAGGCTGCCTGTGATCCTGTGTCACTGAGTCCAGCGGACCCTTTACCGGACTTGAACTCTTGTCTACTGTTGATTTTGCCCACTGGCACGCTCTCCTTCCTCGGCTTCCAGAACATCGCAATCCTGGGGAGGGGGGAGGGGTCCTCCTGCCTCTGACTCCCCTTCCCAGGCCCATCTGGGGACCTCCACTTCCTCAGCGGTCCCCTGACATGGGTGTTGGCTGGTGTTCCACGCCCACTCCCACCCCTGTGGCTGTGGCTGCCCTTGCTGTGCCGACGCCTCCTGCTAAAAGGTCCATGATGAGCCCCAGGCCACCTGGACATCTCCATTTGAACGTCTTCTGGCCCTTCCCTTAGCATCACCCCTAAAGCGAGCCCCTGAGATCGCTACATCCGCGTGCCTGCCGTCTGAGTGCGAGCCCCACCTGCCTCCCAGTGGCTTGGGCCACTCCCCTGGGCCCTTGCTAGGAATAGCTCATCAGGTCCTGCCCAGCCCGCTGGGACCTCTGCACCTGTCAGCTCGCTGCACAGGCCCCCAGACCCCGACCAGCGGAGCTGGAGGTGTCGGTGGGCTTGCGTCTGCAGGCCCAGTGCCCGCCGGGCTCTTGGGATGCTGCGTGTCATGTGTTATTGTGATGCGGTGTGTCCGGGACCAGTGCCTCCCCCCGAGCAAGCCAGCTCCCCCTTCCCGGCGCCCTGTGTCTGCATCGTCCTCTCGGGGGGGCTGGGAAGGATGTGGCCAAGGTGGAGAGGGCCTGGCTCCCGACGGGGCCAGCCGATCGTCTTGGAATTGACTTTTCCACCCTTCCCGGAATGCGGGCTGTCGGCCACGCAGGCGGGTTCACCGGATGGGCTGAATGGGGCTCTGTTCCTGAGGAACGGCCGAGGGCAGTTCAAGAGAGAGAGTGTGTGTGTGTGAGCACGGTATTTCCATGGACCCCCACCTGGAAACCGCTCCCGGCCCCACCCTGGAAATAAACACGGCCACGGCCAAGGTGGCTGACGTGTCGGCGCCCGTGGCCTGGAGCCGGCCAGGGCGGGCACTCCCTACATGTGGCGGTCTCGGGGGAGCCTGATGCCCATCTGGCCCTGGGTTCTGAGGCGGCCGCTCTGAAGACTGCCAGGTGACATCACGGGTAGGTTCTGGGCCCTCCTTGTCCCCCTCTGCCTCTCTTTGACACCTCTTTCCCAGTGCTCCTGTTGAAAGGAGGCTTGTTGTGACCACCCTGGGAGGTGGCCCAGGTGGGGGACGTCGTTAACAGATCTCGGGTGTCCCGGGCCTGTGCTGTAGGAGCCAGACAGACCCGGGCTGGAATCCCGGCTCTGCCTCTCACAAGCCGCGTGACCCCTGGCAACTTCCTCGACTTCTCTGAGCCTTGATTTCCTCTTCTTTAAAGTGTGTTAATAATACTTCTCTAATAGGATAGAGGGTTTTTTTGTTTTGTTTTAATGTTTATTTATTTTTGAGAGAGAGAGGGAGAGCGAGAGAGTGGAAGAGGGGGAGATGCAGAGAGAGAGGCAGACACAGAATCGGAAGCAGGCTCCAGGCTCTGAGCTGCCAGCACAGAGCCCGACGTGGGGTTTGAACTCACGGACTGTGAGACCGTGACCTGAGCCGCAGCCGCACACCCAACCGACTGAGCCACCAGGCGCCTCTAACAGGGTAGTTTTAAAGAGTGAAAGTGATGACATATTGGCTGAAAAGCAGAGAGCACTGAACCACACAACATGAGTGGTTTTTACAGAGTGGGGGGGGGAGACAACGGGGGCCCAGGCTCCCGGGCACTTGGGGAAGGTCACCCAGGCTGGTGTGGCCTCCCGGATGTCCCAGCATGCCGATCATTTAGGGCCCAGCGGAGAATGCATTTCAGAGGAGAGAGGAGTCATCCCACTGTGCATTTTTGAATCTTCAAGGGGAAGCACGCACCCTCCCTTCTGGAGCTGGAATTCTCTCTCGGCAGCGGGTGGCCTCGCCTCTGCCTGGACAGTCCCTCGGGCAGGAAGCTTCTCCTTTGCAAGGCAGGTCCCTAGATCACCCTGCAGCCACAGTCCCCTCTCTTCTGTGATGCACTTCCCCTCTTCCGTCCACCCCTCACTCTGTGCAAATGGGGAGGCCTCTGAGATTGCACCCACTGGGACCAGCATGGAGTGGTCTCGGCGGGGGGTGACTTGCCCCCCAGGGACACAGGACGATGGCCACAGACACGTTTGGTTGTCCTAGGTTGGCAGAGCGTGAGGACTCCCGGCATCCAGTGGGTGGGGGTCGGGATGCTGCATTAGAGCGCAAGGGCCCGCCCCCACGGCAGGGAGTGATCGGGGCCCCAGTGGCCAGGAGTGCCTCACATCAGTGTCCCTCGCCAAGGGCCACGTCCAGACCCAAACACAGAGCAGATTGTGTGGATCTCCCAGCACTTAAGAGACCGGGGGGTGGGAGAGGGGCAGAGTCACCCAGCTTCATTTCCAATCGGCCTCCGAAAGGAGGATCTTGCAAAGGAACGCCACGGAAGAGGGCCTTTCTGCCTCCTCTCCCGTGTTCACTTGCCAGCTCCTCCCGGGCGACAGGCACCCCATGAAGTGCTGGAGAATCAGGTATATTTGCTCAGAGTCCAGGAACTTTGGCGGAGCCCAGTTGGAGCTGGGGATCCGGTGGAGGAAAGCAGTCTCTACTCCTCCCACGCTCGGCCCTCTCGCCCCGGCTGCCTTCCTAACCGCGTGGCTGGAACGTGGCACCCACGTTCCTTCTCAGGCTCCACGACATGCAGAGGGATTCTTGGGGAAAGGGTGGGGGCTCTAAACAGTAGGCTCGGCGCTATGACTGCCCTGTGACCCCAGGGCAAACCACTCTAACTTCTGCACCTCAGTTTCCCAAACCCGCCTGTATTAGTCCGGCTTCTACAGACAGACGGAACCAACAGAATATAGAGAGATGTGGATTCACTGAGAGGAATTGGCTCGTGTGATTACGGAGGCCGAGAAGTCCCACAGTCTGCTGCCCGCAAGCCGCCGGCCCAGGAAAGCCAGTGGTGTGCGTCCAGTGCAAAGCTAAGAACCAGGGTCCCAGTTCAAGTCCAAAGGTCGGAGAAGCCCAAGAGTGCTGATGTCCAAGAACAGGAGAAGATGGCTCTCGCAGCTCAGTGGAGAACAAATTCACCCTGCGTCCCTGAGTCTAGATGTTCCTCTTCTTAGAAAGACACCGTCATAGGCCCAGCCTCCTCCAGCATGACCTCATCCCAACTTGGGTGCAAACTCAACCAGAGAAGGCCACATTCTGAGGTTCCCAGTGGACAAGAAATCGGGAGGACACTAACCCAGTACGACACCTCAAGGGGTCCACATGGTTAAGCTCAGCTCGTTCCCAAAGGCACAGGGTCTGAAGGCTCGGAGGCCTCTCTCTCCGGCGGCTTAACACGTGCGGCCCCTGCCTCCTGTCCTGTCCCCACTGGTCCCAGCCGGGCTTGGGCAGACATTGGGACGCACAGGAGTGAATAACCATGGATTAGTGGATCTGAGCTGCTCCAAGGACAGATGAAGGATACCCTGGGGGGCGGGGAGGAGGGCGGGGAGGGGAGGAGGAGGTGGGACAGGTGCTGGGGGGAGGAGGCCCCTTACTGTTTTCACGACAGTAAGTGCCGCTGGATGGACTCTGGTTTGCCCAGGGACTCCGTGCCGGATCAAGTTGTCCGCATCGATCGGATGGCCACAAAGCCCGGTCGCGGAGCCGGAGAGCGGCTGGCAGGAGCTGCTTCGTGGCATGTCCCCAAACTGTCCCCAGGCATCCTCAGAATCAGTGGGGGAGTTAGGGGCCGAGTGAACAGAGCGGGTGGGGCTCTGCCCTGGAGAGGCCCTTTGTGGGACGCTGGGCCAAAGGCCACTCTGCCTCCCTTCCTCTCCCCGCCCCGGGGCGGGCAGCAGCCTGTTGGGAAGACAGCCCGTTTCTAATGAACAAATTACTGTCCTTGTTAACGGCACGAACAGCGCTTTGGGGTACCAAGGGAGCCAGCGCTTGGGAAAGAGCCACTAATTTAATGAAGAAGATGAGTTCTAGATGTGGCCTCTGGCCCAGCAGACAGCTGCCATCCTTGGACTTCTGGACGGGCTGGAGGATGAGGTGGGGGCGTGATGGCAACGGGAAGGGGGGGGTTAGGCTCTGTGGGACCAGCATCCCTCCTTTTCTGGCACAAGGACCCACTTCCGAAGAAACTCGGGGATCCCCGCTTGCTCGTGGCTATTCATTTAGCAGCTGCTCTTTGAGAAAATCCATGACAGAGGGCTGCAATGAATTCAGTATTACTTTTAAATGGATTTTTTTTTACCTTATTAATCACAACAGCAGCCACGCGCTTTTGACAAATGGCCGTAGGTGCATGAGGCATGTTGATTCTGCCAGCAGACAGGGTTTGGGGGGCCCACGTTCGCTGGAGGGCCCCCTGTAGCTTGGGGGCCCTTGGCCCCCCCATGTTGGAGACCCCTGGCTTAGCTCTCTGGACCCTGGAGCAGGCTGGGTTCCTCAGGGAAGTGGAGGGTGTCTCCAGTTTTATCCTGGGGCCTGTGAGGTAGAGGACGGCTTGGCCTGAAGGAATAGTTTTGAGCTGTGTTTGAAATTCGAGGAAAAGAAAGTAGATTCCTGTGTCTTCCCTCTCCCTTCCTCCCTCCCTCTGTGCCTCCCTCTCTCTCTCTCTCCACAAACACATGTTAAGTGTGGCTGGGGACACATCCCTGAGCCAAGCCCACTGTGCAACATACCACCAAGCAAAAGACCCACTCTTCGCCTTCCAGAAGCCCCTAGAACTTCCATTGGAAAAACCGGAAAGGGGTAATTTTCCAAAAAGAGGAGTCTACATTTCCCACTCGGTCCACATCCAGAAAAGTCTGCTCTCAGCTGTCTTATCTGGTGGGGATCTTGTAAAATGCCCCTCGAAGCAGGGGTCCGCCACTTACAAAGAGTAAAAACAGCCGAGGCCACTGAGGCTGAACCGCTTACGTTACTGTATGAAATGGAGATGGGGGGGCTGCCCGGGTCTTACAGCTCAGAGTCAGCAGTGGGCCTAGGCCAGGACCCAACGCTGCTCACCACCCCCGTCCGGGTCCCCTCCCAACCTCCCCGGCGGATGGGGTGGGGTGGCGGGGGCACCCATGTAGGCTTTGGGGCTGTCCATGGAGGGGTCGGTGGCTCCCCTAGGACCATCCGAGTCCCCGATAAAAGCAGAGACCAGCGACGCATGTTATATACCCGGAGCTTCCCACTTCACTTACAGCTCCTTCTTCCGGGAGGGTCATTTACTGACAATTACGGGTTTAAAGTGGGTCCAGTTTAGCGAGTGGTTTCTATAAAGAGCAGAGGAGTGTCCCCAGGGAGTGAGAGCCAGGCAGGGGATGGGGGTGGGGAAAGCAGGCACTATCTGTGTTATGGATTTTATCGAGTCATAAACAAGCCTGGAGAACAAACAATTAAAACTGGCTGATGCATGGGGCTGCCTCGCCAGCTGGCTGTCACCGAGGCCTGTGCCGCTGCCGCCGGAGCGGCTGGACCCAGGGGGGGCAGGGGGTTAGGTTCTAGGACTCGCCCCCTCCCCTACCCCAGCCCAGCTGAGTGGCCTCCAAGCCCTGGGAGGAGGCTTTCACTCTGCATGTGCTCAGACGGCTCCCAAGCATTGACTGCATTGGGAGTGACGCGCACCCTCCGAGCCTCTGGAAGAATACGTAGCCTTGTGGGGATATGATAAAAGTCAGAATACTTCGCTTTACAGAGCACAGGGAGACACTCCTATGAAAATGTACCCATAAGGATTATGTCCAGGGGAGATTGGAAGGGGCTGACACTGGATAAGAGGCCAGTGACGCCCATGGTTCCATGAATTCTGTCGCCCCCTCTGTGTGCCGTGTTGCAGCCAGTTATGTGCATAACCCCAGAGCGCCCTGTAAGGAACGTCTTCTGGTCCCCTGGTTTATGAAACCAAGACCACAGAAGTTAAATATTTTGCCCACAGTCTGACAATTGCAAATGGCAGTGTTGAGACTTGATCACGGGTCTCCTGTGTCCTGAGTCCAGGAATCTTACTG
The DNA here is from genome assembly GCF_003009895.1 of Hyaena hyaena. NCBI lineage: Eukaryota > Metazoa > Chordata > Mammalia > Carnivora > Hyaenidae > Hyaena > Hyaena hyaena. The sequence continues at coordinate 4,758,358 of NW_024080671.1, read as the reverse complement.
CATCAGGCATTCCTCTTTGATCACGGTCAGTTTTCTCTCCTGTGTCCACACTGGGAGTGGCCAGAGGCTCATGCCCGGGGGCAGGGGGGTACCACGTAGCTTGAGAACCAGCGGAGTCCCCACCCTACAAGCCCCCCAGGGAGATGGGCAAATTAAGTGTTCAAAGACAGGGTGAAATGAGGAGCGGCTGGTGGTTGGTAGGAGTGAGCACAGGTGCTAATTAAGCAGGTGAGCTGAGAGCAGGTGCGCTGGGCGCGGGGTTAGGAGACCGACCCGGGGACCTCTGCTGGCCGCCAGGTCTCCAGAATAAAGTGGTCAGGGTCACGTCCTGCCTTTCTGGGCTGGGAGTGGAGGGAAGTTGCCAGCCTCCAACAATAAGGTCAGCCCCTCTCACCGCTCTGCCTCCTTTGCTCAGATGCCCCAGGGCTGTGATGAGACTCGGTCTTCTGAGGCCCTGGAGGGGGGATTAGGACTGAAGAGGCCCCAGATCAGAGCAGTGGCAGGAGGGGCTGGAGAGGCTGACGGCAGCCTGTCCCTGTCCTTCTCTCCCTGTGGGCAGCAGAGTCAGCTGTGGCCTCACCGAGTGCTGGGGAATGCCGGGAAGGGAGTTGATCCCGGGCCCCCAGAAAAACCAGGTACATCGACAGAGCCCTCCCCTCAAAGGCCAGGATGCAGGACAAGGGGGACAGGCTGGACAAAACTGCGTACACACGTAAACAGACGCAGCGAATCAGGATAGGTGGTTTGGTCCACGTGACCCCGCTTCATAGTCCTGCCCACCCATTTCACAGATAAGGAGACTGAGGCTCACAGGGGTTGAGTGAGGTGACCCACCCAGGGTCTCCAGACCAGGTGTGGAACTCTGCTGGGCTTTCAGGCCATGCCATGTAGCCTCCCGGTCACCCAGCTTAGTGGAGCCAGCGTGGGGACAGAACCAGGTTGCTGAGCCCCGTTCTGATCCCTGATTATCACTATGCCGACAGATATGCTTTCTCAGGGAGGCCCCCCTTGCCTGTACCCCCACCCCATGGGGCCCTGCTCCCCCAGTCGTCCTGGGGCTCCAGATTGTCCAGTGGCTCAGCTCCAGAGGCCCCATCCCGGCAGACCTCTCACTGCCTCTGGCCAATCCCTCTGACCTTTCCATCTGTGTCCAGAACAGGCCAGGCATGTTGGGACAGGCAGAGGCTGGAGGGAGGCCTCCCTGGAACAGGAAGCGGGGAGGGCCTCTGATTCAGTGGGCTCCCCCCAACCAAAGGCCAGGACCTGGGATTTCTGCAATACCTGAGCCCAAGGGCTTCCTGCGCCTGGGCTGTGTCCCTGACACCCTTGGGCCGCTTGGCGGCTGGTCCTGAGTAGCAGGGAGCCAGACAGGATGGGGTCTGTCCTGCAGCTCCGCCTGACCCTTGCCAGGGCCTCTGCGCCCCAGCTCCTGCCAGCCCCTGGGGCTACGGTGAGCAGCTGGGGCCTCTGGGGCTGCTCCCTCGACTCCACACCTCATTAAGAAGCAGCTTGTGACCCTGGCCTTGTCCCTTACCCTCCTGGCTACGCTGGCCATGTCCTTGCAGCGGCAGCGGCCCGGGACCCGGTCACATGCAGAGCTGAGTGGGACATGTGTGGCTGATGCGGACAGGGTGTCAGAGCAGCACGGGGGCCCCGCTGGCACCCGGGAGGCCCCTCTTCTCCAGCCTGCCCCGCTGCCTATGCCCCCGAGAGCCTCGTGACGGCCCCCACGCTGTGGCCCAGTGTCCGTGGGGCCCACCCTCGGTCAGGAGCCCAGCACGAGAGAATCACACAGCCAGCAGTGTTAGCCCGCAGCCCCAGGGCCTTGACACCTGCCTCTCCCAAGAGCATGGTTACATTTCTGCCTTTTCCTATGCACAGGGGGCCCCTCCTGTACGCCGTTCCCACCACCTTCCGCGTCCACGCACTCCCTCCCCTGCCCCCGGACCTGCTTTTTCCTGTGTTCGCCTCCCAGGCCTTTCTCCCCTGAACCGCCTTTTCTGCTCACATCTTTGTCACCCGTCTCCACTCTCATGCATGGTCCTCGCGAATGCGAAGTGAACATCTGCTGGATCCCAGGCACTGTGCTAGGAGTCGAGGATGTGATTGTACGCAAAGGAGAAACGGGCAAATACCCCTGTTCTCGTGGCCCTTACATTGTGGCGGGGAAACCCCCAGAAGGATAGCTGGGTAATTGTTTATATGCTGGACGCTGGTAACTGCGGGGGGTGGGGGGGTGGGAACAGAGCAGGAAAGGGGTGTAGGCCTGTCGGGGGTGTGCTTGCGTGTGTGTCTGCACATGTAGGTCCGCATGTGTGTCTCTGGGGCTGTGCAGGCTCGTGTGTTTGTGTGTATGTCCACACGTGTGTGTCGGCAGGGGTATATCGGCACAGGTGTGCGTGGCTGCCTTGTATCCGATCACAGCCAGAGGACATGTGACTCAGGTGCCTTGACCTCTTTCCTGGAGCCCACAGATCTGCACCCACACTGCGCTGCCCAGCAGGTAGCCTGAGAGGCTAGGAGGTGTGCACAGTTCACAGCCAGCCCCAGAAGTTGGAGGGGAGGGGTGTTGGCCAAGACTCAGGCTGGGGGACAGTTTTTGAGATGCAAATAATATAAGGCAGACCTGGATTGGAATTCCAAACATATTTATTAGCCATGGGTCCCGGGGAAATTCTCGTTATTAACCCCTACACCTCTGTATTTCCTTCTGTTAAATGGAGGTGCTGAAATTGACCTGGTGAATTTTCTGTGAGGTTAAAGGGTAAAATGCAAAGTGTCCAACACAGAGCTGGCCACGTGGTCCATGCCCCAAGAAGGAAGGACACTGAGGCAGGGCTGTGGCAGGTAAGTGAGGGGACGGGGCCAAGTTAGGAAGAGGCTGAGCACCGGGGCCCACAAGCCCCCCCTCCCCCACTGGGCACTCTGTCACTCTGCCCTGCCCCAGAAGGGACGGGGTCACACACGCAGGCCCCTCTGCTTATTGAATGGCCACTTGCGGCCAGTGTCCCTTGGAAGCCGTCTGCCTAATCCAGTTAACGCCTCCTGTGATCCGATTATTCTGTGTAAGAAACCCCAAATCTGATCAGAAGGCACCATGTGAGTAGATGAGTTGGGGGGGCACTGCGGAGAAGGGGTTCAAATTTTGGTGCCATCTGCAACTCCCCTGAGGCCTCTGGTGGCCCCTCCACCCTGACGAGCCACACAGGGGCCACCCCTGTCCTCCCCCAGGCCCCCAGGAAGCACATGCTGCCCCGTCACATCACCCCTAGCCTCTGAGCACATGCCCATGGCCTCAGAGGGCAGCCTTCCTTCCCCCACTAGCCTGGCCGCCAGCGTCGTCCCCTCCCAGTCAGGAGAGCCCCAACTATGGAAGAAGGGGATGATGGGGCGCCCGGAAGGCTCCGTCAGTTGAGCGTCTGACTCGTGGCTTTGGCTCAGGTCGTGATCTCACAGTTGGTGGGTTCGAGCCCTGTGTCAGGCTCTGTGCTGACAGTGCAGAGCCTGCTTGGGATTCTCCCTCTCCCTCTCCCTGCCCCTCCCTTGCTTGCACCGTCTCTGTCTCTCTCAAAATAAATAAATAAACTAAAAAAAAAAAAAAAAGAAAAAGGCAGACAGGGCAGATCAGATGGGTCCTGAGGTTCCTTTCCCTGCCTTCCCTGGAGTTTTGGGCATCTGAGTTGCCCAGAAACGTGAAGAACGTGGGTGTTTGGGTTTGAAGAAGATAGATGGGGGGGGGGGGCCTGCCCTGCATGGACCCCTGGGAGCAGCTCTGAGTCTAGGGCTGGTGGAGGGACCCCCAGAGCCCCTCCTGTCCTTCCAGAGTCAGGGATGTGGGCCCCGCAGGAGGATGAGGATGAGGCCCCTTCAGGGAAGGCCTGGGCGGTGGCTTTGCTGCCACTGGGCAGGGGTGGGGGTGGGGGGTGGGGGGAGCTGCTGCCCTATGTAGAAAGAGCAGGATGGAGCAGAAGAGCTCCGAGCTCTCCCCACACCACCCTGCGTGACCCTGTGAATCCGCGGATCCACGGACGGTGCCATGCGCTGCAAGCACAGCACCCCTGGGTGCGCTGAGGATCTTAGCCCCCCACAGTAGGCTTGGAAGAAAGGCAGGTGCACAGGATGTGAATCCACGGCCCTATGATGCCATGCCTCCCCACCGATCCCCCACCGGCTGAGCTCATGGCGTCACGCAGTGCCTGAAGTGAGCCCTCTGTGGACACTGGTGGGGGCCCTCATTCCAAAGCCGGGGACAGGCCGGAAGCCCCTGGGGCAGGGCCTGCCCATCCATTTGTCCTTGGCCTGCTCCCTGGGCCCGGGCTTTCGCCGCCTCGCGCTGCCCTCCAGGCCCCTCCTGCCGCCCTGAGCTCGGCTCCTGGGGGGGGGGGCTCCCTGCGCACCCTGTTAGCCTCCAGGCAGCCACGTTTCTGGAAGCAAGCTAAGCAGGCGGGGAGCCGGGGGGGCCAGATGGCGGGAGGCGCTGGTGGGGGCATCGGAGGAGGTCGGCACATCCTCTGTGTGGCCGGCCTGCTGCAAAAATAAAAAAGCCTCAAAGTCTCTCCCTCCGATGCTCCCTCTTTGGCTGGGTTCCGACACCATTTTGATCATTTTTATTTTTATGATCCCGATAAAATCTGCTCTTACACATTCTAATCATACGGGTTATAATCCTGACGGCAGCACGAGGGCATCTGCATGTGGCCAGCCTCGCACTCCCTCCCGCGTGATGGGGGCAGTGGGGCTGGTCACTCCAGGGGTAGGATGGTGCCGGGCTCATCGAGGCGTGGCTGTGGCCCGCAGGGTGTCGTCCTCGTTTCTGGCTCTGGATTTACCTTTCTGAGTTCAGGGAGCCGCTGGTGGACAAGGGGCAATTCCACGAACATGTTCTTAGTGACAGATCAAGGTAGGGCCAGAGCCGTCGGCTGGAGTTGAGAGGGGCCAGGGCCCTCCGCTCACTTGTAGGAAACCAAGGCTGGGCGTGTCGGTAGTGAGCACCCCGTGTCCTTAGAATGGCTGGCGTGTTGTTGGCAGTCTTTGATCCCTAACTGAGTGTCAGCTGCACTGTCCCCACCCTCTTCCCCCAGGGTATTATCCCCATTTCACAGATGAGCCGTTTTGGCCCTGCGGAGAGCCCAGGGGGCCCCCCGGTGCCCTGACTTCCTTCACACTTCATTCCAGGCCACGTTTTAGTGCTTGTGCACCTGCTCTCGCCAGGTGGACCGGGTATCAGGGAAGATACGGTAAATGTAAGTTTCGGATTCAGGGCGACTGGAAGCCCCAGGCACGATGCCCCAACCATCGACAGCCCCCCCACGGACTCCCCTGGCCTCAGTAGACCCCTGCCCTGCCCTCTGGATGTGACCCCAGAGCACGAGCAGAAAGAACCAGCTGCCCCCAGGCAAGGCAGCTGTGAACAAGGTGGTCATGCCAACGAAAGGGCTCTCCGGCCCCTGAGATTTATTTAGGCTTCGATCCATATTTTGCTCACGTGTGGACTGACTGGTGAAGACCTCAAGTCGTGGACCGCGATCTGAGGGGACACAGGAGCCCCCCACTCTGTGCTATGGATGGTCTGGGTTTCTGCACACATTCTCTGCAACGGGCAAGGCCACGTTCGGGTCCTTGACATTGGAGAGTCTCCTAATCGGGGAAACGAATGCCTGGGAAGGAGGAATCCTTCCTCCCGTGTTCCTGGTCCCCGCTGTGGGAGCTCATGCCTGGATCACGGTAACAACCTCCTAACTCCGCCCTCTCCTCCAGCCCCTCCTGGCCACCCATCCTGCAGACAGCTGTCCCGTTCGACGTGCTAGATGCCCTCTTCTTCCACACGCCGTCTCAGAGGACCCCGCTGGCTCCCTGTTTCCTGTTGAGCCAAGACTTCTGCCTGCCTTCCCTTTAAGGCTGTGCCGTTTATAGTCCCCCTTTCAGATCACCCGATCAGGGCAAGGACGAAGGCGTGATTAGGTGCTAATGGCACTTGGTGCCTTTGCTAATCTGCAGTGGCCCTTGGCACAGCTCAGAATAAACTAGCCACTCTGCCCACTGGCTGGGGACGGGCTCCGTTGCTGCCCAGATTCGCGCACTCTTGTGCACCTTGCCCGATCCCACACCCCAAGTGGGGTTTCCGCCTCCAGTGACCAGACCGGAATCATCGGTGCCTTGGGGCCAGCCAGCACCGACATAGGAGCAGCGTTGTGAACGGAGTGAGCATTGAGTGCTTTTCCGTGACTTCCCTCATCATGCCCTCCCAGGGGTGTGTGGCAGGTGGCAATGCCCTCACTTTGCAGCTTAGGAAACTGAGGCTTGAGGAGTAAGTGACTTTCCCACTGGTAAGTGGTGAAGCAGGACTCAGAGCTGCCTCTGGCTTTATTCCGGGCTCTCCCTTCTCCAGCTTGCACACCTGACCCATGTCTCCAGGCCCAGCTCTTTCAGGGGCCTCCCTTGCCCCCATTTTATTTTGCTTAATGCACTGAGCACCTACAATCACACCTTGAAAGTGCGTGTGTGTGTGAGCTTGTGCACACGTGCACGCGTGTGCCCGTGTGCACTACTGTGTGCTGATCTCTCCCAGCTGGAGTGAGTGTGGAACTGCACCACCACACCGTAGGGAAGCTGCCTTAGGGAGAAGCATATAGTAAGCACTCAATAATGACCCCTAGACAGACAAAGTGAGCAAGATGTTGCAAAGCCTGCAGTTTCCCTTTTTGGCTTAAACAGACGGCAGAACGACATCTCAGCACCTCTTGAAGAGGGCGTGCACAGCAAGACGTGCATGAGGACGCAGCTCTGGGTTCCTGTCCCCTGCCCAGCCGCTCGCACCTGCGACCCGTGCTTTGGGCTCCCCATCTGTAAAGTGGGGTCCCCAGGGAAGGGCGCCTCTGCAAGGGCTATTGTGGGGACGTCCTGGACTCCTGTGGGTACGGCGCCTACCAGCGTGCAGAGAAGTCCTCCTTGCATGTGCTCCCTGTTACCGTCTAGAGCCCAAGGGTTGGGGAATTCTGTCCTGGGATTGCGTCACCCTGGCCCAGGGCACTCTAAGGGACCATGTGGCACCCCCTCACCCTTCTTCTCAGATGCTCTTGCAGGATAAGCTTAGCCTGGATGAGTCCAGAGCAAGGTTTCTCAGCCTCTGCACTTTGGCCCTTCGGGCCGGTCCCTCTGTGTTCTGAGGGCGCTCCTGTGCCTCCTTAGCAGCATCTGTGGTCTCTAGCACTGGATGCCCATTGTGACAACCATAAATGTCTCCGGAAATTGCCGAATGTCTCCTGGGGGAGGGGGGCATTTCTGGGTCTCACCGCTCACCTGGAGCATCAGCTCTCCCCCTTGAGTGTGCGCCAGAGGTCCTTGGAGGGCTTAGCACAGCCCACCCGCAGGGTTTCTGATTCCTCGGATGGGTCTGAGGCAGGACCCCGAATCTGCATGTCCACCAGGTTCCCAGGTGCCGCTGCTTCGGCTGTTCTGGGGACCCCGCCTGGAGCACCCCGGGGGAGCACACTCTCTCCGCCCGGTCAGGCTTTCGAGATGGCGAGGTCAGTAGCTCACGCGGCGCTGAAAAGACATAGGACAGGAGGGGCACTTCTTAGATGCCTCCCCACGGCTGTGAATGAAGGATTATGAACAAGCCCAAAGACCGTGTACAGAAACAAAAATTAAAACGACAGACTCCAAAGCGGCGTGAAGGCTTTGAAAGGCAGGGGCCACCCCGGGCGCATGCTTAGGAACGGAGAAGCGAATTGGCCGGGAAGTTGCGTGATCGAGACCCAGGGACGTCTGCCGGGGGGGGGGTGGGTCGATGGGCGGAAGGAGAGCTGCTCGTGCGGGACCTGAGGCTGGGGAAGCCTGGGCCCACCTGGAAAGGCTCGTTTCCCCAAAGGGCCGGTGGAGCCTGGTGGGACAGCAGCGCTCAGCTCTGACTTGGAAAAGTGGCTCGGAGTCCTGCGTCATCTACGAATGAGCCGTGCCAGGGTGACACGCCCAGTCCCGAGGCTTGCCGCGGCCAGATAGAAATTGCTGGAGGCTCTCAGCTCCGTAAGCAGAGTGGAGTACTGGGCAACCCCAGGAGAGGGGGTGCCTGCGGGGTGCCCTGTGGTGTTTGCAGCTCGGAGTAACTCAGTACTACACGTAGGCTGGCCCGCCCTGTGGGCATGGGCAGTGCCCGGCCCCTCCTGGGGCCCTGTGGACACATATTAGGGAATGCCAGGAGCAGGAAGCAGATCTAGCTCAGCCTGTTCAAGGGACTTAACCCAGTGACCCTGGCCACCAGAGACCCACTCACTCTGAAGGTGTAGAATTGGAGTCAGGGTCTGTGTCCCGGCTTCTCCATCTGTAGCTGGAAGAGTGACCTTGGGTGGGACCCCTGAGTTGAGAGATCTCTACCCGGTGCAGCGTCTACAGCCCAGCACTGGACTGGGCCCTTTGCACGTGCCCTCTTATCCCAAATCGCATCAGAGCTGCAAGAGGCACAATCTTTCCCCTTTGGACAGATGAAGACACTGAAGGTCAGAGCAGCAGCTAGAAAGTGACTGTAAAGAACGCATTGGGCTTAGTTTTCCCGTCTCTGAAAGGAGGCCTTTTCCCGCCTAAAGCTGTCAAGACAATCAGACGGGGGAGAACATATGAAAGGCGTTCCAATGTCAGAGATTATAATCATGACAATTAAACTTCTGAACCTTCCGGTTTCAAGAGCCAGGCATCCTTTGCCTCCAAACATCAGGAGAGGCAGGCAGATCCGTAAACCCGTTTGGTCGGCTGGGGGTCTGGAAGCGGGACTCCAGGTGGGCGGCCCCCCGGATGGGTACCCACCCACCCCACCGAGTCTGCTAACGCACCCGAAATTAAATTTCACGGTCGGGTGCCCAGACACACCAAGTCGAGTTCCATGTGTTTATGGCTTGAGGAGGAGATAAGATTTGATTAAGAAGACCGCTATTAATTTATGGCAAGTACACTCGAGCTAAGGGAGAGGCTGCTTTTAATTAATAGCCAGAAGGAATTTACGTTCTTGGTCTCAGCGAGGGGGAGAGGGGTGGAGAGAGGGAGGCAGCTGAGCAGAGTAAGTGATGTAGGTGAATTGATCCAACCACACACACACACACCTTCCTTTTGAAGACATATAAATAAATAAAGGGCATTGGGAAGACGGGCAGCATTCTGGTTCAGGAGACGGGCGGGTGGGCTGGGAGAGCCAGCCAGCTGGAGGGGGAGGAGGAGGAGAAGGAGAAGCAGTGCTCCCAGTTTCTCGGCTGCTCGCTGTATGCCGGGCGTTTATGCTAAAACCCTTTCTGTGGATCACCGTACAGCAGCCCCACCAGCAGGTAGAAAGTCTCTTTTAGAAGAATAATACAAGCCTGCAGCAAGAAATGCAAACATTCCAAGAGTATCCAGTGACAGGTAAATCCTCTCCCCTGACTCCTGCCCTTGACCTTAACTTCCCGCTAAAGATCCAACTGCCCCATTCCTTCTACTCTCCTAACTTTTCCAGTGACATCCTGCATGTGCCCGAGCCGAGATGGTGCGTGTGGGTGTATGTTTTGTGAATGCGAAAAATGGTTCCAGTCTATCCTTATTTCAGAGCCAAGGAAATAGGGACTCAGAGGGGTCTAGTAACTTTCCCAGCGTGACACAGCTCCTAAGGGGAGGAGCCCCGTTTTCCAAACCACGATGCCTGGTTCCTGAGCCCTTTCTTTCACTACTTCCCTCTTCGGGCTCACACTGAGAGCGGCGTTCAGGGTGTGGCAGAGGGGGGCTCCCTACATAGTATGTGAGGGGTTCGGTCCTGGCAGAGGGCAGAGCTGGTGAGGACAAGAACGCCTGCAGCCATTCAGCCGGCACACCCTCACCTGATGGATGGGAGACGGGATTTTTGCCCAGAATGTGCCCTGATCATCAGTGTCTTGGCGTCCTACTCACCCTTCCCCCATCCTGATCTTCTGACAGTCCTACAGCTTGAGGTCCAAAAAGAAACCCCGAGTTGTCCACAGGCACACAGCTTGTTTATAGTGGTTGGGGTAGGGGTGGGGAGAGATGGGATAGGCTGGCCTTGGCCGGGCTCCTGATTCCCAGTCCCACGCCCTTTACTCTGAAGCAGCCAAGACCCTCACACTCGACCCTGGCACCCGGGACAGGAAGTGCGTGGCATTGGGGAAAGAGTATGTTTTCTCAATCAATCAGACAGATCGACATTCAGATCCTGGCTCTACGCCTAGCTGTGTGGCCTTGGTCACATTCCTGAACCTCTCTGGGCTTCAGGTCTTCACATCTCCAACAGGAATAGCACCACCCTCTTTGCTAGGTGGCTGACCAGACACAGGGAACTGGTACCAGCCAGCGTGCTGGGCACAGAGACAGCGAGAAGCCAGCGTTGAGTCCCTGCTCCCTGACTTCTCCATGCCTGAGAGCGGGACCGGACCCCCTGAGAAGAGGGTGGAGTTGGCCATGCTGCGAGCTCTTTGGTCATGCTGTGCTTACTCTGTCCCCTTCGCCCCTGCCCCTTTATCTTCCCCCCGAGACCGGTTTCTAATCAGCAGTGAGCACAGAAGAGTGACCACCAGCATCCATCACCTGTAACAAATCAACAGGCTCTGTGGTCTTTGAACCCGCCTTTTATAAATCACTCTCTCTTCCTCTGCTGTGGACACCCAAAGGTCAAACGGGGTGGCGGGAGGGGCAGCAAGGTCCCTCAGGCAAGGGGGAGTTGCAGAGGGCATAGCACCCCTAGGTGGTCGGTGCTGGGGGACCCCACTGGCATATGGAGTGTGATCCTCAAACTGCACAGTTGGGGAAACCAAGGCTTGGGAGGGGGGACACGATCTGTCCACATGCACTCCCCAAGTTGGCATCCGAGCCAGAGGAAAGCCCGGCCCCCGGAGCCTGGGTCCAGAGCTCAGGGTCCTCAGGCCAGCACCTGGCACACAGAGGGTGCCCTGGGAGGACTTGGTGGCAGCGGACTCTCGGAGAGCAGGACAGCACGGGTGGGGGGGGACACCCCGCTCTCGAGCATCGGCTCTTGCCCTCTTTTGGGAGAAGGGAGGGCGGGTCCCGCGGCTGGACGTTCAAGTCTGCAGAGCTGTGTTCCCTCACTTCTGGGGACACCAGCGTCTTTGGGAAAGGTGACGCTGAGTGTGGCTACCCAGGAGGTGTCCTACCTCCCTAGCCCTGGCCAGCTCTGCCTGACCGCACTGCCACCCAGACCCCAGTCCAGGGCCTGCCAGGCACCCCTACCCGCCTGTCCTGGATGTGGGAGAGGTCTGAGAGGCTGGGTGCTCGTGCCCAACTGCCAGCGCTCCAGGATGGCCCGTGCGCAGGACACGGGTGGGGGGAGGGGCTTGCATGCTTGGGGCGCAGCTGGAGGCACCCCTCCCCCGCCAGCCTGGAGGTGAGGGTCCCACAGGGACTGTGAATGGGCAGCTCCCTCCACGGGCCGCATCCACCCCAGCCTGGGGACTCACTTGTTTGCAGGCAGGTTCCAGGGTCGGGGACTGTCCCCACAGCCAGGACACACCACGCAGGGTGGTGCTTCTAACTTTTCCCCTAGACTTTGAGGTCCGGATGGGGAGGGGACAGGGACTGCTGGGTGGGGACAGATGTTCAGATCCCTCCCTCCCCTGCTCTGGGGAGCTGAGCATGTCTTAGAACGGGCGTGGGATGCTGTGCAGAGATTCAGGGACTGTTCCAGAAGAAGGGGTGACTCCATCCCCACAGCAGAGCACAGTGCATCAGCCGCCCAAGTACCCGCCCGAGTGCGGGAAGAGGGGTCACAGCTGCGGCACCGTGTGAGGTCCGCCTGCATCGGGGCTGATCCCGGGACACTCACCCGCTCTTCTGACGAATATTTATTAAGTGACTACTGTTTGCTAAGAATGTGGCACTCTCTGCTCTCAGGGAGCATACGGTCCAGGGGGAGAGACAGATGTTAGCATAAACTTATTTAATTACTATAGTGATTGGTTCCATAAGGCAAGTTATAGGATTCTATAAAAATATTCAAAAGGGGTCCATGACCTGGAGTGTGGGGTCCAGGAAGGCTTCCCAAAGGAGGTGGCATTTAAGCTGGATACCTAGATGATGTGTAGGAGTTAGGAGGCCAAGAGGTGCTGCAGGATGAGCGTCCTGGAAGAGGAGACAGTGTGTGTAAAGGTCCTGGGGCAGGTGGGAGGATCCTTGCTGTGTTTGAGGGACTGAAAGGAAGCTGATGTGGAAGAGAATGTCTCTGCCCCAGGAAGCCCAGAAATCGAGTTGCCTGATGAGACACAAGCTTCCACGATGGCACCCCCTCCCGCCACACACACACACTTCTATATACAGAGATGAGAGTGCAGTGCTGTGGAGGGAATGGAATCTCCCAGAAGCTTCCTGGGTGAATGGCTCTAAAGCCTATATCTGAATGATGAGGGAGGCACCCAGGGGAGAGGGAAGTCCCTCTGGTCTGGAAGGGCCAGCTGAGTAAGAGGAGAGGGTGAATGCCTGGTCAGGAGGGTATGCAGAGGCCGCCCGGTCAGGGCCACAGGTGTGGGCAGGCAAGCAGGGCCCGGCCCCTGGAGGGGACACTGAAGACCCTTTCTCACCCCCTGCTTGTCAGTCTCTCTTTCTCCAAATAGGAGGCTGGCGGGGCTCCTGCATTATTAATGGTGACACACAGTAAACATTTTGATAATTGTCACAGCCACAGGCTCTGAGATACAGCACCAGCTGTTGCCAGCGTGAGAAAAAAAGGCAAAATGCCTGCGTCTGCGTGGCACACGCTCCTGGACACTGGTGCCTGTGTGCCGCACTCTCCTCTTTGTTTTTTCTTCACCCCCTCCCCCGCCACCAGAGATCAGGCACCTCCTGGGGCTTAGATGTGGGGTGCTGGGTAGTGCAGAGGAGGGGCCCTCTCCATCCAACCCAAGGGAGCCTCAAGTTAGGGTTCCTGCTCTGAGCCCTCCCCCCAGCAGGGGCCACACAGTGCCCCACAAAACCCGATCTCCTCAGCCCAGGCCCGGCCCAATCCCACTGCACCCAAGAGGTGACCGAGTCAGGCCAGGGATGGGCTGGAAAGGCGGTTTTCCCCATGGGAGACCACGCGGGGGCACCTTCCTTGAGGCCCCTGGCAAGGCCTGGCATTTGGGGAGTGGTACAGGCAACTGCTTCTCCGGGGCTCCGACTGATGACTGGATGAGACCCTGGAGGGAGTGAGGCCCAGCATGGTGGACGGGGCCACCGTCCTTGCCTCTGCCTGGTCGCCGCTTCCACCAGCCGCTAGAGGAATGGGCGGAAGGCGTGCTGTCTGAGCTGGGGTTTGGGGGCGCTTCGGATCAGAAGCCAGGCGTCTCCATAGCCCAGAGCTAAGGTGGCGTGAGGCTGCAGGAGTGGATGTAAAGTGCCCCCCCAGTACCCCAACTCCGGGAGGCTCAAGAAACCAGCGAGGGAGAGTCTTACCTTACCAGCCGTGTGGGGGACACGCCTTGCTTAGCCTCTGAGTTTCCCCAAGTTCGGCGTGGCACTGGCTCTGTCTTTTGCAAGTCCCGGTGCAACACGAAAATGGGGGTCCTTGCTTGAAAAGCAGGCAAAAAAGTGCTGTTCATGTCACTTAAACACCAAGCGCCCCCTTTCTTCCGCGTGTCTCCTCTGCTCTCGCGCCTGCGCCGTCGTTCCGGGGGGGGGCGCTTCCCTTCCAGAGTGCAAGCCTGAACGTGACATTACTGAGCGTTTCAAGACGGCGGCGTCAGCAGAGCGCCAAACCGCGTGTGGCCCTCCTGCGCGGGGCCCCGCGGGACTCCAGGGCTCAGCCCCACAGAGGTGGCCCTCATTCCGCGTGAGCCGCCGCGTCGCAGAGAAGTGAGTGTGGCTGTGATCAGGGAGCCTGTCCATTTGAGGGAGGGGACGGCCCCGCTCAGGGTGGAACATAGCACGGGATGCGGAGGGACGCAGATGGCCGGGCGTGGGTGTGGCGTTTCAGCCCTAGGACAAGCCGCGGGGTACGGGGGACAGTGCAAGAAAATGGGGCTTTGTGGTCTGGCCAGGAGGAGCGTGCAAGGCAGATCTGTACCCACCGAGAGCGAGAAGAACGGGGTGAGGCTGGATTCCAGCTGCAGCCAGTGGGGAGGGGGGGCTGCGCTGTCACTGTGCTTGGGCGGCTTAACTACACATGTCGATTGTCCCGCACTTTGAGAGGCCAGAAGTCTGAGACCAAGGTGTCAGCAGGATCAGCTTCCTCTGAGAGTTCTTTCTGTGGCTCACAGGTGCCATTGCCCACACCGTGTCATCACGTGGTCTTCCCCCGTGCATGTCTGTGTCCTAATCTCTCCTTACGAGGCCTCCAGTCATACCGGCTCAGAGCCCACACATATGTTCCCTCAGTTTCCTCTGCAAAGACCCTGTCTCCAAATGCAGCCGTGTTCTGAGGTCTCCGAGGGTTAGGACCTCAATATCCGAATTCTGTTGTGGGGGTAGGGGGCGGGCAGAGAGGGGGACACACAGTTCAGCCCAGAGCAGCTTCCCAAAGGAAATGCAATTCGAGCTCCTATCCAATCAATGACCTACAAGGTATTCAGTCTCAGGAGGGAAGGGGGAGACCCTCCGGACAGAGGGCATCATCGAAGAGCCCTGGTGAACCCCGGGTGCAGTTGCTGGAGAAGATTCCAGCCGTGAGACCTGGGGAGGTTGCAGACAGTGGCAGGGGCCCCACCCCCACAGAACCAAGGTCTCTATTCTGTAAACCCAGTAGGGCGGTGATCTTGACTCACTGTGACATTTGCCTGCGTTGAGGACTAGAGACTTTTCGTCCGGATTTTCCAGGAGAACTGAACGGAGAGATCTCTGTATGTATCCAGGCAAAGGGGGAAAGGCTGAGGTCCCGCTGACACAGGCCAGAAGAAGAGGGGGCAGTGAGGGGTGAAGTCTCCCTTGCCCCACCTTTTGTTTTACTCAGGCCCTCAGCCGAGGGGAGGACCCTCCCCAGACTGGGATTCAAACACCAGTCTCATCTGGAAACATCCTCCCAGACACACCCAGAGATAGTGTTTGCTCTTAACCATCTCAGGCTGCAAAGGTCGGGGGGG